>NC_137200.1:11735889-12060889 GCF_960531495.2 Zeus faber
GTACGATGCACGTGGCTCTCGTCCTAGTTTGGCGAGCTTGTAGTAGTGTGCTTCCGAGTAAGCACAGTCCCAATGCGAGCAACTATTTTGTCACCGATAATCATCATAAGAGCGTTCAGAACATCCTTCATTGAATCATTGTGGCGGACCAAGGGGGAGCGGTCAAGCCGCCGCCCCGGACAGGCGGTGCAGGCTCCCATCCCGGGGCCGCTCGGCTGGGGATCCGCTGAATCGTCCGATCCCGAAACAAGAAGGAACAATCGTTTGGTAGTCGCCGCAGCGAGGATCGGGCGTGCCTGCGGGACATATCGCACGGGGCGAGTTCAGCCCGACATGCAGCGGGAGAACAGAAATATTATTCCCTTTCTGTTTTGGGATCGGACGGATGAGCGGAGCCCCTCGGTTGATTCGCCCGAGCGGCCCCGGGATGGGAGCCTGCTCCGCCCGTCTGCGGCGGCGGCTTGACCACGCCCCCTCGGTCTGCCACAATCATATTCGACTCATTTGCTGATCTTTGCCTCGGCAAAGCACTTGGAACGAGATCTCGGTGCAGTGGCACCTCCGTGATTGTTTTTGTGACAATATTCTCCATATATTGGTAAAGTTGGAAAAACAATTGCGGTGCTTTTCATCATCACGTCAACGTATAGTAATAGTCTTTGGTGGAGTCCTCTGGCAGGTTGTGATCTGCTGCAAGAATCAACCATGAAATATGTACGTTCCAGTCTCTCAGGTGTGTTATGAATAAATCCAATTAAATCGCATCCCGACCCCTTCATCACAGCGTTAAAAAGCTGCTTTTTTTTAACGTCAAACTTTTTTTTCTCCCCGGAATCAAATGTCTGCTCTCAGAAGCTGTTGTCATCCTTGATCTTTGTTGGGAGAATTGCGCCGCCGCACTTTTAACATTTCATTTCGAGCTTGAGCTCCTTGAATGGCGACGTCAAAGGAATATCTTAACAGCTGATTATCGACTGCAGCAGTAAACCCCGGGTACTAAGACAACACGGAGAATGGCCCCGCTTCGGTCCAACCCAAGCTCTCAGACATGGAAATTCGGGCTCCTGAGCCTAATGGGGCGAAGAACAATCAATAACTTCAGTTTAGGGTTTCCGCAATACAGCCCCGGCAGCGAGCCAGGCACCAGGAACGTCACGTACTGATGGACGAGTATTTAGAGCTTGCACTTTACGTAATGGCAGATATTTGTATTGCGCCAGCTCTTATGTAAACGCAAAGTACAGAATTCGGCCGATTGGGGAAATTTTATTTATTTTTTAATGTGCCGTGCCCCTGCGGATTAAACCCAGATTGTCCTTTGATGAAAACGGTTAAATTGCTGCTCTGTTTGACACCACTTGAGTTGTTATTTATTTGGCCGCAGTTAGGGGCCCAGGTACAAGATGGAGGTTTTGCTTTTTCCGCTCGTTCACGCTGATTTATTTTGGACTGGAAGGACGTGTTGTAATATTCCATCACAATCCCGAGAACGGGATCTTTATACAGTGCTACTTTCAGAAAACAACTGCCAGTGCCTGCCATGTGCAAGACAGTGATGTTTAGAGCAATTTTGAGTCATGTTCGAGGGGCCATTTGGCACTTACGTTAACCACAACCATTTTTGTGTATCTGGCTCCCAACTACTAGCCATACAAAGGGATACCTGTAAATATATCCCTTTGTATAGCAGTTTGTTTACTGTGTGTGTGTGTGAGAGTGTGTGTATATATATATATATATATTTATTTATATATTTATACATTTACATTTACATTTAGTCATTTAGCAGACGCTTTTATCCAAAGCGACTTACAATTGTTCAAACACCGACGGACGCAGCCATCAGGAGCAATGAGGGGCTAAGTGTCTTGCTCAAGGACACTACAGCATGCTAGCAGGAGGAGCCTGGGATCGAACCAGCAACCTTTAGATGACTAGACCACCAGTATATGTGTATGTGTGTGTGTGTGTGTGTGTGTGTGTGTGTGTGTGTGTGTGTGTGTGTGTGTGTGTGTGTGTGTGTGTGTGTGTGTGTGTGTGAGAGTGTGTATAAGTGTAGTTTAAAAGTGTTCTTCAATTTAAATATCATTTTCAAGGCCACACTAATACTTGTCTCCATCGACTAAGGCCTTGATTTTACTCATTTGGAAATCCAATTACGCTTTGAAAATACAGAGCTCGATCTGACCACCAGTCGTGAACACGGGTAGTGGAGCACATAATGGATTATGAACGGCTCTGTATTGGAAATGGGAATCTCTATTTGCGCAGAATGGGTTTTTTTTTCTTCCCCCCCCCCGAGCGCCGCCGACCAACGGGGTAACCAACAACAGGGGCAAGGCTTTTAAAATGTCGCCAGTTCTTGAGAAAGTCAGCAAAGTCTTGTCATGCGAAATAAGAGCTTAGGCGAAGAACAGATTGCACGTAAGTCACTTTAACTTCATCAAAACAACATTTGTTCCGTTGAGTTATTTATTTCCATTTTCTCGAAGCACACATAGGTATATGCCCTCCATACCAAGGCTGAGTGTAATGAGAGCTATATATATATATATATATACAGTATATGTGTGTGGGTGTGTGTGTGTGCATTAGTGTGTGTTTGTGTATTTTCTTGAGTCACTCCAGCAGTATACCTTAAGTATATCATGTAATCCTTCTTGTCGACGCCTAATTGAAGAACAATGGAAGGAGCTCAATCGGGGGAGAGCGGCGCGGCACTCCCCCCGCTTCGCCGCCGTCCCCCCCAGCCTGTCAATTCCAGCTGCCTCCATCAATTCCGTCATTAACGTGACAGGTTTAGTGTGGCTGTCTCCGCCATTACCTCATGTGCCAATTTTTTTTTCGGCCGAGAGGGAGAGTGATATGAAAGCTCTTTCAATCCGGGGGCTGCGGCGCCATTACCTGCACGAGCGTTCACTCTGTCCCCATAGCCCCTGGGAGCTTCAGGCCCTGGCTCTCTCTTTCCTTTAAATACTACATGAGGCCCATTAGGGACACAAACTAAGACTCCCCCCCCCATCCCCCCCACCCCCACCCCCACCTCCCTCTCCCCCAATTCCCCCTACACCATCACCTTTAGTGGCAAAGGCATTAGTTGTTCTCGATAAATTTGTTCCATTTAGGGCGGTCTAAAAATAAGTCACCGGGGGGCGTAGCGACAAGGTCGAATCCAGATGCTCCGCGATATGTGAGAGACGTACGTTTGACGATACATGATTGCCACTAAAAGGGAGCGGCGTTTCT
This sequence comes from Zeus faber, assembly GCF_960531495.2. Taxonomy (NCBI): domain Eukaryota; kingdom Metazoa; phylum Chordata; class Actinopteri; order Zeiformes; family Zeidae; genus Zeus; species Zeus faber. The sequence continues at coordinate 11,739,136 of NC_137200.1, forward strand.
TTGGTGAAAGCCCACCGTGAGAATCCGCCGCCAAAGTCGAAACAGTGGCGAGGGTCGGGTGCTCGCCCACGCACACGGGTGGACGCTAAAGCAGGCCGAGGCTCGGCTTGTACCTGTGTATTTGTAAGAGTGTGTGTGTGTGTGTGTGTGCGTGTGTGTCTGTGTTTATGTCGGCGTACGGTATGCAGACCGGACACATTTTAATCGCCCATTTTGACATTCGTCCTTAAACGTCAAATGTGTTGGAGGGCAGGGGGGGGGGGCCGTCAAACATTACAATACAATTTCTTGTTCAGGAGATGACATTGTGTCATGTCGTGAATAAGCTGAAATCACACCTCTTTATTTGTATGCACCATGCCTGGGAATTAGCGACTTGGACCATTGGGAAGGTTGGAGCTGCTCTGAAAAAAGGTTTAAAAAAAAATATATATATATATATATATATATATATATATTCCACTACTTACATGTGAGGCGTAGTTCTGTCAGACAACTTGACGGCGCCACGCGCTTCCATGCCCTTATGGGCCGTCCTATTTAAGCTGCTTTGCTTGCCGTGTCACTGTGCTCCCTCCACCTCCCCTGTATCCACCTGTTGGTCTCTACTCTTCTATCCAACGGGGGGGATACAAGCTCATCTGGGGGGCGGAAACAGGGGGGTCCGGACCACCCCTTCATGGGAGAAATACTATGATAAGATGCATTGAAAGCACTTATGCTAATTATAGTTTCGAAAGATTGTGCCCCCCCCCCCCCCCCCCCCCCTAATTACCCCGCCTCACAGTGGTTTGGTCCACTGCCTACCGTCCCCAAAACCACGCACACACACGCCCTCGGTACGAGTGTCTTTGGGGCAGTCTCTGGAAGTGGTGGCTGTCCTCCAGCAAGTAGCTACAGTGCTTTGCAAAGGTCAACTTAAAACAAAGGATGTGTCAGACATGTTTCTTTACTTCTACCACTCGGGAGAATAAAACACATTTACAATTGTCACCAGACTGCATTTTGTTTGCTCCATTACCTCGCGGTCTAATCTTGCGCGTCAACGCGGCCACCATATTTGTACGGGGCAGCCGCGCCTCCTGATGCACGTACTGTATGTCTTCGGAGGCAGGAGCTCGACGCATTAATTAAAATCAGATTACAGGATACTTGGTTCAGTTAAAGATGTTGGTTTTCATACCAAAGTACTTTATCTTTGTAGATGGTAACAGCGATATTTCTATAATATTATATTTAAGATTAACTTGCCCTCCGTAATCAGATTTGAGCCCGTCACATTATTTCCGGAGGGGTGGGGGGGGGGGGTGGGGATTTCACGAAGAAAAATATGAACGGCATGATTTTTCTATTAACCTATGTGACTTGAAAAGGAGTCTCCCTTAAACCGCAGCGAGTATCCGTCAACGATGGATGAAAAAGCAGAGTCTCTTTTTTTTCCGGCCGGTTTACTTTCGACTCACGCACTCACGGGCTCAATAGAATAACGCGACTGTGCTTTCATATCGGTGATCAGATGAGGTGGAGGGGGCCTGTGAAAGACGGGGAGGGCGGGGCAGGGAGAAGCAGCCCTGAGTTTGCAGGTAGGTTATACGTATGTGATTATGTATTGGTTGTAGTCCCTAAATGTATGTAGAAATGCAGGAAATGGGATTCAAATCGCACGCTCCTTTTCTGGTGGAGGACCCCCAGTCCCCCACTTCTCAAACAAAAGTTACGCCCTTGAGCTCATCAGTCCAATATTTCCGGCTCATTAAGCGTGCCTATCTGTTCTGTACACCTCGCTGGGAGTGATTACCAGCGGAGCCCAGACGCCCAAACTCAAACAATGCAAAATTAAGTAAAGATTTTTAATTGAATGAGCGAAGTTTGTCTGTCAGAACCGATATACGGCTGCAACTGTTGTTTCAAAACAAATGGCATGCATTGTTTAGCGTACAGTATACGGGTTCAATCTACATCTACAGGACCCCGCCGCTCAAACCGCGATCAGGATTTCTCGCCGCCCCCCCCCCCCCGGGGACATGAGAGGCGTAAATGCGTTCTGCGGTGCGAATCTGCCTGTGCACAAATGTTAGGGGATAATTGCTGCTCGTTGCGTTCCCACAAAAGTTCTCTTGACAAAATGATTCATCTGTGTTGCTGTTGCCGACCGCAAAACAGGTTGTCGATAACTTTTCCTCAAAAACCGAAACAAACCAAAAAAAAAAAAAGCATTACAACATGAGCCCTTGTCGAACCTTTTTTTTTTTTTTTTTTTTTTACAAAATCCAAACTTAACGTCGAACACAGATTTCTTTTTCTTCTTTTTCGTTTTCCTGTAAGTATTCCAGTTGAATGGGTAACACAAGCAGCTTGAACCGTCCTCTGGCCTTTGCATTATTTTTGGTTTTTCGGTATTCAGTTTTGCCGTTTCGTATGTCGCAGTAAACATCGTTCTGAAATGTCATACCACATACTGCATTTCTTAAATGCTCAAAACTAGATTGTGGGTTTGAACGTATTTTGTTTGAGAGCTTTATTGTTTGTCGAGTAATATAATCCTTAACCAGAGCATCGATTGATTTCTCAATAATAATAATAATAATAATAATAATAATAATAATTAATAATACATTGGATTGGCTTCTCTAGGTATCCAAAGACACTTCACATGGCATGACACAAAGACACAAAAGAAAAGAGTTAATATATTTAAAACCAGAATTGGAAATATGCATTAAAAACATTTTAATAAGGACTGTGCCTTTTGCGTCATGATGTTCACAGCGCAGCGTATTAAAATACTGTATACCCCCTTTATTTTTCCTTACACCAGGTGTAGAAAGAGTCAGAGAAGTGTACGTCGCCCATTGACTTTGTCCATTTAGGCTGCCATTCCTTGTCCACTAAATTCATACTCGTAAAGTCAAATTGCAGATTTTAAGTTGGAGTGTAAAACTGCGGATACGTCATTTCAAATCATTGTCAAATCGAGACAGTTTGACACCGTTGCTCTAATAAGAATACGGCTGGTCTTGGTACAACGGAGCATTTGCACAATAAAATCAAGCTCATAAATACCCTTAAATGCCATTCTAAAGATCAAGGGCACGGGGCTGTGTCATTTAATGACGGCCTATTTTCCCTGGAGACCCAAAATAAAATAATTAATTTGGCCCAAAATGGAAGGCATGTCACGACACCTTCTGCATAGCAAGTTAAATGTTACATACAGTGCGACTGATAATTGCCTGGTATCCATCGTGTTCCAGCCTGATCACTGTGACGGACGCGTACCATTTCGGGGCTCAGATCATTTATGCAAAACAGGAGCTAGCTCCTTCGGTCACTCGTTTATAACTCATTTAACTTGTCTGGAGTCGGGTCGGTGGGCGGGGGTGCCAGTGAATTTAAAGGAGAAGGACAAACACCATTCACACGTAAAAAATGATCTAGTGACAAGAAAACCAGAGATTAATTGATAAACAGATACATAAAAATAGGAAGAGGAATATACAGTATATGGGCGAACATAAACATAAATAGACACATTTATTCGTGGTTCATTTTCAGGCGATGAAATAAAAAAAATAAAGATAGATAGAAGATAGAAAGAAAGATAAAATGAATGTAAAAAAATGAACTGAATTAGAAATGAGTTTCCGCAAAAACGCGCAGATACTGAAATGAATTTGAACTCCGGGATATATTTATGTCGACGTTTCCACATCGTGTATTCCGTGTGATTTTTATTTTCTCGGTTCAGGTAGTTTGATAAGGCGAGGCAGATCATTGGTAAGTGTTTTCATTTTGGTCCTATGCCAAATAAAAAAAGAAATATGGTGGGGTCAATTGGAGGATACAGTGTAAGAGCAAGATGATTTCCTCAGCCAGGCCAAGCAGGTCGTTAGATACTTTTAAAATCAATACAGGTTGGCATTATAATGTGAATATTAATCTGCGATTTAGCACTGTATCAAGTCACCGATGGATGGATGGATGGATATATAGATAGGTAGATAGATAGATAGATATTTAAATTTTCATATTTCAAGAGAAGATAACGCATGCATCACAATGTGCTTTGGTTTGCTGCAGAGTAGACCTATGCAGAAGCTGACATGAAGGTATCTTATCTTTCTTTTTGCTTGCATAAACCATTATCAAGTAGATAGAAGCAGTTAAAATGCATATAATAAATGCAACACTGTTTTATCGCTTAAGCAATTATTTTCTACCTTTAGAAAAGAAATAGGTAATACATAGCGGCGCAGAGTACATGCATTTTGCGGCCGTCGTGAAACCGGCTCGCTGAAGCACTACAAAATGAAGTCTACCTTTTGGAAATGTTCAATGATGAAATCCTAGCTCTTGGTGATGGACATACACAGCGTTTTTTGAAGTCTACATATAAATATATGAATGAGTGGCTCAAAAAGATGATAGATGTATATAAAATATGGATGGGGAAGGTATTGCTCTACCTCCTCCTCCTCAACCACCGGGAGGATGCCTTTGAGCCAAGTTGCCTCAGTGGAGCTGCTTCTGTCCTGCGCTGACGTACTCTCTTCTCTAAATAAATCACAAGAGGCAATTGTGGGGGGCGACTCAAGACAACAACAAAAAAACAAGTGAACTATTTGGGTATGGAACGCCATTTGAGTCAATATCAAATATATAAATAAATAAAAATACACAAATAAATAAATAAATATACCTATGAAATAAATAGATGTCTTTGAAATAAATTCGGAAATAAATAAATGAGTTCATACATATATAATATATAAATTAATGAGTACAATTATAATTGAGTTAATATCGTTCAATAAACAAATAATTCATTTTTTATTTAAAAAATGTTTTCAAAATACTTTTTACTCATTTCAGGGGACTTATTTCAGGCCCACTTGTGTCGTGACCCGGCATTCGTTAAGGCATGCCTTGTCAACCTGCGCACCTCTCGCCGCCTTTCAAGGAGGTTGAGGAGGTAGCTCAGGTCGCGGGCAGCCTGAACAACAAGTCGACTGGGGTACGGAGTTTTTGTACAAACACAAGCGCTGCGGGAGTGTAGAAGTAACGCCGAGTCCAGACAGAAGCGGGCCGACGACTCCCTCTGCCGAGGAACGACATTGCAGCCGGGACCGAGGTGTGTGTCTACTGTCCGGAGAGAAAGAAGGGCCTCTCCCACAAAGCTGTCAAGCCGGTGGGCTGGCCCTGGCACTGTGCTGGAACAGCCGTCGGTCATGATGCACAGGGTGCGGCTGGTCAAGCGAAACCGGGTGTGGCCCTCCACCGTGACTGGCTTGCTGCCCACCGGCCCCTGTCTCCAACTGAGGAGGTATCAGGAGCTGAGGACCGGCTCAGAGAAACCACTCCTCCCACTGTTGCGCAGGAGAGCGCCGACGGCAGCGCCAGCTCCCCCTCTCTCCACCGGCTCTGAATCTGTGAGATAACCACGCCTTAATTATTTTTTCATATAAAAGATGGAAATTAGGGATGTGGCATTATGTATAAAAGTATGAAATGAAATCTCCTTATATAAATAAATAAATGTCCAATTATGAAATGAAAGACCCCTGAAATTAATACAAATTGCCTTTTGAAAAACACCATTTTTAAATTAAAGAAAACTTTGTTATTTATTTAACTATATTTACAAATTTATATATTCATTTATTTATTGTCTCATTTGTTTATTTCACTAAAGTCATTGCATATTTATTCATCATATGTGTTTATTGCATAGGCATTTATTTATTTATTTATTTATTGTTTTATTTTATATTGACTGAAATGGCATTTAATACTTTGGAGCGGGTATTTATGTGTTTGCAATTGGTGTCCGGACGCTGCATCCTAAGCTGACGTTTCTAACCCCTTAAAAAGCGGGTTAACGGAGTTGCCCAATCTGCTGCTGAGTATTCAGGGCCTAAACTGACTGATAGTGCCATTGTAGATATGAAATTCAATCCACTGGCATTGCACTATGAACCATTACTATGCAACTATGAACCAGCTATTTTACATCTTTTTACATCATCATTTAGCAGACGCTCTTGTCCAAAGCGACTTAAAATTATTATACACCGATGGATGCAGCCATGATGGGCAATTAGGGGTTCAGTGTTTTGCTCAAGGACACTTCAGCGCACTGGCGGGAGGAGCCGGGGTTCGAACGCGCATCCTCCCGATTACTGTGTGCGATGACCCGCGCACGGCTTTTAAGCAGACTGTACATTTGATTTGTTTGTTTTGTTTTGCCTTGTTTTACATCCATTTTTTCCAGCCCGAGCGAGATCCCGTTACCATGGTGTCCATCCCTGTATAATTCACCGTCTCTCCTCAATAGTCTGCAGGTTCATTTTTACTTTTGCACGCTTGCTCCGGTGGGTGTTATTTATTTATTTAATTATTTATTTATTTCCCCAATCGAGTCCGCCCCGCCCCGTGGCCTCAGATATTCATTCGAGGGTGGAAGTTGTGGTTCTTTTGATGTCTCTAAGCCTTTCTGTGGGCAGACAGTTTTCCGCTGGGGAAGAGCCGCAGATGAATGAGAATATGGATATGCGGCGCTGAGAGCAGGGGCGAGGCAGACCTCTCGCAGCGCTAATGAACCAACGGGGATCGGCGGCTTTCGGATTCCCGCGACCAATGCCTCATCAAGATGATTGCGCTACAGTGGAACTTTTAAGTCAATACCGGGGGATTATCCGAGCGTGGGCGGCAGGCGGGCGGGCGGGCGGGCGGGCGGGGTTGGGGACCGACACAGAAAGAGCATTGGTGGTCGCTTTGGTGGTCACGCACACGTAACCGGTCGCCGCGCTCCGTCTCTGTGATGAATGGCCGCTGAGCCGGTAAGCGTCTTTTGCTTACACAACCGTAATCCTCGCATAGACGCACACGTGCGCTGCGGGCGCGTGCGCTTCGACCGGGGTCCCGCGCCCCGAGAGCCGAGAGAGGCGGCCGGTTGCTGACTCCGACAGAATCCCGTGGCATCAGGGAAGGTCTCGATTTAGCACTTCATACACAGGAGTTGTTGCCCCTGAGATGCTGAGGCCGCTGTAGGCCAAATGAGCTTTTTTTTTTTGTCTTTTTTTTTTCCATGAGCTAGAAGCAGACACACCCACTTTATAGCAGGGAGTCAGGGGCGTGTGACAGTGGCCGATAGATCCAGCTAAAGTAGTCCGTATATCCATATAAAAATTACAATCTTTTTTGTACAGTATGCACACACACTCTCTCTCTCTCTCTCTCTCTCTCTCTCTCTCTCTCTCTCTCTCTCTCTCAAATAATAAAAACAAAAAACAGTACATATTTTTTGAGTGTGTGTGCTTGTGTGAACCTCAGTTCCACACTTATATATAAATATAAATAAAGGTATTCATTAAAATATAATTAAAATGATCCATCCTATGTGTATCTGTCCACCCCCCCCCCGGAGAGGGACTCTGCGATGGAGAGGAGGCAGAGGGAGCGAGTCAGACAGATTTGAGAACTCCCAGTGGAATGAGAAAAAGGCTCTTGGCAGCTGCTAAATACTTTCAGCGACAGCGGCGTGAAGAAGCCCTCTCAGAGAAAGCGCCGCTACTTCCTTTTACTTCCCAAATCTCTCTGTTTCCTCTATTCTCTCTCTCTCTCTCTCTCTCTCTCTCTCTCTCTCTCTCTGTCAAAGTCACATTGGTTGTTCAAAAATAAAATCATGCCCTTACATGGGCACCGGTTTTTATATGGAGCTTGTCTGATAAAAAAAATACAAAAAAATCGAGTTCCATCTCCAGAAGGGGAGTCATTTTCGTGGTTTGTTTTGATTGGTCGACTGTTGGTTTTTCCCGCACCACCCATAATCCTTTGCACTATTTCTTTGTGATGTGGGCCACGTGAGATGTGGCTTTTGTGTGTTTTGGTTGCGTTACCCTTGCGTTTGGAGAAGAATCGGTCGGTGTGCGGCACATTGCCGCGTCTTCAAGCACCTTTTAATATAAAAAGAGCACATTCCACCCACAACTCATTTACGACTCGGCGGCGCCTTAATCCCTGAGGCCGGTTTTTGCTTGTTTAGAGCTGACAACGGTGTGATGCCTTGATTGAAGTCGGTGAGCGGCAACAGATGGGTGATTATTCCGATGGCTAATCTAATATTACGTGGAGGCATTCTCACCGTGTCCGACGAGCCTCCGTGACAGGTCGGCTCATTATGCGGGTGTCGTCTCCACTTAAGTTCACTTACGGCGTTAAAAACCGATCAGCATCAGCGACACCGGTGTGAATCGACCGAGGCGGGTCCCGCCGCACGTTGCTCTGGTTTGTAGAGAGGAGCGTCTGGAGACGATGAGTCAGAGTAGAGTTCAAAGATCCATTTTTATTTCATATTTACACTATACACTTTGCTTGCTTTTCGCCCGCGTGCTCGCCGGCCTGTGTGGGACGCCGGGGTGCGTGTTGTGAGGGGAGCGGGTGAGAAATCGGAAGATGTCGGCAACTTTTATTGCCGTGACGGCTTTGAACCCTGGAGTTCAGGAAGATTTTCTTCTCTGTCACCGTCTCTCGCTCTCACTTTCTCTCAACAATGGAATTCTAAGAGTCACTGACTTCTGAGAGTCGAGCTTTACCTGACCGTGGCTAGTTGGAACAGGAAACACGGCGAAGGATTTCATCGTTTCCCCGGCTGTGTGGTGCTGTGTGGACGTCTACCGAGGGGAAAAAAAAAAAGGTGAAATAACCTTATTCTTGCGTCCTTCCATGCAAGCCCTGTTAACAATCCATCACATAATGCGCCGAGCAGTGTTCCCTTCACCTGGCTGCATTCATGAAATAACCAGGACACAAAGAACAAGGGCCGATGGACTTGTTTCTGCTCTGCCCTCTTGAAGTGACAGCTGGTGGCAGTTGAAGAAGAGACCTCGGGAACAGAAATTTCTCCATCCCGGTCTCTCCCCTCCCTCCTCTCCCTCTTCCCCCCCCCCCCTCTCTCTCCCCCTCCCTGACTTTGGCTTCGGGAAAATGTATTAATTTATTTATTTTTGTATTGGCTTTTGAAGTGACCTCTATTGATGATCATGCAAAGGGAGGAGATGTCTGTCCGTGGATCCGTCTGGCGCGGACGGATGTGGAGCGGCAGACAGCACCATCACAAGTAGACGTCTATGACACATGGGACGCCGTCTACCCGCCTTCAGTAAATAAATAAATATTGGAAGGATATTGAAGCTCATTGCTGGTTGATTGCTAATATTGCCACATTTTCCTACTGTACATGGGCCAAACTGTTAGTATTTATCACTAATTCTAGAGTGATGGATGGATGGAATAGGATAGCAGACGATGGGGCTCAGATTCCTCCAAGCCTAAAAAAAACGCATCGTGGTACATGATGGACGCAGGAGTCTTTTTTCATAGATACAGAGGGTATCTGGTTTTCTCAACACCGTTTGGTCTTTACATGATGGAACTGAATGACTTTGGCTTTCTCCAAAATGTTACAAAACTGTTCATTCCAACATCCTCTATGTAGGATGATGTGCTCATGGTCCAATTTAGACCATAATGATGTGTTTTCATGTTGCCCCATGCTGTCCCACTAATTTTTGGCCGACAATGGGTAAAAGAACTGGAGCAGCGAGTGATCACGTCAGCCTGCATAGTATGAATTGGAACACGTGTAGTGTCAAGTAATGAACACAGTGTGTGTTTATTTGTTCATGTTGTGTCTTCCCCATAGATGCAGAACTCATGCCGGCGCGGTGTGCAGCGGGAAAAGGATCGAGGCAAAGGGTTCTTTTAGTTTTAAGGGCACGACGCGGCACAGACACTGAACAACGGGGTTGTGCTGACGTCAGCGAGTGTCTCAGACCGGGTTTCCGTCACCCGAAATTAAGGGTAAAAAAAGAGAGAGAGAGAGAGAGAGAGCAGTGGTTCAAACATTGGCGGCCAGGCTGAGCGGGATTGGTGGTGCGGTACATTCTACTGATACTCCCAGGACGCTCGGCCTGGGCGCCCCTCACCTGCCGCACGGTCAAGGATTAAGTAACATTTTGCAATTTGGCCACCCCCAACTTTTGTCCAGCAGCAGTTGGGGGGGTCTACAGGCAGGTGCTGGAGGTCTGACATTTTGACCCTAAGCCAAACACACACACACACACACACACACACACACACACACACACACACACACACACACACACAATCCACCCCCATTGTCCTTTTCGCAGCTAATCCTGCCATTGTCAGTGATTAACAATATCCTGCTTGGAGCCGCTGTCCAAGGGGTGGACTGGCCGTTTGGGAGCGGGATTCTGGCACCAATGAGCAAGGACAATGCGCTGTCACTAACTGCGCTGTCTAATTTGATTATGCTGACGTGCCAGCGCTTCAGTGACTCGGTGCGTCTGCGTGTGAAGGTCTGATACAGGCTGCAGGGCCTGGGAGATCAGCCCTCCGGCCTGTATCATCTATTTGGCTCAGCTTTACTTTCTTCCCCCCCCTTTCCTTTGTTAATGTTTTTGCTTTATTTGACAGTATTCAGTACAGCCCCTCCGTGGTCGGACATTATGCCAGTAGCCCAGCCACAAAAAGAGTATCCCTATATATATATTTACTGTATATATCCCATTGCCTCTCGGACTATCAAAATCCTCTTGACTTTGAAAAAAAAACTCCGCTCGTCGACCCAGCACACGCAATCGAGGTTGATAGACTGTCAATACCACATTAATCAAAGTGACGCGTCTAAACCCAGCCACCGGCAATCCCCGAAGGGGGGGGGTTGCATTACGTTGCATTTAAAGGAAGGTCCACCGCACTGAATAGACATGAATAATTACATAGAGTGAGTTGATTAGGGGGGTAAACAAGACACAGTAAAGAGCGATTTTCCCCAAGCCGCCGTCTGCTCGTGTCAAAAAAAACAGAAGAGAAAAAAAAAAAAAAAAGGAGGAGCCATTAAAAGTTGTGTCTCCCTGGCGCAGCGCGGGGGGCTCAGACAGTGATTTAAAGGCCGAGCGCCCTTGGCTCGTAGACGGCCCGTGTGCATATCAACTAGTGCACCAGCTAATGTCTCAGACCCCCCCCCCTCCCACACACACACACACACACACATACACACACGCTCCCCCGTCTGCCACCTGAGCCCGGATTGGCATGGTAACCACAAACGGTCACTTTTCAACTAGCCTCATGAAATATTCATGTGCGCCCGGTTATTCAATTCTGTAAATTGAATACACGCTATATATTAGGACAGCGTGTTACGGCAAAGTCACAACAGGATACGGTAGGAGAACGTCGTCCAAACAAATCGCCAACGAGGCCCGTTTCCGTTGATTACGGTTAAAGGTGCAGAAGAAAAGGCAAAGCAAACTAGCCCCCCAAAAAATAAATCAAAATAAAAAAAGGTGAACACACACAGGAGGGAGGGCCCTGCTGGACAGTGGCTGCCTCGTTCCCAGCGCACTGTGGAAAAGAGCGCCGCACGGCAACTCGTCGAAAGAAAAAAGGAAATGCGACTCAAATAATGTCTGCCCTACACGCTGGGGGTGAATCACGCGGGAGAAGAGCGTGCTGTGGTTTTTTGTGCGTGTCTTGTGTTTTTTTTCTTTTTTTTTGTTAACTCGGCTCACCACCCCATACCGCCAATAGAACGCACCGGTGATTTGTGCGACTCTTCAGGGACCCCCGGAGCACAGCGCGATCACAGAGCCGATGACTGATCGGCGCGACGCGTCGAGAGGAACTGTCAGCGGCGCCGTCGGATTGGACGGAGCTGAGTGGCCGCACGTCCCCGGTCGCGTCGATAAACGTCTCTTAAAAATCGAGGCAGACGTCTGGAATAACGTTGAAATTGCTGGAAACGAGCGGCAAATGAAAAACAAATTTGCCATCGCGTCACGCTCCCCTTTGCTCCCTCTCGGTTTCCCCTCTTGTACTGCGTTGATCTTTGTTTTGTTATTGTTGTCTTTTTTTTTTGCCAATAATTAATTGGCAACAATGTCAACCCGATTTGGATTTGTAAACGTTTCCAATCCTTTATTTATGTTTATTTTTGGGGGCGGCGGCATTCTTTGTGTTGCTTTGATTTCCACCTCCATTTGAACCATGGATGCCTCTATAAGACGACACTGGTTATCTTGTGGCTCTTAACCGGGACAAAGCAGGCGCCTCTAGAGCAGCGAGCCTAGCGGTGGTTTTCCACCGCTCTGGCGCGTCACGCTGCACTAGTGAGTCCTTATTCCAACCATCGGTGGGGGGAGAAAGAGCGCAGTGCGTGCAAAAGGGGGAGTTAAAGGGGGGATATTTTTCCAGGCGGGCAGCTGCCACCGACTCACCTCTCGGTTTGGAGGTCGCCAGATGGAGCGCTTTGAATGGAAGCAAGTTTTTTCTGCAGATGAGAGTGTTCCCCGGCCTTCCAGCTTTCTGGCTGCGTCTGCACTAGAGGTCGGGCGATATATCAGCGTTGACGCCGGAAAAAACCCCGCCCCGCGCGAACCTTGCGGGCCGGGTTCATAATGTCCCACGGCACGCTGGGCCATTCACCACCTTCAACCTTGTATATAGAGGAAATGACAAAAAACAATAAAGTTATCGTCATCAGATGACGATCATCGGCTGATTTAATATCGGTCGCTAGCGCCTGTCAGCTGAGCGATTAATCTGGTCCAGGGATCTGGCCTGTCCCAAAACGGTCACGGAGAGCAACCCAGATAACGTCTCTGGGCCATAACATAGAAATCAGCAGGAAATCCTTTACCGGGTCAAAGCCTGCTCGCCTGGGCCCGGTTTGTTTGGCACAAAGATAGCCAGGACTTCGTTACCCAGATGCCACTCTGCTGGGAGGCCCGGACATCAGTATTCCCCACCACACCGCCACTCACATGCCAACCCCACCCCCGCCCCCCTCTCTTCCGGCTGTTAATGTGATGTATTTGACTTTCGGTGGGTATCGGCCATGTATCAGTCGGTGCGGCGGCCATTTATTACATGCCTGACGGAGCTAACTTAGGTGGCAGCAAGCCCGGAGAACGCGCCGCCCGCCCAGCCCCTCCGGCATCCACCCCCATCCTCCCACACCCGACACACACACACTCCCACACATCAGCTCGCCAAACGCCCTTGGTCCCCAACACTGAGGAAAGGAGGGTGGGGGTGGTTGGGTGGGGCTGATGTCAAGGGACACAGGCGAGAGAGAGAGAGAGAGTGTAAGTGTGTGGGGGTGTGTGTGGCGTGAAGACGGGCTGCGAACGGGTAGGGGGAAAAAAAGACGTGCAGATGTAGTCGAAGCGAAAATATGTTCAATAAAATGAATGAAGTTAGACGATATATGCTGTTCCTATGGTGCTTTTATTTTCTTAAAACCTGGCACTTTTATTTTTCTACATCTTAAAGCTCCCGGCAACACAATGGAAGCGCAACGTTGCCGAGATTTCCGGTTCCGGCCTCTTGTCATGATGTGGACTCGGAACCGATATTGGCTCGGAGCGACGGAACGGACTGTGTGCCGGAGTTCATTTGTGGAGGGTTTTTTTTAGGTGCAATAAAAGGCTACCGCCGAACCCAGGGGGCGTGTCACTTCCTGCACTACCCGCACAAACCAGAGGGCCACACGGACAAACGACTCGAAAGGCGAGACGGGGAAAAGTGGCAAATGTGCACCGCGGCCAAACGGGAGGGGAAGATGAAGCATGATGGGGGAGCGTGGGCCTGACAGCGCTGAGTGATTACAGCCCCCGCACGCGGCCAATAAACACATCAATATAACCTGATTGTTTTAAGCAGGGCGTCAGAGCCGCTCCCCCCTTTTCCTCGGCGACGCCGCTGATTAGCGCAGCAGACGCGGTGACACTGCCCGCGGCACGTGGCGCGCACACACCGGGTCGTGTTTTGCATTTAAATGGGAGTCAGCCGGAGTAGATTACACTCTCACGCAAATAGGATCCCTCTGGAAAGCGGGCGGGGCGGCTTTGAATGGAGGAAGTGGGCTGGAAGGTAAAAAAAAAAAGGACATTTTAATTTTTGTGCTGTTGACCTGGCCTTCACATCCACATTCGCCACGCGAGAGCCGGGCAACCCGGGCGACCCGGGCGACCCGGGCTCAGTTCCCCTCAGCCCGGGGGCCGCTTTTGTTCTCAGAGGCGGGCGAGCTTGACGACGCAGCGCCGGCGCATCGGTTTTAGCAGAAACAGACGTTATAACGGCAATGAAACACCGAGCAAAAGCGTGCGCCGTTGGATTTGATCGGAGGGAAAAGACCCTCCGGCTGTTCCTCCGCCCGGGTGCGGTAGAGAGAGAGAGAGAGAGAGCGAGAGAGAGAGAGAGAGAGAGAGAGAGAGAGAGAGAGAGAGAGAGAGAGAGAGAGAGCGCCCGGTTCATCGGCTCGCCCCGTCGGGGGGGGGGCGAGGAAGATGCTGCCGAACGAGAATCCTGTTTTCGTCGTTATTTCGCTGCTCCTCGCGCTCGTGGATGACCGGACGCGCGAGGCTTTAGAGCTGGGGATCACTGCCGCCCAGGTCGGTTTTAACAACGACGACGTCGACGTAGGACGAGGACGATGATATCGCGGGATCTACCGAGATCATCTCAGACGGCAAACTATTCTGTAGGACTGACTGACTGATTTTTTTTTTTTTTTTAACCTGTGCTGTCAGCATGCTGGGCATACAACACAGAGTATTTGTATGCCATTGCATCCAGGACAGAGTTCAAGTTCTAGTTCAAGTGGAGTTCAAGTTCTCAACCTGACAATGCAACTCTTTATTAATTCTTCTCATCATGAACCGCTGCAATAACTCTGTCCTGTGGATGCCCTGTAGAATGACAAGAGCACAGTTTTGGTTATGGAGAGCCACCACCAACCCCCCTCTTTGGAGAACTATTTATAATGTTTGGGTCTATAACAACTGATCACTACCCCAAGAGGGAGAGAATCACCACGGTGAGACAAATAATCATAGAAACAAACGACATTTACACAAAAACATAAACATTGGACGACAACATGTATTGAAAAACAGTGAATTAGGTCCAGGAAAACTGGAACTACAACTGGTCCATAGTTATGGCAGTAAATGAGGGAGGAAAGGAGAGGAAAGCAACCAGGAGGGTGCTGGGGTGCACTCCAAGCAGGTGTGGTGGTATGTATGTGTGTGTGTGTGTGATGAGAACGCCTGTGTGTGTGTGTGTGTGTGTGTGTGTGTGTGTGTGTGTGTGTGTGTGTGTGTGTGTGTGTGTGTGTGTGTGTGTGTGTGTGTGTGATGTCCTGACTGACTGATTTTTCAAATGTTATATCGATGTGGGATTTGCCTGTGTGTACTTTTGCGATGTTAAATCATCAAATACGGTAAAGGTGTCAAAAGAAAGAGTCAGTCTCTGATGTCGATCGATGGTGTCGTGCATTTGGTTAATCCGATTGGCTGAAGGTGGATTCAAATCCAACGCTCCTTGCGAAAGGGGCCAGTCTGTCTCGGTGGAGCCAGGCTACATTTCATCTGTTGACAAACCACAGTTGGGAAAAAAATCCTGTCACTTTTGGAAACGGCCGAATTTGCACAGCAAGTTGTCGACTTGTATGAACTTCCACAAGCTTGTGTTCCACTTTAAAAAAACGGAAAAAAATATCCCACGTCGCATCCAGCCAAGGTGGTTCATAGCCAGCCAATCAGTCGCTCTCCAAGCAATCTCAAAGCAAATGATTATATTGACGCCCTTCCTAATTTCAATATTTATATTATTAATTCATTGTCATATACAAGCAAGCAATCATGCATTTTATATTGTAAATGATTCCGATAAACTCGCTCGCATTAAAATTTACGGCCCTCTCTCTGAGGGGTCAGAATGTTCGTCGATGTTAATGTTCGTTAAACAAGTAACGGCCCCCACCCTTTAACCCCCCATAGCGCGTTCCTGCACTACGGTGCTCTGGGGCAAGACTATATTCCATACTCGGATACCCTCCTTAATGACACACGGAGGTCAAGCTGTCCGGAAGTGTTTGGACTTTCACCTGGAAGACATTGAATAGTTGTTGTAAATGTTCCTTTTGGCTTCATGTCGGTTTCCTGACCATTTTTGGTGTCATTATTATTGCCTCATTTTGTTGTCGAAACAAACGCATGAAGCTCAACGAAAAAAAAAAACGAAAAAAAACCCTATCGGACACTTTTGAACGATTTCAAATAAGCAACCGCTCTCTGCACAAAAACAAAAGAGCGGCTCCTAATCAGAAAGCGATTGATGCCGAGCTTTCATCTTCCCTTCTTCTTTTCTTCCCTCTCGCACATGATGGGAAAACGCTTCCCCAAATACATTATAGATGAATCTTCTCTCCTGGTTTGGTTTGTGTGCGGCCGCCGCTGCGCCCCTGGAAGTTCTTCATCGATAAAGATTTAACTTTGGCGCATTGTATCTCGACGCGCCGCAGGATTCTTGGACACCGTGGGACTCTTTTGTTTCACGGAGTTTCGACTCTTTCCCGAATCCGCGATAATCTCTTTGGCGAAACGAGGGCTCGGGCCAGTACTGTGCGGGGGGGCCGGGGTGGGGGGGGGGGGGCGGCGGTGAGTTTTTTCATTCGGCGGATAGGAAGTGGAGTGTGGAGCGGAGAAGTCTTCCAAGGCTTTCAGACTTTCATGAGGCTGTCAGAGCGAGCGGAGCGCCCCAAAGGGGTTTGATGACGTTTTGTGACAGCTAATTCAACCTTTTAACCTTTTTGGGGGTTTTTTTTGGGGGGGGGGGGGGGTTGCCGCGCACGGGGGGCTCAGACACGCGCGCGCATATGTTTTGCGTGGCAAACGTCGATGCACGCTCACCAAGCGAGGGACCTCGGCGCCGGCTTGGGATTGGTGGGGGGGGGGAGCACGACGAGCGGAGACTCCCACCGGTGCAGCGGCGAGCGGATGATTCTCCGGCGGAGCTAGTCTTTATTTCGGTCGGTGACCCCCCACCGATTTGAGCTGAGGAACGGCAGCTTTGACAGGCCGGCCTCGGCGTCCGTCACTCGTCCTGAGCGGTGACAGACGGCCGGACCCCCTCCTGTGGGCTAACATCTGGACGGGGAAGGGAGCGGCGGCAGAGCACCGGAGCCCCACGCACTTCCCGACGGGAGGGGAGGGGAGGGGAGAGGGGAAGGGGGATGGGAGAGCGAGAGGGAGAGGCACCGAACCGGAGTTAATCACTGGGTTTGCATATTGAGCATGTTGACTCATTGATCCACCTCAGCAGCATCACATTGATCTCACTTTGCACCCATCGCACCTTTTTTTTCCGGCTTCTTATGATATCTAGTAACACTGTCGTATTAGCTGAGTAAAGGTTCCGTAAAATCGACAAAACCCGACGCGCCGTATCCGTCTATCCGCAAATATTTACCACCGGGGTCCTGGCTGCTTTATCACTGGATTTGGAATGCATGACGGCGTCGGCCGCCCAATATTTGTACCTGCCCGGCGACACTGCGGGCCGGATTAACAAAGTGCCGGTGATCAATAGAGCAGAACGGAGAACTAATGAACTGATCCTTACACTTTGAAAACGCTCGCGAGCGTTGCTAGGCAGAGCGATCTGCAGTCCGTGCGCCGGAGAGTTCAAGTATCCCCGCGGTACCTTTTCCTCAACCCGCCACACGCCACACGCGGGATTCAGGCTCGGCTAAACAGAAGCCGCGCAAGAGCGCAACCCCTGAAAGAGCAATGGATCGGTTTTGTCGCCGGCGAGTCTCTACTGAACCTCTGATATAGGAATATATTTAATGAACACAATCGAAAAAAAATTCAAATTATTATTATTATTATTATTTTTTTGATTAATCATGATTCCCACTGTCATTATAATGTAATGATATCTAATTCTGAATATATAGAAAGTAAAATAAATAAATAAATAGCCTGACGTCTCAAATCTCCCGAAACCGTTTCTTCGCCGATCGCTCTCAAGTTAAGCTTTCTGTCTCTGAACTTCCACTGTGTTGCGAGGGAAATGACACTCATTTTGTTTACGCACCCCGATTTTATTTGAGGTATTTATTTTTAATTTCGTCGAGCGGCGCCGACGTCTGAACGAGTTAGAGCTCATTTCTCAATGTGTGCCGCTAATGAAAGGAAATTAATTAGAAAATAGACTGGTTTGACACTAAATCAGAAGGTGCCTTTTGATTTTTTTAGGGGTGTTTTTTGGGAGGTTTTTTGGGGGGAGGTGTTTCCCTAGAGGGAGCCTTCAGAAATACAAAACGTACGACATTTATACTCAGGCGTCACTCTGAAGAACACTATCTCGACATGCGGAGTGATTACCGATAATGAGTCTCCGCACCGAAAAAAATATAAATAAATCAAACGATCTCTCACACACGTCCTATAAAAGGCCGGTGATTAATAGTGGATATAATTGAAGCTGAATGAGTTGAAATATGAATTTGTTCTGGGACGAGATCTGGTCGCTCCTTCCCGTATCCGCTTCAGAACAATGTCTTCACAGCCATTACTGTGTTATTTTTGATCCCCGTCTGTGGTTTTAATGGTGAGCTGAAAGCATCCCCTCGCAGTGTCTTTAATAAACTGACATTTCAGGGTTTTGAAGCTCTCTGGAGGGGAATGAATCTGTGTTACGCAAATTGTCCTTGTTTTCCTTCATCCGGTGACGAACCGTCGCACGGCCATCAGCGGGGGCCCCGGCCGCACCGTCGGAGAGGGAGACGGGAGAGAAAAAACAAACCGTGGTCGGCTGAAGTATCAATTTTATTTTTGAGGTTATTTTTAAATGCCACACTGGCTCCAGAAGTGACCTTTCCCATGTATTTGCGTATGTGTTAATTACCAGAAGAGTTCGGGTGGTATGAAACCCAGTCGGAATGACTTTTATTTTTTTGCTGCCAAGCACATTTTCATATACGAGCAATTTGTCATGATGGGAATTGGTGCGTTTCTCCACAGAAAATGATCGTAAAAAAAGCAAATAACAAATAAAAAACAATAAAAACATAGAATAAAGTAACAATAAAATAAATACTGCGCAAATAGCTGAAAAAAACGAAACAGAAATTGTGAAATACTGTATATAAAAATATACAGAGTATATAAAAGGGATTCTAAATATGTATGTATTTTTAATTACTGTCGCTCAGTTGCGTTAATGCATTGGCCTGAGATGAAAAGTATGACTTGGCTTATGATGTCATCTCTCAGCGTATGTTTGTTCCGGATTGTGAATCGTCGTTAGTAGAACTATTCAGCTGTTTTTAAGTTTTGCAGTTGAATGTTGAATGAATGATTGCAGAATTCCTACTTGGAATTGAGCCTTGGACGCATAACAGTCGCGATTTTATCGAGGACATCACCGTTCATTCCCGTGTCGACGTGCGGATTGCAACCGAGCGTTCTAGTCAAGATCAGTGATTCCACCCGCACCACCCCGTCCCTGTACAGGTGGCGTGACATCTACTTTGGGGTGTGTGCCGCCACATGGCCAGGTTTCGAATTAGCGGTCTCGTTCAAATACAATTGAAATAAGACAGATTTCTATAATTAGCTTTTATTCCAAAACTTTGATCGTGTCAGCGAGAGCTATTACATTGCCAAGGGGAAACGCGGCGCAGATCAGTCTCTGATACAGATCTACAGCGGTAACCTCATTATTATTATTAATTGGCCAGTGAAAACAGGACTTGGCACTGTTTTCTACCCCGAGACCCATTAACCACGAATGAAACGGCCAAAGCGGAGATTCTCGCGGTGAAATTACCACCGTTTTCGTTCCGCGCCTTACCCGCAATGTGATCCGGCTTGTTCATGTGGATGGAGGTTAATGTGGCGGCTTTCTCGCGGCGTCCACAGCACACACAACCAATAGTAATGTCAAACCAACGGTCAGATGAAGTCCACTCAAAACTTTTTTTAAGGTCATAAAGATTGGCAATAATTGTGAATTACATTCAAAAAAACGAAACTTGGGAAAAAAAAAAACCTTTATACGGGCTACAGCCTCGAGGAATCATTATTTACAGGCACGCACAGTGGAGGATTACCATGTAATGGCAAAAAGGCAAACAGTCCGTCTCCCTCAGCCAAAAACAAACACCAACAGAGTCAAACATTCATAAAATGTAATGTTGCATGGGAGTTTGACAATGCAAGAGGGAACAGGATTACGTAACATTTTGACAGCGTTCTCGCTCTCTCTCCCCCCCTCTCTCTCGTGCTCTCTCTCCTTCTCTCTCTCTCTCTCTCTCTCTCTCTCCCTCTCTCAACCCACCCCTCTCTCTCGCTCTCTCTCCCTCTCTCCCTCTCTCCCTCCCTCTCCCTCTCTCTCTTCCTCTCTCTCCCTCTTTCAATCTCTGTCCCCCCTCTCCCTCTCTCTCTCCCTCTCTCAATCCCCCCCCTCTCAATCCCACCCCTCTCTCTCTCCCTCTCCCTCTATCTTTCTCTCCCCCCTCCCTCTCTCTCCATCTCTCTCTCTCTCTCAATCTCTCTCCCCCCTCTCAATCTCTCCTCTCTCTCTCCCTCTCTCTCTCTCTCTCTCGCTCTGTGCCCCTTACATTTCTAATCTTGCCGTCATGAGGCTAAACCTTTATAAATCATTCACGAGTTTCTTGCAGGAGATCTTGCAGAATTTGTCATATTCTTTGTGATATTCCAGAGAACAATTTCATCCGGGCGCCATCCGCTTTACACCACGTTGCGTTTGTCAATAACCAAAGGAACTGGGCCGTTGGAGTTTTCTTTTTTTCCCCCCGTCGTGCAGTTCATGCGAAGACATGGACGACATCAACGTTTTAAGTCCCTTGCAGTGAACAGCGTCGTATCAGTAAATGTAGAGCATGTCAGGCACGCTGCATACTGTATATATATATATATACCTTTTTAGTTTTTGTTGTTTTTTCATTTTTTCCATCATATGGCGTCCAGAGGGGTGAGAGACCAAGGAGGTAGAGGAAAAAACAGGAGTCAAAGGTCATATTGAGTTTGGACGGAGTAGATGGAGCCTGGCTCCATCCCATTGCTTCCATCTTTTTTCATTTATTTATTCATCTATTTATCCATTTGACGCCGACACTCAGGGCTAATGTAGTGGCGGCGGTACACTTTTGCTGACCAAAAAGGGTTCTACTCTGACTTTTGAAATGACCCATTTAGTGAACGCTGCTTCATCAGTATTCCAGATGCTGCCATGGAATGGGATTGCAAACAAACAACAACCCTGTGTTTGCAGAGCAACCCTGGGACTCTTCCCCACGGTGGTGGTAGGATCCCGGTAGTAAGCACAATCACGGCGACTGTCGCGCCCTGGATGTCGACACCTACGGTACCACCGCCACACCGTACTCACGCGTGAATTGAAGGGGAGACGAGCTTCCGAGAGGAGTGCGACCATGCTTGTGCAGTGTCATCTCATCACAAGTCTCATCACAAACTGTTTCCCCAAGGATGGTGATCTTGAAGTGGTTCTCAAACAAAAGAGATATTTTTTTTACCGCCTTCACTGGCATTGGGAGAAAAAAAAAAAAAATTACGTAATTGATGTACTGTATGTGTGTCGTATAGTTTTTTTAATATATACATATGTATATCTATATCAATATTTTTAACCCCTGTACCCCTGCAGTACCCCTAGGGGTACGAGTACCTCCATTTGAGAAACACTGCGTTAAAGGGCAGGTTCGCTACTTTTCAACCTAGGCCATATAAAACATTGGTTCCCATCATTTCGAACTGTCCATAGCACAATATCTACGCTGTTACTATCACAGCTCGAATGCAGTCCAATGGGGCAAACGTTTAAGCCTTAAAAATGTCAAATCTCTTTTTTTCGAAAAAACGGGAAACTTGTAATTCGAACGCGTTTTCTTTTTTTTTTTTTTTTTGTTGTTGTACATATTTAAATATGATATCACATTTGATATCAAACACATTTTTTGCAATCGCCGCAGAACATGCGGCGAAAGCATGACGCTTGCCTGCAGTACTGGGCCAGTAGGAAGCGGCGCAACTTCGACACAAAACGTTAATAGGGATGTCGCCAAAAAGAGTTCATTTGTGCTACGGGACCATTTTGTTTCAATATTCTGTTTTTTGAAAAAAGGGGGGAGGTTTCATTGTTTTCCCCAGCAGAACGCATTTAGGCGCGGTGAGAAGCCGCGGCAGAGTGGTGATTTTCCTCAATAGTTGTTCTAAAGCGCTGGGTGAGCTCGCGCTCTGACCAGTTCTACATAACGGGAACATTAGTCGTAAAGTCTGGGTGGAAGTCTGTGTCAAACTCCGGCTTTTCCCATCTGACCCACTGCCGAACAAAGGGTTGCTGCCTAAATAATTAATGCCCTTGTCAGCGAATGACAATTAATGAGGTTATTCCTTCACAGAGGCACTTTTAACGGGTTCTTCCTTCATCATTATTTTTGTGGTGCATGAAAGCGGAGTTTATTGTTTGGAGCAACAAGGACGAGACCATCCGCTGAATTCTTTTTTTTTTTACACTTGAGCTTTTGGAGCTGTTCAATTGAATCTATGATAAAAATCTCCTTCACCAGTGCTTTGGGTCCCAGTTTTGGGAAATGACATTGAAACCAAATGACATTGAAACCGAATTGCAGCAAGTTTTTGTAATTAATGAAAAAACAAAAACTCCAAAAAAGCTAATTTGAAAAGTTGGGCGCTCCCGGCACAATTGGAAGGGTTGGGATCTCCCATATCATCCTGCATCTAACATACACATTTCTTTTATCAATCAGGGGGAGTTCCTATTTTTTTTTTCCCAAGAGAGAGAAGGATTTTAAAGAGGATGTAAACGCAAAATAGGTCATACGCGCACTAGAGATGGCAGAGATGCCGGGCAATATTTCCCGTTTCTAAATATGGGTCGACGTTTTGAGCCGAGCCCAATTCTTTGGTTTTTGTAGAGTGAAGCCGCACAATCACACCTTCGGTTATTGGAACGGATCAGAAAAAACAAAACCCCCCCCCAAAAAAAAAAAACACTGAGAGAAAAACAAGAGCGCATGGAATTCCACATTAGCACTGGATAAAAGTGGAAAACTATAAAGAGAATTGATAATATGGTACGCATAAACAGATTTGTTGACATGTGAAATTGTTGAGATGTGCCTTGGACCCATCGCTCTCCCTCAGTTATTCCGTCTCCACAAAGAGCTGTGAGCTTTGTTTGGAAACTTGGGAGAGCGTGCTCTTGTATTGTGATTTTATGTCAATATTGTTATTGGGTATAAAGTTGCATATTTATTTTACATCAAGCCATGCTGGGGAAAGAAATGGCCGGTAGAATGCCTCTCAAAGCATTTCCTAGTTCACTATATGTATCACATACCGAGATATTCTACATTATGAGGTTTTCATGAAGAAGTGAATGGAGTTCTGGGAGTGTCCTTTGCAGGTTTGCACATGTGGAGCGAACCAAGTGACATCTATGAAGGATCTTCGAATCCACCAGGGCGGGGGAGAGGTGCTTCGGGTTGGTTAACGTAAAAAAAAATATTATGAGGCCAAGGAGAGATTTGTGTAAACAGTGATGGTTTCATATGAATGCTGAACAAATTAAAGGGGACATCTGAGGGTAAACTCGGCTAAATCGGGAGAGAGATTGCAGCTTGCAAAACACAAGACACGGGTAGATGAGGAGGAAAGAGAGGGTATCTATCCACGTGCCGCAAGCTGAGATAAAGAGCGGCTCGGTTGTTTTGGAGGAGGGCGGAGCTGCCTTCGAAAAAGTAGTCGTTTGGATGTGGAAAGACAGGAATTAGAGGAGTGTCTTTGGAGTTTGCACGTATTATGCATTTCAACGGAAAATACGGTGCTGCTGGCTATTATGTAGCTAAAACCCAGTTCGGCTCTAGCACATTTCCAGGGCCCGACTCTACCTGAAGGGGACCTAGGCAGCCGCCTAGGGCGCCGTCCCGAGGGGGACGCGGAGAGGGGGCGTTTGGGGCGCAAACTGTCTCCCTCTCCGACGGTGCCCACGGCGCGCCGGAAAGGGGGGCGCCCGCGATCAGCATGCCAAAACAGCGTGTTTTAGTTCATTTTTAGGGAGGTCATTTGATTTTACCCCGTTTCCTTATGGAACGAAACAAGCACCGGGGGGGGTTAGGAGGGTCACGGAGAAACTGTTCCCATTAAGCGCGGTGCGCGGCTTTGTTCCAAAAGGAGACGTAAAATAAAATGATAATATTGATTCTGAAACACGTGACTGAATTGTGTTGTTTTTGTTTTTCTGATACATGCAAATTATTCTTGGTTCTCTCTTGGAAAGTAGGCTTTAATCTCATTGAGACTACCCTGTTTAGATGAAGAAGAAAATCCATCGATTTCGGCGCAATTATGACATGTAAACAAACGTGGAAAATGTGAAAGCTGCTGAGCTGTTGTGGCTCATTGTCTAATCGCAACAGAGCTATCGCACACGACTCCGGTTTAGGAAGTTCTGTTCTCCACAAGTCTTCTTTGCGCTACTCCGCTTTACTGTACAGCGGTGATGAGTGCAGCTCCGTCGTGCGCGTCCGTGCGCATTGGCCTGGCGGCGGACATTTGAGCAGCGCTCCGTTGGGTTCCCACGATGTTCACCTTGTTTGCCATGCATGATATGCACTCTGCCCTCTGCGCCGAGGTCACATCTGAACGTGGGAGCAGACGCGCGGGGCCAGATGACTTCAAATGAACCCTGAATCATTAACCCTCGCCAGATAGGCGCTTAGTGTCGGTGTCGATAACAAATATTTCAAACATCCTCCGAGGGCAGCATTGAAAGGTTTTCACTTTTGCCTCAAATCGCTCTCGTTGAAGGCTATGATTCCTGCTCTCTGGTGACAATCAAAAACATGGTAATTACAGAAGGCTACGCAAAGAGAAAGGGCATTTTAATGTCAAATGCGGAGGCACTCCTACGTAAACATGCCTATACAGATTTTACAATCCATCCTTCTCCAAATCAAATGGGGTGGGGCCACGTCGGGGAAATTGGAGGAGCAGCCGACGTCCTCTGATTAATAAAATGGCAATCTACTGTATTGGCTTTGACATCAAATGTAATGTGGTTTTCTTCTCGTGATTAAATGCGTACTGGCTTTGTGCAGCAGGGTGTGATCACAAAAAATAAAAATAAAACATAAAAAAAAACGGAGAAATGTGAGAAATACAGCAAAGCTTTGACCGCAGCAGAACAATTCCCTGTGGAGAATCGGGCGTGTTTCTGACTGTGCGAGTAATATGCAACTGATGCAAAGTGTGGGAGTATAGGCCATATTGAGTATCTCAAGAAATTGAATTGCAGACACAGTAGAAAAACAAAGTGTACTTTATTAATGAGACCCCAGAATATAATTATGTCTGAAAGAATGCTTTGACTATAGGCAGATCTCCCGTGTACCCCCGACAACTTCTGCCTCTGCCTCGTGGTACGGACCCTGGAGTCAGGTTCAAGGAGATCATCAACAACTAAAATAGATTCCACTGTGGAGTCTGTTGGATGATAATTATTTATGCAAATTTATTTTTTTTAACCAACAAATTGTACATAATCAGATTCCTGTAAATATTAGGAATAGTAAATAGTAGGACATAGTAGTTACATTGGATTGTTTCCCCTTTAACCCTTATTTAACCCCTCTGAATGCCTACACCCTTGAATCTCTTAAAGATTGTATCAGGAAAGTACAAAATACTACCAACATAAACCGGGAGTAGGTAACCAGGATTATCTGAATATTTTCCCCTCCAAGTAGTCCATTCACCTTATATGCTTTTGTCTCGATCTCTGTTACATGGTCGTAGCAAATCACCTGAGCTGATCGATACTCCTGGACTACTGCAGTACTTTAGTTCAGAGTACACTTGGGTCATTTATAGGTGGACCTTTTCAAACACTTTCTACAGCTGCGCTAATGCAGAGACCCAATTTGGAACGGTGGAATGCCGCTAGGTGCCCACAATGAGAGTTGCATATGTATGCAAAGCCTTTTAAGTGTGAAAGCCAAACACAGTCATATTTAAATTTTTCAGCGCTTTTTGGTTGTCTAGAGGCGAATATACCAATTTTCATATTTTTGCATTAATATCCAATGGGGCAGTCTTTTTTTGCAATTAGGTATTATGCAACCCTTGTAGTCTCTGCAGCACCAATGTACAGTATGTATTCACATTAAGTAACATCCTTACTAGTTTTAATAGCATGAACACAGTGTTTTCTGCGGATTAAGACGGGTTTTTTTTCATCCAGGTAACACACACAGAAATTAAAATATAGAATTGAAATGAAAATATAGAACAAAAGGGAGATGAATAGGGAGACAATGTATGATTACGCTGCATTTTAGCTTCACAGTGAATTCATTAACTTTCTTGAGGTTACTGCATACAGTGATCAGCCACAACATTAAAACCACTGACAGGGGAAATGAATAACATTGCTCATCTTGTTCCAATGGCACCTGTCAAGTGGTGGGATATATTAGGCAGCAAGTGAACAGTCAGTTCTTGAGGTTGATGTGTTGGAAGCAGAAAAAATGGGCAAGTGTAAGGATCTGAGCCACTTTGACAAGGGCCAAATTGTGATGGCTAGACCACTGGGTCAGAGCATCTCCAAAACAACACGTCTTGTGGGGTGTTCCAGGTTTGCAGTAGTTAGTACCTACCAAAAGTGGTCCAAGGAAGGACAACCGGTGAACTGGCGACAGGGTCACCGGCCCCCATGGGCTCATTGATGCACGTGGGGAGCGTAGTCTAGCCCGTCTGGTCCAATCCCACAGAGGAGCCACTGTAAAATAAATTGCTGAACAAGTTAATGCTGCTATGATAGAAAGGTGTCAGAACACACAGCGCAGCACAGCTTGCTGTGTACGGGGCTGCATAG
The DNA here is from genome assembly GCF_960531495.2 of Zeus faber. Classification (NCBI taxonomy): domain Eukaryota; kingdom Metazoa; phylum Chordata; class Actinopteri; order Zeiformes; family Zeidae; genus Zeus; species Zeus faber. The sequence goes on from NC_137200.1 coordinate 11,765,956, forward strand.
ACCAGACCACAGACCAGTCAGAGTGCCCATTCCGACACCTGTCCATTGCCGACAGCACCTACAATTGGCACGTGAGCGTCAGAACTGGATCATGGAATGGAAGAAGGTGGCCTGGTTTGATAAACCAGGTTTTCTTCGACATCATGTGGATGACCGGGGTTGGGATCCGATCCAATGGAGCATCTGTGGGATGTGCTGGAACAACAAGCCCAATCCATGGGGGGGGGGGGGGGGCAACCTCACAACTTACAGGACTTAAAGGATCTGCTGCTAGCGTCTTGGTGCCAGATACCACAGGACACCTTCAGAGGTCTTGTGGAGTCCATGCCTCGACGGGAGAGCTGTTTTGGCAGCACGAGGGGGAGCTACACAATATTAGTGGTTATAAGTGGTGTTTGATGGGTGTATGACTGATGGCTGTTTGACTATGCTTTGAAAATCTGGCCGATCTCTTCTAAACCACAGGGAAGTAGATATTGCTCAAAAATAAATGACAATCAGTCATCAAGGGAACCTCCTGTTTAATTAGTATTTTCTCACAAATATTTTACTCCCAGACATGAGCTTTAAACACCCTTGAGTATTAAACGCTTATTGCAATGGAACCCTGTGTTTTCTAGACAGAAACTATCCAAACTGTAATGGTTTCCATCAATCCATCCAAACATTATCGTGCTGCTTATCCAGAATGATTCACAGAATGAGTATATAGTTTGCACTATATCTCAAATGGCATCACTCTTTCACCCCAAGCATTTGAATCAAAATGAACTCCTTGCTCCTTGCTTATGTATAGCTCATTCATTTGACGTTATTTGATTGAACCATATTGATTAGTATTGGAACGGCATTACTTTAGCACTGACAGAAGAGCCCAACATACATCTTCCGTGCAGTTGGACACTTCTGCAGACTTCAGCCGTAACTCCTCTTAGCCTCCACGTCGGTGCCCTCTCTAAGACCTTGTATCAATAAATGCAGAGCAGCAGGCTTAATTGACTGCTTTGCATTGCATAGCGTTTCCGTGTAAGACAAGGCACCCATGTGGTCTGTAAGTCTGCACGACTGAAGACCCCTCAGTGGCCGAGTACACCCAGCGAGTTTGTGTGGGAGCGCACATTTAAATTGGTCAAAGAAAAGAACTCCTATAATTAATTATCAGGGATCTTGTGGTTTTAGTGTTATAACTGAACTAAGTGTGGCGGCTTTAAGCAGGAGAGGGTGAATAAGGGTGGAAATGCACATGTCTGTCATTTTAATGATGGCGCAAGGGCAGTGGAATATCAGTGTGAGCAGCAGGGTGCTCATCGGTGTCTCTCTCTCTAACAGGACAAGGCACTTGAAGTCCATGATGTCCTCTACACAGGGTTAGTTTTTGCATGCGCGTGGTCTCAGCCAATACAGAATCCACGCGCTGCGTCATCTCCGGGGCCTCGTTCGTCTGAACCCCACGAGGATGGCCGAAACATGAATGAATGTGACGTCAAAACGGTTCCTTCATCTGATCCAAATGCCGCGTTTAAACTCAGCTGTGCGAGTCGGACGGCGTTTACTCCGGGGGTGATCCCTTGACATGACATCAACATGAAACACCTGAACGTCCGATAAGAGTTCTTCTGTAACCGTAAAAACTGTAAAAAATTGGTTCGGTTGACTGGTAGTCACACAGAAACGCGCCCACACACACACACACACACACAAAGACACACACCCCAAAAGTAGTCCCCTTTGCTCTCTGATTGCCCCTTATTCCACTTCATCTTCTCAATTCATTTATTCCGCTTCTTTACCAACACCAAGTTTGGCTGCAGTTTATTTTGGCACGTGAAGAAGCAGGTTTCAAGATGCCGTACTTGGCGTTGTCGCCCCCGCCCCACCAGCACCCCTGCTGCGTTCTGTCTTTGTTTGAAGTGTTGAATTTCATTTTGACAGACACGCTTGCCAGGTGAAATGATCTCTCACGGCGGAGGGGGGGGGCTGTCTCTATGTGTTCCTCTCCGCTCAGCACTGCCGAAAGGTGAACCGGTAGCTTACTCTTTTGACACCGCGTCATGCCGCGTCCACCCCACACTTGCAGTCGCACCGTTAACAACATCGGTGTCGATATCAATATTTCACTTTTCGACAGACGACAGAACTATTTTGATCCTGCCCTGGCCTGCATTCAAAAAAGGGAAAAAGTTTCGGGAGGAACAAAAACAGAAAAATAAATATCCCGACCTTACTATTTCTTACAAGGCATCTTTGAGCTGCACTTACACTGCACTTACCGCCAGAGTCAGAGGTGAAACCTATAGCAACCGCCGTGCACCTCGTGCTCATCACTTTGTGAGTGCATGCACGCACGAGCTGAAAGAGTCAAAGAATAAAGAGCAAAGAGAAAGAGGGGAAAAAAAACTAAATTGCCTCTGCGGTTGTTTGATGCTGTTTTCGTATATAATTGATGCCCCTGACCCCCATTCCCCTCCCCTCAAGCCCTGTCTCCAAGTTGCATTGTGGGAGCTTATTGTAGGAGAACTCTTTGGCAGGGGCGGAAATTACGGAAATTACGGAAATTAAGTCCGGACCCCCCTTCCTGGGAAATACAGAGAGTTGTCCTCCTAAATTATTGTAAACACAACTATATCATTTGAAATAATTGCGACTCTTTACCCCGACTGTACCCACGGCGCACCAGCAATGGGGCACCCATGATCGGTGCGCCAAAACAGTCTGTTTTTATCACCGTGCGGGATGGGGACACCTTCTCCATCACCCCCCCCCTCCTGACAAAACAGCCTCCCTCTCTCTCTCCCTCTCTTGGCTGGAGAGGTGGCGGGCGTTCCTCCGCCCCATCGAGGTGGGGACAAAGCAGAGTAGATGCCCCCCCCCCCTTCCCCACCTGGAGCATCATCAATTTGCTTCCCCGCGGCGGTTGCGCTAATGTCAGGGTTGACAGCTTCACTGCTCCCCAGACCTATCACGATCACACCCTCTGCCGAAACGACATTGGCGCAAAGACGGGGGACGCGACAAATGAATATGTTATTTTCAGGCTCCACAGCTGCTCGGGGTCGAACGGCCTAAAGACTTGTAATTGTTTGTCGATTGTTGTTAAGTGTTAAGCGTGCAATGTTCAATGGAGGCGCACGTAGGTTAATAGGAAGGTCAAAATGCAGGTGATTCCTAGGGCTGTTGCGTTGAACTAATTTCCCCGGCGGTAATATTGGGTGGCTCAACCGTGCAGTATGCGGTATGGCCACCATTTTCTTCTTCTTTTGCCATTCTACAAGGGCTGACGTTTATGCTGCTTTATAAATGAAAAAAAGTAATAAATAATATTAAATAGATTAATTAATTTAATATTATATATACACCGATGAGCCACAACATTAAAACCACTGACGGGTGAAGTCAATAACATTGCTTATCTTGTTACAATGGCACGTGTCAAGTGGTGGGATATATTAGGCAGCAAGTGAACAGCCAGTTCTTGAAGTTGATGTGTGAGCAGGAAAGATGGGCAAGTGTTAGGATCTGAGCCACTTTAACAAGGGCCAAATTGTGATGGCTCGACGACTGGGTCAGAGCATCTGCAAAACGGAACGTGTTCCTGGTATACAGTGGTTAGTACCTACCAAAAGTGTTCCAAGGAAAAAAAAAACAGTTAACTGGCAATTGGGCGCCAATGGGTTCATTGATGCATGTGGGGAGCGAAGTCTAGCCCGTCTGGTCTGATCCCACAGAAGAGCTACTGTGGCACAAATTGGTGAAAAATGTCATGCTGGCTATGATAGAAAGATGTCAGAACACAGTGTATGGGGCTGCGTAGAACGCAGAATCCAAACTCAAAATCAGAAGATATTGACTTGTTTCCCACACGGGGCACCATGAAATGTTTTCAGTGAGGGGACCGCAGCAGACCACAGCTCCTCCTCTCCTGGCAATAGCCTATTTTTAGAGAGTTTACCCGGGCCCGCTAATTCTGGTGTAAAAACGGTATTACAGTACTTAAAGGATCTGCTGCTAACGCATTGGTGCCAGATACCAGACAGGACACCTTCAGAGGTCTTGTGGAGTCCATGTCTGGACGAGTCAGAGCTGTTTCGGCGAGTGGAGTGGAGTGGAGTGGAGTGTTGATGATAGACATCATCAACACGCCCACTCGCTGAAGGTGAAGAAGGGTCGGAATGTAGCTGCTTCGTACTCCTCTCAGCTTTCCTTTACATTCCTTTCCACCCTTTCGTTTATATTGCACATACGTAAAAAAACCTGGAGTATCAACGCCAAAAAACGGAAACTCCGAACAAGGTCCGGACCTGATTATCCTCTAGCCTGACTTTATCAGCTGAGGTCACCAGTAGGAGGTAGTGCTGGGGGATGCGGACTCTTGAGTTCCACTTGCGTTTTGGCCGGATCTCTTCTCTTCAGCCAGCTGTGAAAGAAGGCAGTCACCAACATGTGACAGAGGCCCATTGCACAGGATGTGCGGTCGTTCACGCTTCATGGATTTGGTAAATGCCAGATGTAAGTTGTGGCCGAAACACTTGATCCAAGGCCAAGGCTTTTGTTTGTAGGAAAGTTGGGTTTTCTGTACTTCTTCTTCTACTTCTTGTAGGTCCATCCAATGCTCTGTTGGTTGTAGGTCTGTCCAATGCTCTGATTGGTTGTAGGTCCATCCAATGCTCTGATTGGTTGTAGGTCTATCCAATGCTCTGATTGGTTGTAGGTCTATCCAATGCGCTGATTGGTTGTAGGGCCATCCTATTGCGTCCAGAGACATTTTGGTCTGCGCCTGTTGGTAACGCCCCTTGGAAATTGAAAATGAACAGCGAGATTGGAGACTAATACACATTTGCGAATTGGTCTGGCGATGTCAGGCTGCGTTGTTGGTCGTCATGCAGGCTAGTTTGTTTTCATCAAGGGACCACTCGTCGAAGGCGACGCAGAGAGCTCAAGTGATATTTTCAACGGTGTGGTTCACGGGTAGGCACGAGGTCCCGAGGCCCCGGGATTTCAAAACCCAGTCCTAATCATCTTTATGCTTGACCACATATCTGTGGTGGTGGAGAAGTAATCAACATCCTTGATCTCACGTTTGATGATTGCCTTTAACTCATTATATATCTTCGGGACAGTCGGAGAAATGGGTTTTCCCAGGCAACTCGTATTACTTGTCCAACTTCTGTATCATGAACTTGAGCAACAGCTTGTCCACTGTGCGGAAAGGCACCATCTCGTCGACAAGATATGATGTCACCGCAGATGTGAGGGACTTGTGGCGTCGGCTGTCGCGGCTGTATTTTGCCGCTCGCCCAAAAGCTTCAGCCACCCCCATCTGCCGGCCTGGCGCGAGAGAGAAGGCGCGAGAGAGAAGGAGCTACGGAAGAGAAGTTGTATTAAGAAGGGACACGGCCATCCAAGCGTCACACTAGAGTTTTCATTGTTATGAATTTATTTTATTTTTAATACACAGTTAAATGGGAAAAGACAGGAGAAAAAAAACAACGTTGGTTGTCGCGGTTCAGGCCATTGTCTGCAGAGCGGTTGGCGTAACAACACCGCGGTAGCGTAGCATTGCGGTAACCGAGTGACAGCCCTAGTGAGTCCCCTGTAAAAGCTCTTAATTCATCCCTTTTCACGTGGTGTTGGTATTATGGTAGCGTGGATGGGTCAAGGAGGCTGCAAGGCCTCGACTTGTACTGTAATCGCTTGAAATCTCAGACTGCTTTTTGATAAAGACAGGATGTCTTGAATATTTGATAGCGGGTCTGTTTTTTTTTCGTACTCGGTGTGACATTTTTTTGTTGTGTTTTTCCCTTTTCTTTTCACAGCATGGGGGGGAAACAACGTTTGATCTGACGTTGATGATGCCTTTTACCTTCGTTAGCCGCTCTCTCGGCTGGCATTTCCTTCGGGAGGCTCCCTAAGAAGAGGTGAAAAACTGTCGGTGCTCACGCCGCTCACAATTTGAAGTTGTATCGCTGTGACAGAAGGCGAATTCGTTTCCGGGCGCTCCGCCGGCTGAGGAATGATTTTGACAAAACTGCAGCTACTTCTCATCCCGACCCCTTTGGCAGTAGCATTGAGAGGGGCCTCATATCCAGCAAAGGGGAGACTTGAGTACAATTGAATTTTTGTAAAAACATCCGCTCAATAATTTTGGGCCGGGTCGGGTTGTGCCCTAAATGCCATGATAAACGGTCCCCTACCGAGGCTTGGATAGGGAATATTATGGTTTGATTACCGTATGGGGTCCGAATTGTACCCTTTGACTCTTTGTTATACAGTTTACCCACAACGAAGAAGCTTGAATTGCCACTGCGTCCGGCAGAAAGACCAACGGAAAAAACGTAGAAACTGCACGTGTCAGTGGGTTGATGTGAATTTCCGTTAACGACGGCACGCGGGGAATCTATGAGGGCACCAGACGGTAGGACGTCGCCCCCGTGTCGGGGAAAGGTATCTAGGCATACGAGGCCGCCCGATCCAGGAGGCGTACTTTTGTGAGAACTGACTATTAGTGTCTGTATAGTCTCCTGTGTAACAGCTCAGACAGTCCTTATACCGTGTCTAATGGTCCGAAAACCAAAGCGCAGACTTTATTCCCTTGCAACCTCTGTGAGAGAACAATGTTCAGTATGCCATACACAACAGCCACTTAACCGTCGCGGCCCCACCTTAGCGAGGCTCTTTGTCATCCACCTATTCTTTTGTTTCAGCCATTTGATCCCGAAACAAACTGCCTCTTTATCCTTCCCCATTCATTTTTCAGACCCAACGCCATAATATCTCCCCAGATAGTGGCTACTGACCCATGCACGCCTCTGAGTAGAGAACTCTAACGCGTTCCATTAGCCTCGAGAGTGGTGTTGACCTTAGCCTTTGTAGCGTGGCAGGAATGGCTCCAGAGGTCTCTATGGGTTCCCCGTATTTGCTGCGGTCCTCCGGTTGCATGAAAGCGCTCCTCGCGATAGAGCGCTCTCAAAGTCAAAAACCCGACTTTATTGTTCTATTGCTCTCAGTCAATAAAACATAATTCTCCTCTAGCAGGGCATAAATATTGCATTTGCCACTTTTTCTTTTATTTTATTTTTTTCCCCCTCTCTTTCAAACGGCCAGAGAAATATCCGGAGTGACTTTTTGTTGTTTGTATCCACCAGAATGTCCAATTGAATGGATATTGTTAACTTCAAATCACAAAGACACAGGGAAACGTCCATATTCATTCATGAAAATGTCAATTTATTTTTGTATCAGGAAAACAATGCCCACATCCAGCATTTTGCTCTGTTCGTTTGCAATAGTCTAAACATATCCACAGTTGTCGTGATTTGATTGATAGTGGAATAAATAGTCAGTCAGTGTTACGATGGATTGATTGCGTATGCACAACATTTTCAACTGAAACAAGGTGGGAGGGCTTCTATACGTGTAAATCAAACACAAAATAACGTACGGGATTTTCATGATGTCATGGTCGTTTTTTTGTTAACCGTATTCTTTCCACGGTGATTCGGTTGGAAGATAGTTACTGTAGAGAGAGAGAGGTCTTGTTTGGACTCCCCGCAAATAAGAACAACTAAAAAAAAGACACACACACACACACACACACACACACACACACGGCCCCGTCTGCCTCAGAATGATTACTGGCTGTTGAAACCGAATGCAAATGTGTCTCCTCTCCTCCTCAAGAACTCCATTGAACATTTTGAATAGCCTCTGCAAACTGTGCTTAGAATGTGGAAGATGAGAGGCAATGCACATACAAAACAGCACATTCCACGAAGCTGCTGCAGTGTCCTCAGCCACTGTGCTTTTAGTTTGCGATTGAAACAACTTTCTTAATTTAAAGTCATCATTTGGATGTGATTATTTTTTTTGTGTCATTTGGTGATTTGTTTTCCTTTGGCGTTTTCACCTACTGTACAATTAATATACTAATGGTATTAATTATACTAGTATTATATAATTATATTAATAATATAATACTATAATTATACTCACCTACTATTTACATATACTTATTGTACCTATTATACTTATGCTTAAGACATCACCAGGAATCACACATGGAAACAACCCGACATTTTACAGAAAATATGGGTGTGGGACTCTGTTGACTGCTGTTTTGCCTATTTTGGGGGGTGGGGGGCAATTCAATCATCTGCATCATAACTAAAGTCTAATGTAATGTATCGATTACTGTATTTGCCAGGGTGATTTATAATGCACCAGAACTCAACATTCGTATTAAAGTTTCAGCGCTAAGCAGGGCAAAGCACAGCTCGGTATGACCTGGGAATGCCGCTGCCATGTCACACACCTAATATAACCCAAAGTTAACTCCCATTTTTAGAACAACCCCTCTATTTTGGTTTCACTGTACTTGCATTTCTTACCTACAGTACTGTAGTACTTGCCGTAAACATTTCCGTGCACATATTAAATACGCCTACTTTGTTTTCCTCTTCAGCTCGAGAATAGCACCACAGAACTGCCTTCAAAGTTTATTTTAGTCTTAAAAACGATTCCTGGAGGCAGAGTGGTTTGAGTGGTTTGTACCGCACACAAATGTAAACCTTGAAAATGGTAATAGAAAAACTCTGTATTGTCTTTTTTGATGTAGCAACAATCTTTTGTGTAATTGGCATGAAAACATGTTTTCCTGTCTCCATCATATTAAGTGTCTTTGATTACAAGCGCATATTGAAAATTCACCGCAGGGTTTCGACAAGAATTATTCTCAGGCCCAATGGGAGGCACAGAGGCTCCTAAATTGTGCCAGGGCAGACTTGCTACCGAAACTGTCGTGGCAGATGGTATGCACTGTTTTTATTTTTTATTTTGGCATTTCAACTAGGATACCACAAAAACAACACGATATAATTAAGTAAATTCAATAACCGTCATCATCATCATCGTCATCACATCAACATATCTGCATGGCAATGAACAAATCATGGCAGTCATACGTATGTTATTGAATTCAAGCGGTAAAACTTAAGGGTTTTAGCTTTGTTACTTAAATTGACCATGATATAGTGGGGGGTGGTTCGCAATTGTTGTTGATCAAGATCACTCATCACTCGGTAGCTCCGGAGGTAAAGTGGTTGTCTGGAAAGTGGAGGGTTGGTGGTTCGATCCCCGGCTCCTCCTGGCTACTTTGCGGTGAGGTTCCTGAGCAAGACGCTTAACCCCTGAGAGCTCCCGATGCGCTGGGCTGCTGCGGGTGGGTGTGTGTGTCTGGGTGAAAGTGAGGCATGTAACATCCAAACCTAAAGCCTGGTTTATAGTCACCAGTCATTGAGTGCGCGCACCTCCCCAATTTTGGTAACTCCGCGTCATGTGCGCCAGGTAATTCAAGATGGAGACGTCCGAACGAAGGTCGTGCGAAGAGGTCCGCAGGTACAACCTGTACAATCCATCCGAAAATAACCAGATGCCGTTGAATTCAGGGAAGGGGATGGCGCCGTCCCTGAAGATTTGGACTATTTAAATACCTTGGGACTTTTTAATGTTTACACCGACAATTTGCACAAACTCGCGACTATATATAAAAAAACCTGCACGACTACAATAAATACACAGGTACTCCTCACTAACCAGCTCGTCAAGTGAATTGGTCGATAAGCAATGACCCGTGTTATTTCACGGTAAGGGGGCGTGGCCATTGCGAACGCTAGTGTAGTGAATACTGACAAACTGTGGGAACGAGACTGAGACTGAGAACAGTGATGAAATGAGATGTATACAGTGTATATAGTGTATATAGTATATATAGTGTATATAGTGTATATATAATGTACATAGTATATATAGTGTATATAGTGTATATATAGTATGTATAGTATAATATAGTATATATAGTGTATATATAGTATATAAAGGGTGATGCGCGATGAGATGCTTGGCGCTGAGACTCCGCGCTGCCATTTCCACGACCCAAGTTCTCGTACAGCGTACATCACTGCTCCGAGAGCTAGTCGTCAGTACGAACGGTCATTAAACAGGTAGGTGGTTAAGTGAGGAGTACCTGTATTTACGTTTAAGACTTTCTTTTATAATTTTGCTGCTCTTTTGTAGTGATTGAGATCCTCCCCTCAGGACCTCTTTGTAATGTTTTCAGCTGTTCTTTCAGTTTCGCATGGCGGTTCGTGCACAGAGCCCCCTGTCTTTCAGGAGAATATCGCCACGGCAACGCGCAGCTACAGCCTATCTGCTCGTGCTCTCTGGTAGTGCCGGGCGCCATGAGTCACGCGGCCCGCTTGCGACGACTGTGACGGAGCGTTTGGCGGCCAGAAAAATACTACATAAATGCAGTCCATTTACCATTTACCTTGAGGGCAACTGAGATTTCGAGCTCTCAACATGACTAGTCCAGTACGCAGGATGAATTTCCCCTCACCCCTGGACCTGTCAATCGTCACTCAGTCCCTGTCACCAAATCCATTTTCAACAGATTCTGTTAATTACAGTGGGCCTTTTTTAATTCAGGTGACATTGAATAACATCGTGGGCCCCTACGTGGCCTCGGGCCCGCTGACTCATTACCACTTTTCGCAGTTTTATTCATGCCTTGTCTTGATGGCATGCCTGTCAGTATGCAAACATCAAACTTAAAGTGAGAGATGTTAGGATAAAAAGTATGTGTGTCAGATAAAGGCGAGCTCAGCTCGTTTCGTTCGTCAAATTATGCACCTGTCAGATGTTCAAATGAACCACTTGGATTGATTTAAGGAACAGCTTTCTTGTATATTAATTTGTGTTTCGGTCAACCAGACATGTCATTCTCTAGATCAACTGTCATTCCCGTGGGCATCGGGGTGACCAAGGCTCTGCTGCAGAGAGCCTTCCATGTGCTTTTCTTCATTTATCAATATCGTCGTTGCTTCCGATCTCTGTGACCAAATACCGTGGAGGCCACTCGCGCCCCCGTAGAAGTGTCACTACGAATGCGTTTTGAGGATACTCTTGCGACGAGCACATGCCTATTAACCCACTGAGTATTGTAGGGTAATAGTTTTGTGAATTGCAGCGACCCAATTTCAATGCAACCGGTCGGTCGAATGAGGTTTCAAAAGCAACAACTCAGAGAGGTTACAAGTTCAAATTACCTGTAACATTTTCAAATGAATAGGCAAGGGTCCGATCTGCACGAGCATCTGTGGGATGTGCTGTACCTGATCGGTGTATATATATATATATATATATATATCACTCAATAACTGTATGTCACTCAAATGTTATTAATCCAGAGGCAACAAGAAGACTTTAAATACTGTCGATATGACGAAGTCTCATACTCTAACCCCCCAACACCCATTTGCCCGCAAGCCAATGTGTTTTCCTGACACCCCTTTTTCAGTTTGTTGTTATGGTGATTTGGCAGCGAGTTGCGTAACCCATCGCCATGGGAACAGGCCCAGCCACATGCAGTCTGTTATTGTGACGGCAATACCAAGGAGTTTGAAACAAAGATGTCCGTCTCCCCCTCCTCAGAGCACCGAGGCTTTCCTCCGGCTCGGCGCGGGCCGCAACACTGTAAAAGGGCTCCCGTACAATAGGACCTCCCTCACAATAGACCAAAGGATGCTGCTTCCATCGCATTTGAAAAGCGCCGGGATAAGCCGTCCGACGGAAAAAATGTCACGCGCGTGGCACGGAATCCACGCGAGGGGATTTGAAATGTAGATTTGTTGCGTCGAATGCGTTTCACTGGAAAAGCGGTCCGCGGAGAAAAAATAAATACAAAATCTTTCACCGCTGACTGTAAAAGAGTTGCGCTTCACTTTCCCCCTCTCTCAGATCCCTTGTATTGAACAGTGACACCACGGACTTCTTCTGTGTGAGGCGGATCGTTGGGAAGGATGAACGATTCGAAACGGGGGAAGCCTGGTTCCGGCGGGGTGTCGAATACCCAGCTGACAAGTATTGATTTTAAAGGCCAGCCACGTCACAATTAATTGTAGTAGATTGCGTCCTTCTAAATTAAGCAAGGAAACTCAAAAGGGCAAACGCACACGACCAGGAGAGTGTTTACAGGTAATCATTTGAGATTTATGTTGCACTTTTTGTGCTTGTCGCGCCAGGTCAAGCACCGTCTCCTCCTTAAATGCTTTTGCCCACCGCCAAAGCAACATTGTGATGAAGGGCTCGTGCCTTGAACCGTATCAATTGAAATCTTTCTCTTATGTTGTTCACTGATAAATGTTATGGTGGAGTCATGATGACGCAAGTCGGTTCTTTCGCAGGCCGTGTTGAAGAAGTCAAGAAAAAAAAAGCGAAGCAAAGTTTGAAGAACGATAATAACACACACGAACCAAATACACATACAATTCTGTGAAAAACAACCAGTAATAAATGGTACAATGTGGGCAAAGTGAGTCTTCTCACTAAAATAGATGTAAGGGCTGTCAAAGTTAACACGGTGATAATGCGTTAATGCAAATTAGTTTTAACGGCACTCATTTAACGCAATTCTGGGATGACTGTATAGGGTGTGTGTGTGTGTGTGTGTGTGTGTGTGTGTGTGTGTGCGTGTGTGTGTGTGTGTGTGTGTTAACAATCACGTCAAGTCTGTAGTTGCCACAGCAAGGTGGCATATGAGTGGTGGTGGGGGGGGCTCGGCGCCAAATATGATTGGTTATGTTGTTGAGTTTGCATGCTGCATCGACCCTGCATCTTACAGATATATATATCCGTGACAACACAACAAACTTTCTCTCCGTCACGCGCGCGCACAGACCCCTGGTCAATTCATACTGGCATCTGCAGAGAATACAAAAAAAAAAAAAAAAAAGGGGATCTATAGCAAAAGCTGACTTTTAACATATTTGCAAAATAAAGTTAGAAGTTATAAAAAGTTATAAATAAAGGTTTTTCTTATGGTCGCTGGTGGGGCGTCCGGTGACGTGTGCTCTGTCTTCTTGCCGTTGACTAAACAGTACCAAAGCAGTACTTTTGAGGCTTTCTGGATTTCCAGAAAATATACATTTGCATAAAGCTAAAATATTTGTCCACTCCCATGTTGATAAGAGTATTAAACACTTGAAAGTATTCGTTTAAGGTACATTTTGAACAGATCAAATGTGCAATTAATTTGCGATTAATCACAATAACTGTGGACAACCGTGCAATTAAATCTTTTCATCGATTGACAGCCCTAAAATTCGTACCAAATGCGGGGGCTTCCGTACGGGTGTAGTGCGTGATGCAAGCAAGCAATGAACATCTTATCATGCTCTGTCGCTGAGCAGGCCCAGTTGGTCATGAACGAGGCGGATAAGACCCAGACGCAGCACGGGGAATGTCCAGAAGGTTTATTTACAAAGGGTGGAGCAACAAATACATGCGGCTCCAACGGAGAGCAGTCTGGAGAATACCACACTCGGTGACGGTACGATCAGACCAGGTCTGGATGAGGAGCCGGGGTTGTGATGACGAGTGGTGATGAGTGTGACGGGGAGCAGCTGTGCCAGCCAGGCCTGGAACCAGGAGCCACGCCCATGCTGCACTGTCAGGTATAGACAAGAACACGCTAGATACAAGCGGGAAAGGGAGGAGAGACACATAAGGAGACCAGGGGACAGAAAGGCACGGCCGGGGCCTGTGACACAGTTGACCTAAAATCTTGACTTTAAAAAAATATATAAAGAATGGAAATTAGCCCTTGTGCTGCAAGATCAAAGTTGCAAGGCTATACTAATTCATCTAACTGATCACATCCAGCCAGAATACCAGCCCATGCAGAACAAGTTTATACGGAAAGTGAGGACTATTCATAGTGCTAAAAGGTTGGACTCTTGACGAGTTACAATAAAAGGAGTAATTTGATTAAGTTGGTGTAATGCACACTGAGGGAGTGAGGGAGGACTTACTGTGAACAAGAGTCAGAAGGGTTGGTTTGACTTCTGAGTTCTGAATGGAATTCTCACAAGAATTACGTGTCAGTCAGTCAAAATTATTCGTTTTGGAGTAATACAAAGAATAAATGGGTCACATTCACTATGATATTCTGCCAAACATCTTGGCCTTGAATTTAGTCCTCAGTAATTATTTCCAGTTTTCGAGTCGACTTACTACCCCCTCCCGAGTCATTTTGTTTGTCAGAGTTGTTCGCTACTGAAATGTATTTTTGCATCATGACTAGTAGGCTATAATAATAAGAACAGTTGTAATGGTTTGAAGTTTTTAGTGGTTATTAGGACAAGATTCAAGATTTTTTACAGTGGTGACAGTGACAGTGGTGACTGTGGTGTTCCATGGGATTATGTAATTGCAAAAAGTGTGGCGTGGAAGAAAAAAGGGTGGGAAACATTGGCATTGAGCACCTGAAGAACTAGTCAAGGTGCCTTTGTGCAAAGGGACTTCAACAGTGTGTTGTTCCTTCAGAACTCCCTTGGGACAGCAAAGGTCAGATCAACAACACACTGTAACGGGAATAAAAAAAATTCTAGGGATGCGCCTGTTGTGAAATTCTGGGCCGATCCCGATGCAACGTCTGAAATGGCAACGCGGTCGATGCTGTTACCGATGTTTTCCAAGTTCCCCTGAACGCAGCACCACTTACAGTTTCATTGCCCATCACTCCCCGCTCGGACCGCTGCAGAGAGTCGCATCTGCGTCTTCTTAAATCCATCGCAGATGGCAGACGGATAAAGAAACAAAAAAAAGCTGAAATGGGTCGCCAAATTTACTTTGGCGGCCGTTAATATACCTGGGCAGCCCGCCCACGTCTATGTGTGGTGTAAAAGCCAAAGCATCTTAGACATGTGTGTTAATTATACATTCTAGTGTTGTTTACATTCATATTATACGTAGAAATGATATTTACATAGATGACACAGTTAAAAACTGTACTGGTAATGATGTTTACACTAGACGAGCTTAGGAAGCCTTTTTTAGCCCTTCCTTTGGTTCCGTTATTCCAAATACAAAGTCATTGCACTATTACCCTGCAGTTTCTGTAGTCCAAGCTGTGGTTTGACCCTTTTAGTCCTCCATGTTGCTCTGTACTTACTCCATACCCACAAATAGGGTTTAGCTTTAGCCACTCGTGCTAAAAACACTCGTTGGGCAGCTCTTTGAGTCATCTTTCTCCTTTAATGGGCTGGGGGAGTTGGCAGTTTTCTTACTGTAGTTGTAGTTGCGTGATTTGAGGAATTATTACTTAACTTTGGATTTACTCTTGCTAAAGGAGATTTCATTATGGACATATTTTGTTACCAGTGGAACTTGTGGAACTTCTGTTCATCTTTTTTACACCGGAGTCATGTGGGTGTATTTTCGAAGAAGAGCGCAATATACACGACTAAGCGAGCGTCAGCTCCCACATGTGGGAAACACTGGATAGACGTCGGCCACTGCCATGACTGCCGTCAACTTATTTGCTGATAGGACGATAGCAGTCAACAAGGCAAATTTCTGCCGATACCAATGTACGGCCGATAAATCGGTGCATCTCAAAAAAAAAAATGTTACCAGAAGGAGTGAAGAGAGCTGTGAGGGTGGGTGGTGTGTTGAGGGGCATGGGGCTTGCCCCCCATGGGCAACCAAATGTAATGGTCAGAGGCAGGAAAATCAAACACCAAAAGGAAATCCTTCCCGAATGCCGCCCGCAGGCATATTGCGCCCCCTATGTCAACAGACCAATCCTATGTCCCATCGAAGACCCTCTATCCTGAAGCCAAAACAAGGTCTCATTTTCATTGTGTCATTTGAAAAAAAGGGGGGAGGGGAATCAAGTGTGTTATTCATAGACAAATCCTTTGAAAGGTTTAGTTGATCGCCCATAAATGATGACTTCACTGTTAAGTCACGCAATCATATTTTTGTATTGACAACACTCTTAACACGTACAGCATGGCGTTCTCTTTGCAGGTCTAGTGTCACATGGCTGTCAGAATATACGCATATACAGTATATATAACACTTTTATCTATCAACACCTTATCTCTGAGCCTGACAAACATATGGTGTCTTGTGAGAACGATGTACATATGACTATATCGATAAATGTTTGAAACAATTCTGGTTTGCGGTGGACCACACACTTTCAGAAATGATGGCTTTGCAGGGCGTCCTCTGGTAAACCTGGCCCATTGATTACCGCCTCTGGTATTAACAAGACGTACCCCTCGCCAACGTTGGTAAGCCAATAAACGCATGTAAATGTACCGTCGCATTGTTCAGATGAAGGTTCTTGGTCGCCATTAGTAATTTGCTGCCGTATTTGTTGTAAAGCAATGAAGAACTGTCAAGATAAAACCTGCAATTCACCATAACGTCAGGTATACAAAGATTACTGAATATTATTGTATTGTTGATAGGGACTACCCCAACTGCGAGAGTGAGGTCAGTCTTTGTTCTTTTTTTGTAATCTGCATCTTTCAACATTACCCGCACTATGTATGCATTAAGAACACATTAACGCATGTAGGCAAAATAAATTGAGAGCAATCTCTCGGCAAAACGCAGACATCAGCATTGTCCTTGAGTCGGCGTGCAAAGACATTGGCTCAAATTTGTCAAAACGATGGGATAAAATGGAGGCGAGTCGAGTGGAAAAGAGGGACGTGCCTTGTTTCCTCCTGTCTGGTGGCTCATTACTGAAGCGTTGCGTCTCTATTTTACAGGTAGCCATCAGTTTAGAATGATTGGCTTAAAAGTCTTTAATGGTCTATAAAGAGGCTTTGAAAATCGAAATCAATTAAAGCAATCTGCTCTATAGTTGAAAGCTATGACCTGTAGACTCTTCGCCATCAGAGATTCTCAAGTGGGACGCCTATATATTTACACAGCGTACATATTTTACATCTATTTTGCCAGGGGAGGGACATTACATCCATAATGTCATGACAATGTACCACAGCAGGCCTCACTCCTCGGGGACGGTCTGTTGTCTCGAGTTCTATGGATCACGTCAGACCTGTATCGTATTGCAGCACAGATTGTGTGACCATGAGGCATTTGCATCTTTTTCATCGATATGTTCTATTGATGCACGCAGTAGCAGTGCCTACAGTACAAGGCCTCAGCAGCACAAGAACAAAGCCACAAGTACTGCTTTTTTTTTTTTTTTTTTTTTTTCCTTTATTGCAGCCCATCATTGCACAGCGTTCCCCTCTGTTGTTTTTGTTGTTTCTGCTGTGCTGCATTCAATAGTCTCGGATCAAGAAAGCAAATGTTTATTATTGCTTTGTAATTATTGAAAAACATGTTTTGAAGATTAAAAATCACCTGCCTGAACTGCACACCACCAATTCCTCTGTGACAATTGAATTTGTCTTTGACCAATCCGATGGTAAAGATGAAAAGCTGCGGTTATTTCAGAATGCTTCCTTAAAATGACACAATTGTGTCCCAAATCCATGAAATCTATAGCATTAAGTCGGTAATATGCGGAGTGCAAGAAAAGAGGAGCAATGCATTGTGTCATGATTTGAGCTCTCTTGACTCGCATCTCTGGTCTATCTGTAGACCGTAACATTCCACAACACTAGCTCCGATGCCCAAAAGACGGACAGAAAAGCGTTGAGGGATTGACGTACGAGAAAGGTACATGAAGGTTCCCCGCTCTTTTCATGCAATTTGCTCCCTCAATCTGCATGAAATCAATGTCTGTTTCACTGAAGCAGCAGCTAAATTATGCGATCGGCGAAAACCGCGAGCACTGGCCGCTCCGGACCCATTTTTGTGTGGGAAGCAGAACTGGAAAAGGTGCATTCAAATGGTGGAATTTGTTTAAACCTGGTGAGCCCTCGGCCCCTTCGGAAATGAGACGAAAAAACAAAATTCAGTGACGGTGAATAAGGACTATCGTTTGAAATAGCGTGAACGGAGAGCATTGGTTGATTATTCTTCCTAAAATAAACAAAAGTGAACTTCTGAATATTTAAGAAGGGTAAACTAAGAAGACGAAGCCTCCAAGTCTTTTGAGGCACCGGTTGTTTATGAAACAAGGTGTGGAGGGCTCGCTGAACCCGGCCCTGACGGTGGCAGTGCCTCAGTGTCCGGCGAGCCGTATTTGATCTACGACACGACAGGTTTTCTAACTGAAGCCATGGTAAATATTTGACGGCAAATAGCGTCATTTGGTGTCCCGCGTGCTCATCAGGGAAAGTGACGGGCCAAATAATGTCAACAAACAGCCAATTGCCGAGTTAATCAAAGGACTGTTTCAACAGCAACAGAACCCTTCTCATGTACACGCCGGCGGGGCTCCATTGTACCTGGCTGACAGAAATCACATTACAAATTGATTTGGAGATAGGATTTACAAATTGACAATTATTCCAACCTAGACAAGGAAAATTCGTTACAAGACAGCTCGGAGCTCCAGTGGGTATAGGACTTGTGATCTGACAATTGAATCAGTGTCAGAGCATTTCCCAATTTTATAAGGCGTCACCTCAGCACCTCTGCTCGGCTTTTGGTTTGTTCGTTTATTTGTTTTTGTTTTTTTAGATTTGACTCATTCCACTTCTCTGTTGATTCATCTGGTTGTGGTGGACGAGTTGACCCAGTTTTGTTTTTGTCACTTCTGTGGCCCATTCGTCCCGTATACGCTGCTGACACATTTCCGGGGTATTTGAAGGGCAGACGCCAATCGATCGTCGTTTCCCTTCGCGAGGAAACAGTTCGTCGGAATCCTCACATATTTAGCACGGTGACGCATTGCACTGCTGCCTCACAGCAAGAAGGTCCTGGGTTCGATTCCCGCCTGGGGCGCTGTTGGCACCGTGCTCCGGGGGGGTTATCTCCCAAATAGGAGCCCTTCTGGGTGGAGTTTGCATGTTCTCCCCCTGCTCACATGGGGTTTCCTCCACCTCACATCAGTAAGGACCCCCACCAAAAAACATGCACACATCATCGTCTGACCAGCGATGGACACTTGGTACCAGGTCCCCGGGCACGTCGACGAATGCTGCCCACTGCTCCTGGCTGCGCCCCCGGAGGAAGGACAAGCCAGGAGTCCACATTTCACTGGCCACCACCCAAAAAGCATGTGCTTGTGTGTGTGTGTGTGTGTGTGTGTGTGTGTGTGTGTGTGTGTGTGTGTGTGTGTGTGTGTGTGTGTGTGTGTGTGTGTGTGTGTGTGTGTGTGTGTGTGTGTGTGTGTGTGAATGTATGCATGTGTTGTTGTAGTGCGGTGTGTCATGTGACGAATAAAGATTCTTCTTCTATTTCGGGATGGGTGGTTTTGAGATGTTCGGGAAGCGCAACAAGCGTAGTCCGTGTCTCACAAAGGTTGAAATTGAGTTTCCGAAGAGATGGGCAAAAAATAGCCCGCTCCACCAGTGCCAGTTTCAAGTGCTAATTATAGCTTTCAGCCGCAGGCCACGCCATCGTATCATCTGCACTTTGTGTTGCATTCACAGCTAATGGAATGATAATGTAAGCCGTTTTTATGATGAGACTATTTGCATACAAAGGGCAAAACAAGGATATGGATATAGGCATCTAAAATTAAAAGTTTATCAGAGAAAAAGTATGATAATTGTGTTTGTAATCTGGATTCGGTAAAAGCTCCTTGCTGTACATGGTTTTGTTTCCCTCCTCTTTATGTTATTTCGGGGGGAGTGGTGAATATGCGTTGCAAAGATGCGATTTCATCATTTCAACTAAACCGCGGTATTGATATTTGGGGCAACGTAGAAAGGAGGTTAAGACGGGGATCGATAGGAAAACCCTCGGGGCTCGCACATCAGTCTGGCTGTAAGGATGCTCGCTCGTTCGCTCGCTCTCTCTCTCTCTCTCTCTCGCTTTCTCCCTCTCTCCAAATACTCCAGCCTCTTTTTTTTTTTTTTGCTGACCTTTTACTCGGGGAGACATTTATTCACTACCCTTCTTTAAACTCAATACGGCTCCTGGACCTGCTGTCCTCATAACAGCCTATATGTTTTATCGCCCCCCCCCATTGAAAAGCAAAAACACACCATGTGCAATGAGATTCCATCTGTAGCCAAATATAAACACACAAAAGAGTTTGGGGTGATCACAATGACATTTGTGGCATGAAGAGTAATTTAATTTGTCTTGGAAATGACCGTTTTGTCACATTCTGACACTGCATGCATGTACAGTATCTACTGTATGTCTTTTCTTCTCAGTTGGTCATTGAGAGATATTCAACTGCCTACTTTTTTTCTTTCTTGTTCCCTAAATTCTAAAATATGTTTTCGTGCAACGAGAACTTTTGTTTCTGTCCCTTGTGAATTTAGAGTAGCTATAGTTGCAGCTATGGCAATAGTAGCTCAGCGGATCTATTTCCATTAATTGGCCGGATAATCAAATCCTCAGCGATAAAGATTAATTCTCACTTTATTTTTTCATGTGAAACTTTATCGCCTCAAAAGAAGTGCAACAGGACGCCCTGCAGCCTTGTTGATTAATTGACGTCAGACAAAGCACATCGGTAGGAAGGAACATCTCAATGGAGAGAGATCCCTGTGTAACCCCAGACTCCATATCGACACAACAGATGTTTTACCTTAAAGGGGGGCGGGGGCCACGACAGGAAGAGCGTTTGATTCAATTTGGCCCTGAGGACGAGGCGATAGGGTTTCACATCGGAAGCCCATCTGCGTCCCCGCCCCGATCCCAGTTTAGGATTTCAGAGACAAGGGGGTGCCCCATTGTAGCGCCGTGCTTTATCCCCCGCCAGAACGACGAGGGCCCCGGGGGGCCGGAATTGAAGGCTTCTCGATCCCATTTGAAAACCTAGTCTTCTGGTTATATCGCTTCTGGAGTGTAAAAAAAAAAGGATCACGTCGCTGAGTCCGAGGTCTCTCATCTGCCTTGTATTCAAATGAGAACGTTGGAGCCTGAAGTGGAGAAGGGTTTTTGTGAGCAGCAGCTGAACGTGGTTCAGTGGGTGCCAAGAGATTGGCGAGCGCCGACGCGGGGAGCAGGGTGGGGGCGGCCCCGCGTGCAGTTCTTGGCGGTCGTGGCAAATATTCAAACGGGAACTTCGTCGGCTCCCGGTCTTCACAAACCCAGCGAACTCCCAAACAGCTGTCGAGGTGTTTTCCGATTGTCTGGACGCCGCGAAGATGGAGTGTTAGCGGTAAAACGGGTAACACGACGGGTGGATTATTTATTGGATCATTTCTTATTTATCGGGTGGAGTCGGGTGGTGTTTTTTCTCCATGCAGCTGAGGAATTAGAGAGAGCTGACCTTTCTACCAAACTGACGCTTGTCCCCGCACTCTTTCCCCCCTCCCCTCAACTTGTTTTCTAGTGTGGAATGTGTTTGCCACACTCTGGCTTTGTCTTTTGTTGTCCCTACTGTTTGCCATTCAGTTTAGAGAGGGGGCCCACACACACACACACACACACACACACACACACGTTCATGAATTCCTCTCCCTTTTATGATTGGAATTCCAGCCACATGTGACCCCCTCATTCTCAGGGATTTCTCAGGGAGGATGGCAGATGTGAAGGGAGGAGGAGGGAGAACTTGCTCATTCATCAATAATCTTTACCTAGTCCATCCCCCACTACCACACACGCGCACACACACACACACACACATACATACAAATACTCCACCCCTTCTCTCTTTCTTTTTTCCTTTCGCCTTCAGGCATTTCAAGGAATACATCCTCCCCCTACCTCATCTCACCCCCCCCCCCCCGCCACACACACACACACACACACACACAAACACACACACACACACACACACCCTTCACACTATAGAGACACACATACTCAGACAAGTCTGCCTGAACATGTCCTGAGGGATAGGATGAATCAAGCTGGGGAGTGTTATTTCTTTCCTCCAGTCTGTGTTGTGTGTGTGTGTGTGTGTGTGTGTGTGTGTGTGTGTGTGTGTGTGTGTGTGTGTGTGTGTGTGTGTGCGCTGCGTGCGTGCGTGCAGTGTAAGTTGAGTCCTCCTCTGAAGGGGCTGTATGTCTTAGCTCTGACTGGGAGCTAAAATGGTGATTATAGACTCGAGGATGAGGTGTGGCAAGACAGACTGGGGCGGCGTCAGAGGCTTTTGTCTACGGCTCCCGTTCAGCCCACCAACCGGGAGGAGGCGGAGTAGGAGGAGGAGGAGGAGGCGGCGCGGGTTATTCCACGCCTGCCTGCCTGCCTGCCTGTCTGTCAGAGGCTACACACAGTCTGGGAACCGGTCAGGGAGCCAGCGCGGGGGGCTCGCTAAACCACGGCAGACGGCGACCTGAACCGCGGGGAGGACTAGAGGAGCACAAGTTGAACGGGGAGATCCGGGAGTGCGAAACTGTTTCGCCCTCTCACACTCTCTCTCTCTCTCTCTCTCTCTCTCTCTCTCTCTCTCTTTCCATTCATTTTTTTGGATTGATACCATTTTCCAAAGAGGAGAAGAGCACACAACTTTTAAGGAAGTCTTTTTTTTACCACAGGGACTACAAGGCTTGTTTACTTTTGGGCAATTTTTTTTGTCTGTTTTCTTTTTCACCAAAGTTAAAGGATACAACTTCAATGATAAAACCATTTGGAATATGGGACTTTTTATCCATGATTTGGACTGCGAGGACAGGCAACCTCATTTTTATGCGCAGTTTTGGGTAATTTTAATAAGTATGTCACTTTAATGTTGTTTTGCCTTTTTTTTCTTTTGTCCTGGTGAATGCCTTGTTTTGATTGCTATGAAGCGTGTGTGAGAACCCTGTCAAAACAAAACAAAACAAAAAAACATTCCTTAGTGGACGCCTCTCACTGTTTCACAGAGTAGTTCAAACCCAGTCTGGTCTTTGAAACAGGATTACCTTTGTGTTTATACTCCCCTTATACGCTTGTTCAGTTTGACGATTACCCTGGAGCTTTGTGCTCATTGAGCCTGCGAGATTCCCAGATCAATCCTTGCCTGGGCACTGGCGTGTGATTGCAGAGGGAAAAACAGAGTCATTTAACATGTGGTCACGTTCGAGCTAAAGACGTGTTGCCAGGCAACTTGTTAACGTCCACGACACGTTCCCTGTCACCGCACGGCCTCCAGACGCTTGTCATTTGCTGGACAGTTATCAGCTGATTAGTGTGTGTGTTTGACCTTATTCACAACCCCTCCCCACCCCCAAAACCCCCTCTTCCTGTGCTGAGTGAATAACTGTGACCTCTGCGACTCCTCTCTATCTATCTCTTCCTGCCCCCTCCCCCCTTCCTGCCCTTTACTTAAACTCTGCTTTTTCCACACCTAATGCCCAAAATTAATTTGATTTGAGGTAATCTCCTCTGCACTTTGTTGTCCAATTTCTCCTCTTTTAAATCTGCAAAAACGCAGAACACAGAAGTAAAAAAAAAAAAAAAAAGACACCTGGAAATTTTGTTTTTCTAACTCTAGTTTCTTCTTATCACTTCACAGCACTCGCAGCTAAAGTCTCCCCAACTAGCTCGGATGTCCTTCTCAGCTCCTCGGTGGCAACGGCGAGCCCCTCGCCGCCGAATGTCTACCTTCCCGCCAACTTCAAACTGTCCAACGCCCAGCTTGCCTTCTTCCTGCAGGAGGTCCAGACGACAGGGCAAGTCTTTGTCGGCGGCAGGACCGGCAGCGGCAGCAGCAGTGGTGGTCCCAACAACGGACACCCCCTGCAACGCTCGGAGAGCTTTGTTGTCTTCCAGACCAAGGACCTCCCGGCAATCAACATAAGCTTTGGGCCTTTTGCCCGGGACCAGGCCCTGTCCAAGGAGCTTCTCCAGCCCGCCAGCCCACTGGATATCCCCGGCCAGCTGACCGTCAACTGGAAGGTCCGGGCCTTTATTGTCCAGGCGCGGGTTTTCTCGAACAACCCGACCGTTCAGGTGTTTTTCTACATCGCCGGACGGGACTGGGACGACTTCAAGGCCCAGGACAAGCTGCCCTGCGTCCGGCTCCACGCCTTCCGCGACGTCCGAGAAATTAAAACCTCCTGCCAGATGAAAGGCAACCTGGCCCAGTGCCTTGCCCAGCTGGAGCTCCCTCCAACCTGGTTCAACACCAACATGGCCCCGCTGGGCCGGAGGAAAGGCTCCACCGAAGGCCTCCTGGACGGACTTACCGGCGAGACCCTGCAGGCCGAGCTCTACTACACCCTGCACGAACCCAATGCAGGTGGGGACTGCAACGAAGGTCACCGGGGCGGGTCCAGGGGAGAGCCGTTGTCGCAGCACCCCCTGCTGCGCATTGGTAGTATCAGCCTGTACCAGGCCAGCCATGAGCAGCAACTGGTGGATAAGCAGCTGGACAAAAATATGTTCCTCAGGCTGCCCGAGAAGCCCCTGAAGCCTGGAGAGACTCTCACAATCTTCCTCTACTTGATGCCCAACTCTACCATCGAGCAGTTCTCCCTCAAGTAAGTCTAACTTTGCGCATATAAAATGTTTGTCTTTTAACAAGACCCCCCCCCCCATTAAACTACATTATGTCATGAAAATATAGCCCTCACTTCAACTTTGAGACCCGTAATCATTGCTTTGACATTAATTGCACACCCGTGTCTCCTCTCATTAATCTACTGCTTTGACGTAACATAAGGTTGCCAGCATGGGGGCATAAGGCAGGCAAGGTGAAATCTCTCATGGATGAGGTCACATTGGATATTGTGCTGAAATATCTGTGGTAGTGCAGCTCTATTGACCCTACTTAACATTGCTCGGTTACATCATTAATATCTGAAATACCTTGTTGAATATTACCGCGGCCACCATAACGCTGTATGTGTAAGGTATAATCCATACATTAAGTCCTTAAGTGCGTAATGCTGTGACAAAAGTCCGGTGTTAGGGTGTTATGACACACGTAACGGTGTGCAAATAAATGTAGTCACATATGCATATTCTCTGAGGATTTCTTAGGACTCCAACCACAGGCGCTGTGCAGTGCGTTTATGTCCATTCCACTGCTTAAAAGCCAAATAAGCGTGTAATCACACATTTCATACTTCCCATTAATTTCCCCCTTCACTGAACTACGTAACGTGACGGCAGTAATTAAAGCCAGGTAAGATAACAAGGCAAGAGAAGCAAAAGTCACGGTTTCCGGGTAAAAATATTTATTTATTTATCTATTTAGGAAGTAAAACACGCAGGGCCAGTGTTTTGCTCCAGCGCAGACATGCACAGCAGGGTGTCGCTGCTGCGGTGACGTTTCTCTCGCGCAGAACAGGCGCCGACATGACTCTCCATCATCGCAGCATTGCTTTTGTTCTAATCGTACGCACGCACGCACACACACACACACACACACACACACACACACACACACACACACACACACACACACACACACACACACACAAAAACCTTTCAATTTATTAGTCACGGTTCTGGCGACAGACGTGCCCGCCTTCACCACGGCACGTCAGCCATTGTGTTCCGTTTACGGAAGAAGCATAAACGATCTGAGTAATGAGAGTATTTTCAACAGCTCCGGTCGCATAGATGGATTCATTCTCCGCCGCATTCGGCTGTTATTTGTTCAGTGGAAAAAGAAACAGCATCGGCCATCGAGAATTAGTTCTCGATCGGCTGACGTGAGCAGTCCGCCATCTGACAGAAGGCCATAATTGCTTTTAATTATCATGTTTTCCCTGTTGCTCCGCGTGAGTCGACCCACTTCTTGTGGAATCGTAGCTTCGGGGATTTGGGGCGCGTCTCGCTTCTCTCTATGTCGCCGCTTCTCCTTTTCATGTCTTTGTTGTCGGCTCAGTGTTTAGAGTAAATAATTACTCACAGCGTCAAAGTTTTTGGAAAGTGAGGGGTTTTTTTTGGGGGGGGGTGTGCTTGTACTTTTCAGTTTGAAGGAGATGTGAGAATGAAATGGGGCGGGCAGGGGGGCAATATTTACCGTGAACCTTCAGCGATGATGAAACAAGTCGCAAATATGAGTGGCGTCATCGTAAGAGTCGTCTCAATTTGGAAATTTGCTCGGAAAATGAACCAGGCAACAATAACTCCCTGAAATCCGAGCAGGCCTGACTTAATAACAGTTAAGCTCTATATTTAACTCGGAAAGAGGGTCTGCACACCGAGGAGCATTGCAGTTTATGTGGGGGGGAAAAAAAAAAAAACGAAAAATAAAAAATTATCCCATAGTTGCATTTTTTTTCTTTCAGTATTAAATTAGACAGGAACACAGACACTTGATAAGGATTTTGTTTTTGGTTACCTCGTGTTGGCAGTCAGCGAAATGACTCTCCCCGTACTGGATCAATTTCAACAATTCTGATGCCAATCAGTCTGAATGACGAATAATCCAAAACAAGGACAATGCACGGTGGCGCAGTCAATTGCACTGCTGCCTCACAGCAAGAAGGTCCTGGGTTTGATTCCCGCCTGAGGCGCTGTTGGCACCGTGCTCCGGCGGGTTATCACCCAAATAGGAGCCTTTCTGTGTGGAGTTTGCATGTTCTCCCCCCCCTGCTCACATGGGGTTTCCTCCACCTCACGTCAGTAAGGACCCGCACCAAAAACATGCACCCATCATCGTTTGACCAGCGGTGGACACTCATCACCAGGTCCCCGGGCGCGTCGACGAATGCTGCCCACTGCTCCTGGCTGCGCCCCCGGAGGAAGGACAAGCCAGGATGGGTCAAAAGCAGAGGCCACATTTCACCGGCCACCACCCAAAGCATGTGTGTGTGCGTGCATGTGTTGTAGTGTGGTGTGCTGTGTGACGATTAAAGATTGTTCTTCTTCTCAAAAAAGATGAAAAATAAGGTTTAGGACAAACAAATTCTCTGAGTCCTCCTTAAATGATTCGAAATGTTTGAGGCTTATTGGACTGCATTCACGCACGAGCAGGGAGCGATAACGCTCTCGTTAGCAAAACGTTCAGGGAGGTTTGAACAGTTATAAATGATGGCGATCGACATTTTTACAAGGTTGGAAAATAGCCAACCCATCCTTTACTATAAACGTGTGACTGGAAGATTGAAACATTGGACTTAATTGTCTCATGTCATTACACTATAAAATGGCCACGACACATGTAGTCACCTCGTGATGTTGATGTAAATACTCTGGAAAGTGTAACAATGCACATCCCGCTCAGCAGCGATCCATATGTACAAAATCCATTATCTATGATTAAGCAGAGACCAGTCTATTTGGATGCTGGTCGCTTCAATATACAATGATCACTTTACAGTAAATCTAGCATCAAGAATTGCTTTCATTAGACTTGTTTAGATTGCGTGTGTCTGTCTGTCTGTCTGTCTGGCTGTCTGTTTGTCTGTCTGTCTCAGCATTTCCGTTATCCGGTTTTTGACCGAGTAATCTGTTGAAGTCCGACATATTTTAAATCTCTCCGGTCATAATGTCCGCTGAAAATAATTCCCTCCGAGCACAATTGTTGCCTGCCTCGATGATGTCATTCTCTACGTAGCCTGCTTCTTAAGTGTTTCGAAGCTCAATAAGCACAGATCATATTTGAGCGGAATGTCTCCCATTTGCCCAGGAAATTGAAATCTTCCTGGACACGTTGACCGCCACCAGTTTGTTCCAATGGAAACTCTGGTGTGTGTGTGTGTGTGTGTGTGTGTGTGTGTGTGTGCGCGTGTGTGTGCACGTGACGACTTACTACTAATTATCAAGTCCTGGACCCTCTGGAATCCCAGGCATTTGTCTTTCCACCGTCAGTGCAACATCTGTGCTCAAGGAGACTCGGTGAAATGGATCATCTCGTCAGTCACAACGTGCCCCGCCTCGCCGGAAGTCTAGATTCCAAAAGGCTGATTGAATTATTATTATTTTTTTTTTAAAGAAGAACTTCTCAGTGATGTAACAGAAATACAAGGACGCTTTGTACTACGCAGGCTTTGTTAAGAAAAGACAAAAGATCCAACCCCCTCCCCGCTTGAATCATTTAACTGCCCGTGTTAGTCATCAATAGACCACAACCAATGTCTTCTGCGGCCCAAGGCTCCCTCTCTCGCTCTCTCTCTCTCTCTCTCTCTCTCTTGCCCTCTCTCTTGCTCTCTCTCTCTCACGGAGGCGGGCATTGAGGGAATGATAAAACAGGAGAGTTAAAAGAGAGAGAGGGTGGGAGTACCTCCAGTCAAGCCCCCTCTCCTCCTCCGCCTCCTCCTCCGCCTCCTCCTCGACTCAATGGGGTGTGAATTCAATAGTTCTGCAAGCTGACTGTCTGCTTGTCCCCGCGCATCAAGAAAGATGATTAAAGATGTAACAGGGAACATCTTTAAAGATGATTCAGAAGCCCAGATGAAGACTCCCCACCGCACACACACACACACACACACACACACACACACACACACACACACACACACACACGCTCTCTCTCTCTCTTTCCGCTATCATTTGTTCCATTCCTTTTCCTTTCAGCTTTGAAGATCAGGGGTTGGTATGCAGAGGATGCCAGAGAGAGAGAGAGAGAGAGAGAGAGAGAGAGAGAGAGTGAGAGTGAGTCTGGCCACTTGTGGAATCTTCCTTCCACCCCTTTCCCACTGAAAGGCCGCCGATGTACAGATGATGTGTGCGTGCTCCTTGACAGCAGTGAACTCCCTGTTACCATGGCAATGCAATTACAAAGTGCATTGCGGTATTAACACAATCCGGCACGCAGCGCTCGTCTTGAGTCAGACAGAGGCGGTGATGGGCGACCCCGCGCGGCCCCTCCGCACCTCCGGCCCCTCGCCGTCGAGCCGGACCCTTTCATCCCAGCCGCTGCACACGCCGAACACAGCCGGCGTGCGCCACAGGTGCCGCTGCCGCCGCGGGGCCAGTCCTCCAGCTCGCCGCTCGCCGCGCCGCGTGACATTTCCCCTGAACTCTGAGGACACTTCCGCCTCGCTGCGCAGGAGACGCACGGCACTAAATGGCCATCGGCCTCGTCCCCAAACCCCCCCCCCCCCCTCAGTTGATGGCCTCGGCTGTCGAGCCGCCGCCAACTACTTCGAGGGTCCCGCAGTAGTACGGCATGCAGTATTCAAACGCCCCTGCGCCAAAGGAGAGAGCTCGGAGGGTGGGAACGTGTGGGTGAGAGAGAGCGAGAGAGAGAGAGAGAGAGAGAGGGAGAGAGAGAGGGAGGGCGAGAGAGAGTGAGCAGTGAGAGCCAGGGAAGTGACCCACATTCTGCAGCAGCAGCTTATCCCTGCCAGCTACCTGCCCGTTGGCCTCAGCCTCCCCGAGCCAGAACAGGGCAACTTCCTGTCCTCGTCCTCTGCTTCCTGCCAAACCTCCCCTCCGTTGCCTGTGCTCGCTTTACTTCTCTTTGGAGTAGTCATGTATTATTAGTGTTGTTATTGTTATCAACATTATTATTATCCGAACTTTTGATGCGAAATGCACCTCTCTCCACCCAACGTGCACGCGCTCTCAGTTGACACGACGCAGGAAGCTCGCGATGCCGCCGGCATGCCTTGTCGGAACACATTGTGTGACACGGAAAGAGAGAGGGGGGGAGAGAGAGAGAGAGAGAGAGAGAGAGAGAGAGAGAGAGAGAGAGACCTGCTATTCAATGCAGCTCATCCCTGATGAGCCACGACGAAGCTTGCGTCAGCTTCCCCCTCAACTCTAAAATGCAATTCCATTTTCCAATTCAAGACACAGGGGCCCCTCCGTTACGTCGGATGGATGGTATTGGGCGCCCCGTCCATTCTTCCTCGTGTCTGGATTTGGTTGGTTAGCATCTCTCGTTTTGTCGCTCCATCCCTTTCTCTAACCTTCTCCGTGTTGCTTCTCTCTCTCTCTCTCTCTCTCTCTCTCTCTCTCTCTCTCTCTCTCTCTCTCGCTCGCTCCCTTTCTTTCCTTCCTAATCTTTTTGTGAGAGGGAGAGACGGGGCTCACAGAGCTATTTAAGGTCAGGGCCATATAGAGAAGTATTTCCCATTGTGAGCCTTAATGTATGCGGATATCTTCTTAAGGGCCTTTGGCACACGGGATGTAAGGGAGATGCCAGCGCCAAGATTTTAATGAAATGGCCTGTTCGTTTTTTTTTTGTTTTTTTTTTTTGTTTCGTTTTGTCTTGCAATTTTTTGTTCTTTTCTCTCGTGCCAAAGAAAGTTGCACATCTCAGCTCTCCAGGCAAGACAAAAGTCAGCTTTTTTTTTTTTTTTTTTTTGTTTCAAAAACCCATGCTTATGCTTTCGTAATTCAATTCTCAGCCATGAATAAGCAAGCCCAGTCGCACCGCGCTCCTCCCGCGGTCGGCGTAATTTTAGATCCCGGGGAACTATGGGAAGGATTCACCTCGCGTCTTCCGTGTGAAACGAGGCCATCTGGAACAGCTTGCTCTGGCTAATTCATGTTCTGTGTTGGTTTTGGTGTAATATCAGAAAAGCCCTTTTTTTTTGTTTTTCCATGTGCGATAACGTAGAAAGACGCGTGAGCGGGAGGTAAATTTAACGTTGGACCCGTCCGGAAATCATCAGATGGAATCAGGGTTTTTATTTTTTTTAGCGTTTGACCCAATCTATACAGGGGTCGGTTCTTTTTTTTTTTTTTTTTAAGGCCAATGGAATTTCATTTTCCCTTCATTTTTTAGTACTAAAACTTACATGCGTATTTACTCCTTCAGAATTATTCATTAAGT
Source organism: Zeus faber (assembly GCF_960531495.2). Classification (NCBI taxonomy): domain Eukaryota; kingdom Metazoa; phylum Chordata; class Actinopteri; order Zeiformes; family Zeidae; genus Zeus; species Zeus faber. The sequence continues at coordinate 11,796,458 of NC_137200.1, forward strand.
ATAAGTTCTGGTGGTTATTTTCTATCGATCGAATCTTCGATCCAGCTTTCATCCTCCAGATCTCTAATAGTTTGGACGTAAATATACAGTTGATTTCACCGCCCCCCCCCCCCGCGAGACTTCAACATATACTCACACTAGACTGTACGTACACTGATCGCTGGATTTCATCTGTCGAATCCGTGCGACGACGCTTTCACATTCCGTACGTCAACCGACTTTTCATCCACTCCCAGGTTTGTCTCCGTGTTGCGATGGAAATTGTCGCCGCTCTCCAGCCCACGGTGACATAACCTTATTGAGTTTTTAATACGAATAAGTCGAAAGGGATTCCTTTCAGAGCGCTCACCCCTCTTCCCTCACTGTCGTCCAGCCTTATATGTGAACATCGTTACTTGTAATTATAAGTAGCACGACACGGCAATGTTTTTAGAGTTAAGTACGGGGCAAGGCCGTCAATTTGAGAAGCGGTGCAAATTGTAATATAGTTATGTTTACAATGACATAATGATGGGGGACAACTCTCTGTTTTTCCCTGGAAGGGGGAGGGTCCGGACCCCCCGCCGCCCCCCCCCCCCACCGCCCGTAATTTCCGCCCCTGGTACCAGGATGTAGAGCAGGAAAGGGGTTATTTTCTCTGCCTTTAATTGATTCAGTGCCAGCTTTTATGTCAACCCTCGGGCTGATGTGATTTGCGACCGCCTTGGATCAAGTATCAAGAGCAGCCACTTCATCCGAGGGGATCGTTTTTTCCGCATCACACCCCGACAGAAATTGTTCCCGCATTTATGTTTTTTCGTCCGAGACAATATGCGAGAGGGAGGACAGTTTTTCTCTTTTTTTTGTGTGTGTCCGTCTGTGTGTGTGTGTGTGGGGGGGGGGGGGGGGTACCACCTCACGTGATAACCTTGACATGTGTCAAGGTTATAATGTGAGCTAGTACCCACTATCGGTGGGTGTGACCCCCAACGCGCCAACACACACACACACCGTATAGCCAAAGCTAGAAACGCCCACAGCATCAATAGAGATATCTCCAGAAGAATAATGTCAGACCATCTGCCTGTGAACTGAAGCTGATGTGCAGCTGAGTAATGCAACAAGACAGTTTCCCAAAATGAGGAAGTCTCTCCCCTCAATGTTCGAAGACGAAAAAGGAGCAGGAGGGGGCTGGGGAAGGGAAAATAATTGAAAGGCTTGGGCCTTTGCGGGAGCTCGTGTTCAATGAAAACAAAAAAAAAAAATACCCACAAATGTCACTGAGTTTTGACTGGATGCAAGAGCTGGGTCCACACTCCCCACAGAAAGCCTTTAGGGTTGCAGTTGTTGCTTTAACTCTCTCCCCACCTTTCAAAATACCGATGTATTTATTTTTTCGTCCCTCTCAAGTAAGAGTGAATTCTCTGGTAAGTGTTTGGCGTTAAAACTGTGCGTACACATACGCAGGCAGACGACCAATCTATCCCAACTCCATCCCTTTCCGCTGCAGGGGAGACAGTTTACTGTTGGGGCATAACCCTTTGCCCTTCCGCCTCCTCTCAAAGATCTTTTTATTTATTTATTTTTATTTTTTTATCTGCTGCAAAATTCCCCCACCCGCCAGACACACACACACACACACACACACACACTTTGTTACCTCTATCTTCTAAACCTTTAGGGATTTCCAACTGAACTAGATGGGTCCTGTTTTTGTGATTGTTTCCTCTTTCAGGCGATGCCAAGTTTACCTGTCCCGGCCTCGTTCACGGAGTCCAAAAAAGACAGGAAATTGGTCAGGTTTTATCAGTATTTATTCTCTCCCACTCTCTTTCCCTCTTTAGCTTTTTTCTCCTTTTGTAACGTGACTGCCAAGAGATTTGCCCAGCAATTGCCGTGGTAATGGACACAGCTCTGCCAAGCAGGAAGGATGGGCTGCCCGATACCGTTTCCAAGGAGCTAGTGGCGTGGAGAAGTTGGATTTCTCCAGCAGCTATCTTTTGGTTTTAATGATGAGTTCTCTGCCCCAGAGGAGCGGCTCATTGCAGCTGCTGTTTGTGCGAGTTGACTCATCCTCAAATACTGTACACGGAGCGGCCGTGCATGTACAGTGCCCCCCGCTTTCCTCCAATGGGCCGTTTTATTCTCTGGATGGTTTTTACCACGCACGCACGTGTGTGTGTGTGTGTGTGTGTGTGTGTGTGTGTGTGTGTGCGTGTGTGCGTGTGGGTGTGTCTGTGTGTGTCTGTGTTCGTGAGCCTGAGTGTTTAACTACATGGTTTTGAAATGTCGCTGCAGATTTCCATTTTTCAAATATTAATGCATTTTGTGTCAGAGAGGGCACAGTTCCGCCCCCAAACCCCGCGGTAATGACGGCTCGACACCGGCGAGGCACGAAAGCCGGTCCCCACAATGTGAGTCGCGCGTGGTGTCAGGAAGCGAGTCGGCATCTGCGGAGAGGTGCGTTGGGAAGGGAACTGAGGAACGGTGCTCGCGCTTTCCGCAGCCCCGGGCGCTTTCATGGGAAATCGGACCCGGGGTATCATGCCGCGTTAACGCCTATCTTCCCAGTGCTGCTAGGCTGATCATGCAATATGAGGTTTTTTTTGTCTTTTTCCGGCAACGGGAGGCTTTCTGATTTCTTCTTTTTATACAGAGAGATCAAAAGAGAGACGTCACAAAAATGAAAACTGCTCCTCTTTGGGGTTCTGTATGTATTTCGGCTGAGGTTCTTTTTATGTTTTTGTTTTTTTTTTTGTTTGTGGCGCAGACATCTGTGACCACTCGCATCCATAAATGCCGGCTTTGAAGGGAGAGCCCTTAAACGCGGCCCTTTTGTAATTTCCTCAGAATCGGACGTACTCTCCCTCTCTACCCAACCATAGTAGGGCTGATGGCCCCCTCAGTCTGCACAAAGCCTTCTAAGAGATTTCCCATGTGGCCTCACCTTGGGATTGGGAGATAAGGGTCCGGGGCGATTTTCAGGAGTGCCAGTGCTGTGTGACTCTCTGTCTGCCAGTCAGAGTGGGCCATGCACCATGTAATGCTTGGGGTCGAGACTTGGACACGCCGCATTCCCACATAGGCCACCCTGTTGGGTTACAATTACACATTTTGTCATCTTTCTCTCCATTCTCTATTGAATGGTATTGATAGGCTGCCAAACAGGCCCGCAAGATGAATAATAGTGTCTGTTTAGCAAGGGAGAAGTTCGATATTATCTCAAAGATTTTTATGTTAATGGAAAATGTAGAAATAAAAAGCTGGCCCAACAGCCCGCTCCAATACATTACCCCCCTCCAATTCTATTGTCCGTTCTAAAGATTGGTCTCGAGAACAACGCTCGTGCCAAATTCGCTGTCACTTAGCAACTGAAAAATGTACTGACTCTGCAGCCATGACTGAATTCTCCGCTGTTGATATTAAATTTGAAGCACTCCAGTCAGCAGTGGCAGCTTTCAGAATATTCGCAAAGTCAAAGCCATTTTGGACAAAATTCCAAAAGTCTTAGGTCATTCCAACACCTCGGAAACGAGTATATATATAACTATATTATTACGTTGCTAAACGCTGGTACTTATTACGGCTCATTTCGCTGTTAAAATACTTGCCATTTCCCTCCCAAAATGCATGCTTGAAACACTTCCAGAAAAAGGGATTTGGTCACTGCCGTCAATTCTGGCGAAGAACTCGATAGAGGGTCAAGGTTTCATCATGTCCATAAATAGGATACAGGCAAACAGAAGCCAGTCCCAAGTCATTGGGGCTGCCTAATGTGCCTCCCTTGCATGGCCGCATCCCAGTGCAAATGTCTCTCTGCTTTATAACACAATGTTAATGGCGGCGCGGTGCTCCAAGTCGGGTTCAAAGAGAGTCCAGCGACGTTGCACTCCTGGCCCCTGAGCCCTTTCTTTTTTATCTTCTTCTGCCTTTCTAACATTGGGATGACAACCAACAGCGCACCTCGTCTATATATGGAATGTGTGCAATTATTTCCGGTTCGATGGCTTGGCAGGCAATGTACAGTAGACTGCGCCCCTGCACACCGACCGACCCGTCCAACTAAGCCCTCGACCTCCGACGCTCAACCCTGCACCTCCCCCCTCAGCGACGGAGGTGGGCAGGAGCAAAGCGCAGCTCCGGATACTCTGGAGTGAGTGAGCAGAACTATTTCTTTCATCCTCCGCCTTCCTTTGTTCTTCCTTGTTGGGGGGTGGGTGGGTCGGGCGGTGCTTGGAAGTGGGGGCTCCGAGTGCTGGGGCTTGTTATGGGAGGCAGATTCAAATGAGAATCATTTTGAGCACACTTCTGAAAGTTGATGCCTCGCAGCTAAGTGGGGCAGATTTGTTACGGCCATTTGTCGTGCCCTCCCATGCTCCTTTAATGGCTGTTTAGCGCTCCAGCCTCACTTCTCTCAACACAGTGATTGACTATTTTCTTTTTTTATATTCTTTTCCTTCCACTACCTTTTAAATGGAGTGTGGGCCACCGCACCCCTCATTGAATATTTAATGTAAAGGCCAAAGGGGAGAAGCATGTGTTGTATGTAGGTTTTTAATGCACTGTTAGTGAAAGTTACAAGACCCCAGATGTATTTTTTTTCATATGCCGGGGTGAGCATTTTGTTTGACATTTCCTCCGAGATGAGAGAGCGTTCCAATAAATCCCACACCATTGTGACTCAGAGGAAATTTATTGTAGTGCAGTTTATTTTAATTTATTTAATTATTTCCTTCCCATTTGACTCATGGTGTTCTGTCCCTACATAGTCATAACACTCCTGGCTGCTCTCATTTAGGCGGTTGTGTGAAATGTAAAATGTCTCCCCTCTGTATGTTTTCATTCACGGACGTGAAAGGAATCATACCGGCATGGAGATCTATAATTGATGCCTTTGCCCTCAAAACAGCTCTAGCGCATGCAGAAAAGGACAGATAATGCCAGTAATCATTGAAAACAACGGCGGATTCAACCTGGTCTCTGGGGAATGGTTTTGGAACCTGCAAAAACAACAAAAAAAGAAAAAACCTTTCTCAAATTTCATCACGATACATACAGTTTCCAGTGCTCCAGTGCTTTCCATAAAAAAAAATAATAATAAATGGGAAAAAAAGAAATGCATGCGCAGAAGGTGCTCCACTTATGAAATGGCATACCATGTACTACTTCTTCGTACTATTGTCCAGCGTACAGGTTGACGACGACACTGCATGGAAACTTTTACCCCCGTCTTGCCAGCCTAGCGTGCAGTGTTTGCATACTAATCATCCTGGTTCTTTTCATATACTATTTTCTATCCGCATACTACGGTTATTGACATATAAAGCATGTTCACATACTAATTGTAGTTCAGATACTTATCTATTGTCTACTCAATGCTGTGCTATAATGCTAGTATACCAAGCTGGATGCAGAAACAGTTTTATTTCATTAAAGTGTGTTTGTGCATGTGTGCTGGTGTCCGCAGGTGCTGTCAGGTCTGAGGGCTTTGTGTGTCCGAACAGTTTGAACGCCCGTATGAATTTCATGAATTGCAGCGAGCAATTAAGGGCAAGCTTCTGCCCTCCGCTGCTGCGTCGACAGCGCTCTGCTCTTGCACGCATTCCTAAGCCCGGTGAATGTAAGAGCAATCTGAATGTGTCTCCACGCCCATTACCAATAACATTGGAGGCTACGCCCGCGCAATTTATTATTCACATAAACCCTGCTGCTGGCTCGGGGAGAGCGAACAGATAGATCACTTCTGAAACCTGTTTGCATTAAGCCCTTAACCCTTTGAGACTCGCGGCGGGGATGAATGCCGAGGAAAAAGCATCCGACAAGAAATGTGCTCATTTGAAAGCAGACTTCTTTTCTATGCCGCGCCACTGTACATTCTCAGTGGAAGGATGGTCAGAGAGGCCAACATAGGGGAGCTTTATTGCCGTTATGCAGGTAATTCCTTGGACAAGAGGACGCGGAAGGCCCAGTGATTCAACTGATTATGTAAGCAGAAGTCATGTTGCTCTTCTTTAAACGCCGACATAATTCGCCTGTAGTGGGCTTTGGTTTGCAAAAGTCCTTATTCTGAATACATTTAACTTTACATCATCATCCCAAGAGATTTTGATAAACATTCTTTTTCATACATCATCACAACATATATCTCAATAATGCAATGCAATATAATGCAAGCTGCTCATATAATTCATCAACATGGGTAAAAGGTGGACAGAGACTCAGCTGTGACTGGAACTTTGCATTCCACCTGTCAATCATGCTTTCTTTAAATAAATTCGGCTCAAGCTTCAAAACAGCAGCATGCCAACGTTAACGAAACAGCTTTTAAGATAAGTGTTGCATAAGCGCAGACTTAGATCCGTTTAAAAACCTGGTCATGATCAGTCGCTTCCTGCTGGCACATTATACAAATGATATCTCACAAGCACATCAATTAAAGATTGATTATTAATTTATATGATCACAGATTCTGTTCCCAGGCAATGTGCCCAAGCATAGCAGACGTCTGTGTATTTTTGAATGCGTTATTAGCGCTTTCAGCAGCTTAAGGAAATTGTTATTATCTCTCTAATTACACATAAACACATATGAAACCTTTATTAGAATTCTTACAGAGGGGCTGAGGAGTGTTCTGCCATAGCAAATATTCACCCTTGACCACATGAAATGGCTCCCGGGGGCCTCATCCCCACCCTGCCCGGGAGATTAGAGATCCTGTGTTTTGTGGCAGTGCCCCGATTCGCTAGGCGTCTTAACAACTGTCAGTGGGGTGAGAAAACGCAGTCACCCGCATCCCAGAAGGAACCGTCCCGCCCGGTTCCACAGCTGACATCACACCCGCTCTGTCATCTTTTTAGCCAAGACTGGCGGGGTCCACACATCCAAATGTGCCAGCTTGTTAAGCCACAATGGTCTCCTCTCCTGACCGCTCTCATTCACCACACTGAATTCCCGGTGAAACAGGCAGATAAATGGAATGGGGTTGGGGACGCTCATTTCTCTCTCCCCCTCTCTCTCTCGCTCTCTCGCTCTTTGTTTCTCTGATTTGGTTTTGTCCGAATCCTTCCACTGTGTCGCAACGCCGCTCTGACCCGTCCGTCGGATCGCTGTCTGGGGCTCGACTCGGCTCGGCTCCCTCTGCGGAGTACAGCGAGCTTTGGGCGGAGAGAGACAATTAGAACTGACAACAGGTCCCCAACACCCCTCGGGTCCAGTATTAACCGGCTGTTCAGGAGAAGCATTTTTCAAGCGGTCCGTTGCTCTATGCTCTTATTCTGGTAGAGCAGATGAAGAGCATTGGAACAGCACGGATAAATGTGTTGCCCCTGCCTAATCCTGGAACCCCATAGCTTAGCACACTAGAGTTGCCAGGGTTGCCAAATTGCCGGTGTGGCCCCCAAACGATAGAGCATTGCACTAACAACTCCAGGGCATCTCTCTCTGGAAACTTTGAAATCCACTAAATACATTGTGGTGTAGGGCTGGTGTGGTTTAAGCAGCCACACCTCTCTGGGGTCTAGGTAATTGGGCCCGGGATTAGGGGTGGCTGTATGGACATTGCTCATCAGAGCAATCATTGAGCACAGGTAAATCACCCCCCCCCCCACACACACACACGTGCAGCTTCCATCTGCTTAAGGATGGTAGCTCAGGCGGTAGAGCTGGTGGTCTAGTAATCTAAAGGTCGCTGGTTGATCCCAGGCTCCTCCTGCAAGCATGCGGTAGTGTCCTTGAGCAAGACACTTAACCCCTAATTGCTCCTGATGACTGCGTCCGTCGGTGTTTGAATAATTGTAAGTCGCTTTGGATAAAAGCGTCTGCTAAATGACTTAATGTATTGTAAAAAGGCTTGTTACATTTTGCCCACGCTCTACAATAAACTGGTACGTTTCAACACCACCATCGCAACACTGTGCAATATGTGTTTTAGGGTTTAATTTTATTCTCTCTCACCCATTTGGTCATAACCAATCCATCGCAGCACATGAGAAGCCTTTTCATCTGCCTTTTTAACCCACAAATCAGAGGAGAGAGGCCTAATTTCCTTGCCCTACTTAGTATTTTCTGAAATAGGGAGTCAAACGATCGGGGAGGAATGTTCCATTGTTCCATCAAATGGCAACGCAAAATGAACCAGTTTTAAAGGCAACGTCTTTTGATAAATATTCCAAAAGCAATTTGAGTTCCGATAGGGCAAACACGTTTCCTTGGGACTCGGTCAGAAAGAATAGCGGCCCGTTGTAAGGGAGTCTTCGCAATATCATAGACAGAGTTAGTCACTCCTAACTACTTGTGTGGGGGGCTTTGAATTGGACTACTTAATGTTGCTTGAGAAGAAGATCTGCATAAAATCTGAATTCCAAAGTGGAGTCTTTGTGGTGGTTCAGTTCAGTGTTTAACAATGAACTAATGGCCGTCTCTAAATTGTTCCTACAAATTCTTATCAAACTCGTTTGCATCGAACTAATGACAAAGGCGCGTTCAAAGGGTGATGACCGAAACCGAATCAGTACCTCAGCAACGCACTTGATTTCCCACTTATTCAAAACTTCCCAGCTCCAGTCTCTCGATCCTCCTCGGCTGACAGAAGCGCAGCAACCCGACGGCGGTTTATTTTTGTTTTTTTCACCCGGTGTAATTTCCACAGAGCATCCCCTGCTGTTGCGAACATGCCCTTAGCCTTGTGTTCAATTACTGCTCTTGTTATTCACTAGCAAGCAAGGGCCACAGATACAATCTGCTAGGTGAGAAATGGATGGATATTTATTAACTGGCAAACTCCCCGCTCTCCTTGTTACTAGAAAAGTACAACTACAGGCTTGTCCTTGCCTCGCCTCTCTCCCTCTAAGGTTTTAGCGGAATAAGAGAATGAGCCGCAAAGAGCTGAATTTTAATTTCATTGTGGCCTAGGATGCACGAGGCCTCTTTTGAAGGACACAAACAGCGGCCACCTGCACCATAAGCAGGCACGGAATAATCCACTGCAAAGCCGCTTTGGGGTCCTTGATGGAATCCTAGATTCGAAAACGGTTAAGGACATGAATCCCACAATGCTCGGCGGCGCCACGAAACACCGTCCCAGCTCGGCGGTGCGGGATTCTTCATGCTCCCTATCTCTTCAGGGAGCGACGAGGTCCTAACACTGTGTCTAATATCGCTGAGCTTTATGGAAACATGATTGCAATCTCCTCGGCTCTGTGCGTCCGTGTGTGTTTGTGTTGGATCCGGCGCTGCGGAATCTATTAAAAGTCCGGCCCGGCCACTCCGCAAACCCACGGTCACTGCAATTGCAGACTTGGCAGATTTTTCGGTTTCATGGGCCTGTCGCAAATTTATTATCTCTTGCGCTGGCCGGTATAATACACTTTAATGAGCAATCATTCCTATCATCGGGGTCAGTCACAATTACATCCACTTTGTCTGTGCAAGAGACAGAGAGAAGTTATTTGGCCGTCGCAGGGATCTGCATGGTTTTAAAATAGACATAAGGATCAGTTAGGAGTTGATTTACTTCTATTTTAGGTAAGGGAGGACGGTAAGTACTTGGGGCAGTATGATGCGAACAAAAAATATTACAAGAAAATAAGTAGCCCACCGGCCAAAGCAGTTGCCAGCGGACTCGATATGAAGTTTGTTCGTGATAAGTCTCCTTAATCAACGTCACATATCGACCAATCAGAGCAGAGGGAGGTAGAGAAGGTAGAGTCTGGAGAGTAGAGGCACCCATGTCCTTCTCTTCTGGAGAAATAACTTATTGCTTCCTTTTGGAGCAAATCTGTTATTTCCCAGGGGAGGGATTTAATATTATATAGTCATCGTGGATTCCCTCATCAATTCCCACTGTAATTGTCATTGTGTTAAAATAACCAATTTTGTCAATATCCTGATACATTGCTTTGCTGACGTGTCTTATTCTGACAGCAATCTATTGGTGAACTGGTGAATAGTTGGCTGCGGGCTTGACACACACTATTCTGCCCCCAAAAACGAATGTCCACGATGGATGCGATAAAGTGAGGGGGAAAAAAATCTATCGAAGGGGCTTTTTCAACAGGTAGCAGGATTTTGTCTGCAAACAGCGTCCTTGGTCGAATTGGACTAAAGTGATGGAAGACATCTGAAGCAACAGAAAACAAGCAGCATCACTGATAAAGTTGAACAAGAGCTTAAGCACTTTTCCATCAACCAGGAATAAAGAAGAAACACTTTGAGAACTTTGCGGCTAGTGGGACGCAGTTGATGAAATCTTCCGAGCCCGCAAAATGGCGCTCATGTTGGAGGCCGAGGGGCGAATTCACAAAGAATGGATTAGGGGCGCTAATGGCGGCATCAATTGCGCATCAATTGCGGCCCGCTATCTGCGGCGTTTTAGCGTCCGATTCACAAAACATATTGCGCATGCGCGGCCGTAAAGTTTTGCAGCTGAGTGCAATTTGCCCTTGTTTTGCATCTGATCGCAATTATCCATGTGGAAAAACAAAGGCAATTTGTGTAAAAAAAAATAGCTCTGATCAGACCTCTTGTCTGTGCACCTACCACCAACTCTCTGCAGACAGCAATAATTTCACTCTAATTTCATTTGGCTATAAGCTCTGGTGTTGGACGTTGCACATTTTTTTTGTTTTTTGTTTTTTTTGCAATGAGGCTCATTTGCGTAGAAAAGGGCCAATTTTGCTATTTGCATGGCAGCGCAGTTAGCGGTGCATTTCACCGTTTGCGGTGCGCTTTGTAAGTGACACGGTTGCTTTTTGTGTTATTTGCGCCGGTTAAGCGGCCGCGAATAGAGTTCCTAAATCACCAGTCATTTATTTACACTCCACCTGAAACGAACAAATGAATACCCTGCATTTAGCCACAATAAATTTGGCCTACTCCTTTTCTCTGTGTATACACTTTGTCTTTACTAAATAATTCTGTCAGGTGCATATTGAGCTATTGAACAGGGCCATTAATGATTCAAACGTTGTAACAAAGAAACATCAGAATATGCAACACGATAAAAAATATGTAACACGGTGACACGGTGGCGCAGTGCATTGCACTGCTGCCTCACAACAAGAAGGTCCTGGGTTCGGGGCGCTGTTGGCACCATGCTCCGGCGGATTATCTACCAAATAGGAGCCTCGACAAATGCTCCCCACTGCTCCTGGCTGCCCCCCCGGAGGAAGGACAAGCCAGGATGGGTCAAATGCAGAGGCTTCATTTCACCGGCCACCATCCAAAGCATGTGCATGTGTGTGTGTGTGTGTATGCATGAGTTGTAGTGTGGTGTGTTGCGTGACAATTAAAGATTCTTCTTCTAAATAAATGCAATCTTTGGCAGAAACAAACATCTGAACAATTGATAATGCTAAAATGTGTAACTATAGCCTAGGGGCAAATCCACCTTTAACAATGCACAGGGGCTCCCTTTCTTTCGAGCTTTTGGGGACGCCATTGCTTCGTAACTGACTAACAAGGTTGTTCCGTATACAACCCAGACAAGCAGATGGAGCCATGAGCAAGAAGAGTGGCAATTTTTGCGTCATGATTCCACTTTTAAACGGCCTCGCTAGACAATCCAAGCCGTGAAAGAAAAGAGAAACTAGGTCTTCAGACTCAAAACGCCTCTTCCCTGAACTCTGCTGTGATTAAATATTATTAAGATCATATTATTATTAGATAGATCTCGATCCCTAACCGAGCCAGGCATCTGCAATGATGCTTAATAAGGTTGTCATATAAAATAAGCATTCTACTCAATATATATATATATATTTATATATTTTTATATATATATATATTTTACTGTATCTGTCTCTGTCTCATTTCTGCACTCTCTCTGTCTTTCTCTTACACACAATCAAACACACACACACACACACACTCAAAGACTCACATCCAAACTAACACGCGCGCACAAACACACTCTTCAGCATAGATAGCCGGTACTGAAGGTACTCAAGCAAATAATAAAAAAGAATCTGGTAATATTTCTCTCCCACTGCTTAAATTCTTCGCTTATTTTCTCGAGCACTCTCTCTATCTGTCCCATCTCTTACGCACACACACACACACACACACATGCACGCACGCACACGCACACACACACACACACACACACACACACACACACACACACACACACACACACACACACACACACACACACAGGCGTGCACACACATAATTTCAAATAGATTACACTTCTACACTGCCAAACACTGGAAAAAAAGCTAAAAAAGGTTCAGTGATGTATGGCTGTTTCCTGCGCATCGCTCCTCATCCGTCTCTTTACCTTATCTGCTGCCATCTCTCTCTCTTTCTCTCTCTCTCTCTCTCTCTCTCTCTCTCTCTCTCTCCCCCCTCCCCAGTTCCCTTCATACACCTTCCCACACCTCCCCTGTCCACTCCTGTCCTCTTGTCTCCTTCCCTAACCCCTCTCCTTTCTTCTGCTGTCGTTTAATCGCCGCTCTCATCTCCTCCTTGTCCTCTCCCCCTCCCTCCCGTAGCAGGATTGAGAGCTCCCTTCAGCGGCTTTGACGCCGCAGACCCGACTGACAGATCGCCTCATCGCCCGCGCCGGCATTCAAACACAACAACACTAATATTGTTTGGGCAGGAGCGGGGGGCGGCTTAAAGAATGGCGGCTACAGGTTTTTTTTCCACCGGCCATTCTGAGCCACGCACAGCGTCGGTGCTGCTGGCGTTTACGGCGCTCTGATTCTCCCCACCTAGTACCAGCCCACCACAACACCACACAACCGCGTGCACGTTCACACAGTAGGGCGTGGCGCCCATGACAGTTTAGCAGCTATTAACGACGGATAGGGTTTAGTTGCTGTCCATCATGTCTGGAGTGCTTCCCTCTATTATAATGGCACTCGTGCAGCCTATGTTGCCTAATGTTGATGCCCGGCCGGTTCTGTGACTCGTTGCACGCCGTTCCGTCTGGGATTCTCAAACATTCAGAGAGCGCTGTGTATACATGCTATTTCTACTCCCATCCATTTCACCTCCTGCACGCACTCCGCACGAACGCAACTCGGACCACAAGTGTGGCCAACCCTGGCGAGGCCTGAAGGGGGGAAAACCTGTGTTTTGAGGAAAGACAGGTCAGATGGGTGTTCTCCGTGGTTCAAATGTTCAGGCCTGAGCTGGAAGCATTTTGGGGTTTTTTGGCAAACAGCAGAAAGCAAATGGTGCAACTATAATCTGCAAATTGTCGGCTGAGAGTTTTCGTCTTTATTATGATGGCAAAGGGCCCCTGCAAGCATCTCATTCTAGCTTGCTAAACCCTCTGTTTGAAGTGAACATGTCTACTACCTTCCCTCGTAACAGTAATTCAGTCAAAAATAATTACTTGGGAAGTAGCTTCTCATGTCAGAGTCTTGGGACTCTGAGCTCTATCCATGCCGTGTGTGATTTATGGAACAGTGGTGGTGGCAGAGTGAGTGATCTTGGCATCTCCAATGCTCGCCGGTCTGGGCTGTTTTATTACTTATTTTCTGAGTGGCACCTGCTTCTATTATGGCATAGTCACACGCTCCTGTTTACAGTTCTCCAAAAATGCTAAACGTCACGTTTATTTATATATTTTTTTCTGGGCCTGCCTTCTATTAAGGCTCTCAATTGAGAGGAGGGAGTGGAGCGTTCTAGTACCAGAGATGAAAGGGATCTTGTCATATCATGGATTAAAGGAACTGACACCATCAACCCAGTTTACTTTCATCCATGCACTTTCATCCAGTTGGCTGAGAAAAATATCAATTTGGTTGTTAAACTGGCGATTTCCAAACTAGGTCTTCATAAAAAAAAAATGTTGCTATTAGAATAAGATGTTGTTTAAATTGTAGGGGGAAAATTGCAATGATCTAAGTAACCAATGTTAATTATTATGGGAATGTACACAAACATTGTAGCAGGCATGGGGTGATTCTGTGTGTGGTAGACATGGAAGGAAAGTAGAGACTTTTTTTTTTTTTCTGGTATCAGTTTCCCGGTACAAATTGACCCGTGAAAATAGCACTCAGATAAGATTATGAAAAGGAGAAGATGTGGGTGAGAGAAACCTTCCCCGTCGCCGGCGACCAGAAGATGATTGCTCGCAGGCTGCTTTTTTAGCAGCGGCTATCAACGCTCAGTGGGTACGGCGTCGGCAATCAAGAGATCTGGCGCCCATCCGTCCTATCTCTTTGTTTAGCGCCGCAGAACTCAAAGGCTTGGATGACCGGGGCGGGATGACGGGGCGGAATCCTCATCAACTCTTTTTAACTCGAGGGACAGCGAGTCGGTTCGCTTGGAAAAAAGATAGAAAAAAAAAAAAAAAGCATGGCAATTAGACTGGCGGGGTGAGACGACAGGAGCAGGAAGAGTGAGTGAGCGAGGAAATGAAGGGGGAGGAGGAGAAGGGTCTCAACTATGGGAGTAGGGAGGGGAACTGGAGCATAGCGATTTAACAGGAGCCTGGGGAAGTACATTTGGGTCGGGGGGTTGAGGCGAGGACGGGTCGGGTCGCGTTAGAACACGGCACAAGGAGGCGGAAACATGGTGAGGTAAAGTTTATTTAGGTAGCCCTTAATCACAGCACAGGGCTTGACAGGACCGCATTTCACGAAGAAATCCGCGCCCCCCCCCCCCGTCTTAACCCCCACCCAGGCAAGGGAAAAACTCCCCAGAAAACCCCTCAGCCGAAAAAAGGAAGAAACTCCGAGAAAGGGCCACAGACGGATGACTCCTAATTCCAGGATGACCAGGCTGCAGTGGCCGCTGAGTGGGCAACATTAATATAATTATATGACAAGTATTAGGTTATATACTATACACAATGCAGGGTTTAACTAGACAGTAGCAGAGTCTATTGTCCTGGTGCAGGGTGCTGCAGGCAAATGCTCCCACTAGAGACGTGGTCAGCGTCAGGACCAGTACAGTATTAGACCATATCATTACTCATATAATTGACATTTCATTATGAGTAAAATAAGAACACAAACTAGCTTGGTTGGGTTAGTGGTAAAACAATAAGTGTGGTTAAAATTGGTTTAAATGAGAAGCGCAATGTTAATTGCCCCCTTTATTCAAGTCGTCCATGAACACCTCTGACGTCTTTCAGGCATACTTTAGACTTTGAGAATATAGTTTGTATTCAATTAAGTACACATTGAATTTCAGTTGTTCTTAAGTGAGATTTCAAAAGTCCCATTTCAAAAGTCCGGAGGTTCCTGCTTTGTTTCACTGGCTCCGCATTTGTTTCCATTTTGCTCTGTCCTCACATGGCAGCTCCTCGTAGTCTACACGAAAAATAATTAGAGGCAGCCAAAACCATCTGCTTTGCACTCTCACTCTCCACACTTTCTCTGGCTGCGCCATATTGTTGGTGAATGGGGTTTGAGCTTGAGCTTTCAGCTTGGGTAGAATAATCAGTTTATTTAAGAGTTCAAGGGAAGCAGGGGAACGGGCAAAGGTTGCAGCCTTGTCTGTCGGCGAATGTGTGAGGCTCCCTGTAGCACCGGGGACCGAGGCACATCACGGCACGCTGGGGAGCGGTAGAGGAGCACTGGTGGGGGGAGAAGGTTCCCCGGGTCGCTGTCTGTTGCTCAAGCTGGCGCGCTCCCTTCAGGGACTCGGCTCACTGGCGAGATCCACTCGGTGAGGGAAACACAGAAGGCGGATGGCTTAATTTGTCGAAATCCAAAAGCTTGCAGTGCGTCAAATGTCCAAGAAAACGCTTATCGCCGCTGACGTTGGGCAACCGTCTGATCGAGTCGGGCTTGCTTTTTATCCTGTACCTCCCACCGCCTGATGGGTCACACCTGGCCGTTCCCCCACGGTGCTCACAAATCAGGAAAAATCCTTTCTACTAATTGACCCGAATTGGCATACGAGGGCTGGGAGCGGGTGTTCAAAAATGATATCGATTTTACATGATTTTACACGGTTTGGCTGAAAAACCAGTTATGGGAAAATTTTATTCCAATTAATGTTAAGTGTAAGTAGTGCTATTATGATCGTTCTTTAAATGTCAAAACTGAAGTTATCTGGGGGAAAAAATCCATAAAAATTAGGTCTTGATTGAACTCACCACAACCCTCCAACACTGCGTTCTCCAACAGATCCCTCCAATTTTTTTTCTGTCGCAGGGAAAGGCTGGACCACATAAATACTGAATAAGCAGCAATCAATGATTTTGAACTCATTTGCCCGGACAGCAAAGCATTCGAGTTCCAAAAAGCAATCTGTTTCATTAACTTTCATCCTTGTACATTCATTTCAAGGAGGTATGGTCTTTGGCCAACGCAAGCCCTCTCTTTCTCCAAACCAAATTATAAATCAGTTTGGTCGTTGTCCATTTCACGGCAGAAAACTTTGTTTTTCAGTGGGCACGCAATTATTTCAAATTGCAAAAGTTCTGCAAGGGTGCCCCGTGCACAGGTTGATCTTTCTTCCGTTGACAAGCCGTGATAGCCTGGCTCCAAGTTGTGCCGTCAATCCATCAGCATGCAGAGTAAACTGGGCGGGTCTGGGCCAGCTTTGATGCAATCCACTTTTCTCATCAGAGGTCAAACCACCTCTCTACTTATTGTGTGTGCAGACTACTTAGTCACTTGTAAAACATGACATTTATTCAGGTTGGCCACTGTACCTTTGCAAGTGATTTATATCTTCATTCCATTCAGAGTTATAAGTTACAATGTGATCTGAGTATGCTGCCCGTGGGGCCAAAAGATATAATCGATCGTTCTCTGTATGGGGGTCGGCTGTTTTGGTCTACAGCGGCAGCTCCATTACTGATCTGTTTGTGGATGACTGTTGCTTCCACACCTATTTGGCCCAACCCAGGATAATTCTGGGTCCACTGCAATGCGGTAGCCTGAACAGTGATATACCGTTTGACTTCTGGGCACCCTCTCGGGTAGTCTTTGCGAGCTTATTAGGCACGCTCTTTTAAGGTTGGTTTAAACCTTCGCGCCAGTTGATCTGTGTGGGTGATTTTCGAATGACGGTTTGTAGAAAAAGAGTCTCTTATGACGTCTGACTTTGAGCGCATGCATCCGGCATTCAGCGCCCTTTCACTCTTCGTTCCTGAATGGTAGAAGTGTGTCAGGTGCCTAAACTGTATTCTCTGGCACAAATTCAGAACCGAGGCGATGAGTGTGTGCTAAATGCAAAAATGTCTCGGGCTTTGGAACCAACAATTAGTAAATTGCTTTGCCCTTATCTTTCACTCCTCTCTACAATAGTCCATTATTAATAGTATAATGAGGAACATTCGGTCGTCTTCCCCAGCCCTCCGACCCCCTACAGACATTGAACGTCTAAGCAACAGGTGGTATCCATTTTGTGGAGCCGAAAGTGGCACACGGTGCATTAAAGAAAGTCATAGTCAGTGGGAGTGCATCGGTGGCTGTCTGCTCCATTTGCTGTCGTTCAGGGAAATGGCCTTTTATTTCACGGGGGCTATATGAAAATCCCATGACTGATATACGCCTGGTCATTGCTGGGTCAATACATGTGATGAACAAATACCCATGCGATCCGAGGCCGTTCCTGCATCAAAGGATACGTGGAAAAGCTTTAATTGAATAGCTTTGTGTGGCGCAGACAAGTATAGTCATTGAACGGTGTGACCGGCTGACAAGCAGAGCCTCGAAAACCTAGCGAGGGAGTTTCCGCCTTTTAGTGGGAGTGAACATTATCTTTGGCTTATGGCGCTTACATCAGCACCAGAATGGTTTATTTGTAAAAAAAACGACCAAAAAAAAACCAGCTCAGCTATAGGAAACACCCGCAGTGTCCTTTCTCTTGACATAATTGCCTGGACGATTGTGAGACGAGGTGCCCGGGAGGGTTTATTCAGGGGCAGGAGAAATCAGCTGACCCAAATCAAAGAACATGTCTTTCCTCCCTGATTGTCTTTCCAACCATCTCTCCGCTTTTCTTCATCATCTTTGACGCTCAGTATGCAGGGGAGGCGATCTGGTATTTCATTGATCTTCAAATGTGCTCAATGTGACATTTATATCTTCTTGAAATTAATATATGGCACCATTGTTTCTGCTCTATGGCGAAAGGACAAGGATATAAGATCACGCATAAAAATTTAAGAAGCTCCCTGAAGCGCGTAACAAAAACACCGGCTCTCATCGACAATTCAAATTTTGCAACTTTTGTCCAGCGCAGTCAAGAATCGATACGAGACCATGTGCGTCTCGCACGCACACGAGATCTGCAGAAACTTTTGTCGGGGAAAATGTTCTACGAGGTTTTCTCAGCCGCTAAGCTCTTGACACCCCTCTCGCCGATCTGTCATGTGGCGTGCACACCACAAGACCCCAAGATTCCCCATCACGAGACGGAAAGTCGTGTAGTGTGAACGCTGCGGCGATGTGACGACTTTGAAAGTGGTGTAGTGTGCCCATGGCAAAACACTGCCGT
Source organism: Zeus faber (assembly GCF_960531495.2). NCBI lineage: Eukaryota > Metazoa > Chordata > Actinopteri > Zeiformes > Zeidae > Zeus > Zeus faber. Next base: position 11,814,851 of record NC_137200.1, read on the forward strand.
TCGGACTAGCCAGCCTTCTTCAGGAAAAAGATTCTGCAAACAAAGTGGGAAGATGCCCAACACACGGCATGTACATCTTATTGATGATATGTGCGTTCTGTATTGACACGGAATTTGAACTGTTACTGTTGCTGTTTCCTAGAAACACTACTGCAGTAAATGTTGTTTGTTTCCATTGTCTCACCCGTGGTGATTCTCCCCCTCTTGGGGTAGTGATCAGTTGTTTATAAACCCAAACATGGTAAATAGTTCTCCAAAGAGCGGGGTTGGTGGTGGCTCTCCATAACCAAAACTGTGCTCTTGTCATCCTATAGGGCATCCACAGGACAGAGTTATTGCAGCGGTTCATGATGAGAAGAATTAATAAAGAGTTGCATTGCAGGTTGAGAACTTGAACTCTACTTGCCGACTAACTCTGTCCTGGATGCAATGGCATACAAATACTCTGTGTTGTATGCCCAGCATGCTGACAGCACAGGTTAAAAAAAAAGAAAAAAAGAAAAGAGGGAGAAACACTACTGCAGTGGGATGGGATGTGGGGGAAGGGGGGCAACGCGGTTGAGAACTGTTAAATACTCGCTTCACCTTATCGATTGCCTCTAACTTTAAATCAAAATAACACTTTGCCTGGAAGGGAAGCCGCTGTTGCAGGCCGGGCAAAGGGTAAAACCTGCCTATCTAAAAAAGCGAGGAAAAAAAAAGGGAAGAAGGGGATGCTTCGCTTATGTTATCAGCGTTTACGCAGCCCTGCTTTATTATGCAATTTAAACCATTTTAGTAATTACAGAATTTTAAATTGCGTGGTTAATCCGAATATCTTTTCCGGATAGACCTCAGATTGCATATGTATTTATTTGAGCAATCAAATGGAGTACGAGAGATTCCTTATTTGAGGCCAGGATAACCAAAATCCACGAATTTGGAATTAGACACACTTTTGGTTTGACTGTCAACCATCACATTAAGTCAAAGAAATATTAATAATGTCTAATAACAATGTGACATGTGTAATAGCGGCTCCCTGGTGTATAACCTTACCTATTACATTGTTTTCTGACAAACCTCACTCGGTCAAGATGGCTGTACTGCTGCAGCGTGGTGTTTTCTGTTTCACTCATTCGATCATGTTTTTGATTTTCAACCACTCCTCTTCTTGAATTCTGTAATACTCAACAGTATATTTTGTCCAGCCCCCAGCATCACCCCTTTACGTCGGTGTTTCCCCCAATTTCTTGCCTGTTGCGTTCGGCATATATCGTAGCCTGAATGAATGGCAGATTTGATGAAGGTACATGGAGGGCTCGTTTAAGATTGGAAAAAATACGAACCAGGAATCAGCGTGTTTTCTCTAAAGGTCAGAGACCAGGTCATTTAATTCTCAATAACAGGTACATTCAGCCTGGTTGTCAGACACATACAGTGCACCCTTCAGTGATTTCCGTCACAGTGGCCGGTATGACACCCTCGAGACATCTGGTGACTCTGGAGTGATGGTGGACCGGTGGGTGAGCGCTTGTCTCACAGCTCCGGAGATTCTCTCCGACCTTCAAAAGCGTTTGTAGCTGGAGACACGTGGAGGCATGTCCCGAGCCGTCTGCTTTGCCTCCTGAAGTTCCCATTTGAAGTTTCCTCCTCCCCCAAAGGAGTCGGCCATCGACGTCGTCCCCTCGCCTGAACGCCCGCTCCGCACTGCGGCCCGACGAACAAATCGGAGGCGAGGTCGCTCGCAAATATGTCCTGATACACGTGGCGTCGGCTTCACCGTGACGGAGGGCCAATCACCGACCCGCACAACACCGCCATCAGTAATGGGTGGTGGTCGGCTGCGGGGATGCCCTCCCTCGTGTCTTTTTTTAACACGCAGTAGTCAGGACACATTCTTGTTTCAGCCCTGTTTAGGTTTCAGTCGGTCTCAAAGTTCATGGCGTCCGTTTGTCTCCAGAATTCTTTGAAATAATAAGAATGCACAAAAAAGAGCTGTTCGAGGTCGGAGGTTTTTTGTTTTTTTGTGGCTGATCGACGCAGAGCTTTCTGTCTCCGCGACTCCCGGAGGCTTAAATAAACTCCTATAGGTATTGTCGGAGAGGCGGGAAGCTTTGACAAAGGAGTCAATGAAAAGATGTACAGAAAATGCCTTGCATGGGAAATTCAGAAGCAAGAAAGCAAGCCAGCAAATACCCTATTTATAAAATAGCTAATATCAGACAAATTGCCACACTATTGCTTTCCTGTCGTCTTTCTCCCCGTACAATCTCTGTGTCTCTTCTTATCTTTTTAAGTGCTGTAGTGGGGCTTTTCTTAACTTTCAATCAACAGTTGGAGCAGCGGCTCGACATGAAGTTCCATTTCAAAAGCAGACCTCGCTATCAAAATCTGCCCCGGCTGGCTGAGGCAACAATCCCGATGAAGTTTAAGAGCAGCTTCTCCTTGGATTTGAGGGGAATGATTGCATACCCGATATTCTAAGCTCGGGAAAAAGGAAAGGTCTCCCTTTTTTTTTTTTTTTTTGTTACAGTGTCATATACAGTAGGCAGGGCGTGGAAATCTTGTGCCTGGGGGGAAATAATGGTAGATTTGCATTTAAAAGCGGGGAATTTGCAGGGTAAGGATAAGTCAGATAACGCACAGCTTCTCTCGAGAGTATTGCTGTCGTTTGTAGCCGAGTAATTGACATCATTCACAAGCCTCCTGCCAGTGCCACGTTCAAGGAATCCTTTGTGCCCAGGATTACAGAGGTCTTTCTGAAAACCAACCATTGGGGGAGGCAAAACAAAGCTCCCGTTGCCTGGAGCTCCGGTGTGGGGATCTGCGATGGCCCTGCTTCCCAGATAGATTGGATTTTCCTTACCTGCTGGTTTGACTATGGTTATAGTGAAGGGATAGTGTCTTTTCGACACTGACCTCTATTTCATTTTGGGATTGAAACTGTCAGCGTCATTGGCGGCTTAAGGGAACCCTTTCCATACAGACCAAATTTAATTAAAGTGCAATATCACTCGTGGTTATGTTGGAGAGTGTTCATCGCAAAAATTGTCCTTTCCACTATACGCCGCTCTTCAGAAAGAGGGGGTATAAGATTTTCTTTTAATGGAATCCCCGTTTTGCATGTTTTAAATCGGACACGGTTTCGTGCTTTGAAATTCGGAAGCTGCTGGATATTAAGCTTACAAATTAATATTGCCATTCTGACGTGATTGTGTTAACATATGTGAGTTGTGGGAAAATAATTCCTTAAATAAAATGTTGGTTGAAATTATTTTTTTTTTACCCAGTGTAATTTTTTTCACTGATGTAGAATGCCCTTGTGGCATGTTTTTTTTTTGTTTTGTTTTTTTAACCAATTTGTAAATATCAGAATATGCTCTGTTCACCGCAACTTCACAGTGAACGTACTGCTCGGCTGCAGCCCTCACTGGCAAAGTTTTATGCCTTACAAAGAAACACATTTTCGAAAAGCAGATTTTGAAAATAGGGAACTTATCCCTTCATTCACACCAGGAATCTCCTCCGTCTTGACAAGCTTGGGATGTGGTCTTTTGCACTGACAAGCTATAACGACAAGCGACAAGGTAATTAAAAACTAGAACGCCTAATTAAATTGCAGAGCGGTTCATTTGACAGAATCAAAACATTCGATTTATTAGAAATTTTATGTACAGCGTCTTTACATTGATGCATCAAAGGACATGAGCGACTGGCTTTGAAACATGATGTCGTTTGAGTGTGTGTGTGTGTGTGTGTGTGTGTGTGTGTGTGTGTGTGTGTGTGTGTGTGTGTGTGTCCTGGGAGGATGACATTCCCCTCTTGCACTTGTGTGTTTGTGTGGGTGTGAATGGAGAGAGAGAGAGAGACTGAGAGAGAGAGAGAGAGACACAGAGAGAGAGAGAGTTTCCTTCAAGTCCTACTTGGAGCTCCTTTGGGGCAGAGGGCCCCAAAGGAGCATTGACCCCCATACTGACGAGATCTTTGAATTAAAGCTCATAGTCAACATAAAGGGGTGCTCATCGCACACCATCACCATATTGTAATTACCCACGGTCACGTTAGACAGTCACATCATCTCATGCTTAATTGCACCAGTGGCACAGAGATATTGTTTGGTCCGCTAGCTGGTAAACACACATACACACACATACACACACACACACACACACACACACACACACACACACACACACACACACACACACACACACACACACACACACACACGCACACACTCTCCCCTCCCCTAACCTTCCATTTTTTACCATGAACCATAGTCATTTCAACTATGAAGATGTCAGAAACTAGGTCCCCCAAACCCCCACCCTCAGTTTTCTTCCTTTGCGCATCTTTTGGCAGGTCTGAGTTCCACACGTCTTATCAAATAAATTGGACAGTGGCTATTTTCCCCAATTGCCTCCGCAGAAAGGTTCTGGCTCACCCGAGGTTGTTCAGCTCATGGCTCTGGCTGATGGGAAAACTACTTAGAATAATTGTCACCCCAGAAGGGTAACTTCCCAGCCAACGCTGCCAACGCTGCGCTTCAGTGTGTTCACCTACGGAGTGTGTGTGTGTGTGTGTGTGTGTGTGTGTGTGTGTGTGTGTGTGTGTGTGTGTGTGTGTGTGTGTGTGTGTGTGTGTGTGTGTGTGTGTGTTTGTGTGTGTGTGTGTGTGTGTGGAGCTTGTTTTTTGGGGGGAAGAAAAGAGACAGAGAGCATGCGAAGGGGTGTTGGTGTTCAACATGTGTTCGTTTTGACCGTTTGGGGTGGGGGAGTCCATCAGCAAGAGTGTAAAAAATGCTTTTATGACTGTAACAAAAGTTGTTTTTTTTATGCAATCAATAAAGATGAAGGCACTTTGGAGCCTTTTCATTGCAAACCAACGGGGTTGCCCACAGTGTGTAACAGGCTTTTTTTTTTTTTTTTATAAGCCTGCATAGCAATGGCTTTAAAGTCACTGCTCCAGTCACCAAGGTATGTTCGAGATCTGATTTGTGGCCGGAGGCAGCAGCGAGCGGTGGAGTCCTCCACCTCTAGGAGCATTTGTATTTCCCTGTGGGCCAAGGTTCCAATGATGCCAGATCGCTCTTCTGTGGCTTCCATAGACTTTTCATCCACTGTCTTAATGGATACATCTAGATATATATTCATTTAAAAGATGAAATATGAGGGGGTTGCCAATGCAAAAAGGGTCTGAATTGATGTTGCCAACTGCATCACAGCTCCCCTGTTATGTCCAATCCTGAACCCATTTTGCCCACGTTAAATTAAGATTGTCAAAATATTATTATTTATTATCATATTATATTATTTTCTTTTAGTCTTTCTCCCTCTTCACTTATTAGGGTTCGAGAATAATCCACATTTCTAGCAATGATTTAAAATGTTTGAGGAGGCTTATTTCGGTTATACAGGCTATAAACCTAACAGTGGCATCCCAAACGTGTTTTTAAAATGGTGTTTAATTTACTTGAAAAAATAAAAAAGTCCACTTGATTTGGCTTTTGTTCCCTACAGTATTGTGATGTTACGTGGCAAAAATAAATAAATCAATAACAGCCGTGTTAATGCAGGTTGCGTCAACATACGTATGTACTGCATGTCTTTGGCATGCGCCCAAAGCGAAATACCCTCTTTGGAAAGATGCAAAAAAATGACGAGTGCGATAAGATGATTAGATGAACAAATCACGCTTACAATCACCTCAGTACCTATTCTTCAAGGACACGACCGTTCTCTGTCTCACACTGCCACTTGTGCATTTTTCGACTTCCAAACTTGCTGAAAGCAACACGACCGGTCAATGCATTTGTTGTGATAGTTGTGATACCGTAGATGCACAACGCTGATACATTTCAGGCAGATATCATCCGGCTGCATGTCTGAAGGAGGAAGATTTGATAAAAAAAATGTGATTTGGTCAGCCGGATTTCACAGACGGTCAACGGCCATTACTGGGCTAAAGTCACTGTTTGATACCGTCCGTTGCAGATACCGAAGCCAGCACATTGTCTACGCATGCTGAGTTTTACTGGTGGAAGGAGGTGACATTAAACAGCAATGTCCCCTTGGAACATTAGTGAGTGCTGACCTTTCTATTTAATATGGGCAAAGAACAAATGTCCCATTGAGCAAAGGTGAGACGCCTACCATTGAGCAGGTGGGCGTTAGTGAAAAACTGCAAAGAGAGATAAAGTTTTATACACCAAATTTGGCCACATACTGTATGTTACCTGAAATTATATTAAATGATGTATCCTTTAAGTAGGTGCGTGCTATTGAGAATTGAAATAGTATTTTGGTAATGGCTTTACAGCTAGATATAAGCAGATATGTGACAAATGGTGCAGTAACCACACCGTACACCCTTGCTTATGTGTGGTGCCCTGGTTATTTCTCCGCTCTTCTCCTTTGGTCTGAGTTCTGAATTCGAGGACTGCTCCAGGGTTCACTTAGAAGCCACTGGACAGAACATGAGCGCCGCAGTGAGAAGGGCTGCATTCAGTGCCAGAACACGGTTTCGTACGCAGCATAGCAAACAATGCCCCCCGTCGGAGGCAGTGCCTGGAGCGGCGCATTAAATTACGTCAGCCAAGGATCACTATTCCGGCTCCACAGTTGCTTTATGAGGCCGTTGTTTTGAGGAGGCATGCACACATGTTCCGCGACTGTTTATTTCTCTCGCTCTTTTCCTTATTTCATTGCTCCACAATTCAACATTATTGAGGGATGGGTTTTCTTAAAGGTCTTCGTAAAGTGTACCCAAGTAGAGTGGATTTTTTTTTTTCCCCGCTCTTTAAAGTGCATTGTATTTATTATAGCTTTAAATGTGAGTCGGGTCTTGTCGCCCACAACTTTATTATTTGCCCATTCATTATAACATTATTATATTGTTCTTTAAACCGCAGATCTCCACTGAGAGCGCAGACATTTCCTTTTGGAAGTCAATAGATTGTCTGCCCGTCTGCCCGTCCGTCCCTCCCAAATTAGAGGTTGTGGAGCATGAGTTTCTTGATTTTCTGTTCACCCAGTGTGACGGGGCCGATGACAAGTTCAGCGAGACGTTGTCCTCCTATCCCCACGTAACCCCTGAGACATCCTCTTCGTCCTGGTCCTCTTCGACCAGTGCTCCCTCCACCCCCAGCGCCCTTGTCACGGGTCAGATGTTGTCGTCAAACATACACTCCGTCCCGTCTCCGGGCAAGGACCTGTAAATCTGAAAACGTCAAATGAAAAGTCCTGTCGCCTGGAGGGGTCCATGAGGGAGGACAGGGTGTTTCCACTACGTTGTTCGTCTTTCCCACCGCAGCACTGTACTGTAGCGACATTTTTCAACCCCCGTACGAGGGCGGTTTTCAGTCATGCGGGTGGGGACAAGATTGTGCACCTAGACACGAGACTTAAAAGAAGAAAGGAAAAAAGAAAACGACGAGCGCCTCTTAAGCCCGTTCCTGCGCCCTGTAATTACACTGTCTCACTCTTTTCTTCAGCTGCTGACTGGACTGGGCGGGGGTCTGCAAATATTTGCGGCACGCAAAAACAGTTTGGCTCCCCTTTCATGTCGTTTCAAGGGAGGAGGGGGGAAGAAAAAAAAAAAATCCAAGTGAATTTCCTCGTGTTTTGGGTTCTTGTCGTCTACGTGGGCATAAACAAAAATGATCCAAATGGAGGCCTATTAGATCAGCGGTTCTGAGCATCTGCCCGTGCAGCTTCAGACAAAGGGCCCCCCGCATCAAAAAATGAAAAAAAATAAAACAACATCATCTCCGCTTTCCACTCCCCCCGGTGAATTTTCCGATCAGGCTGAATCCAGACTGTTGGGCTGAGCCGCGCCGCCCGTCGCAGCCTCATTTCTGTTTCTCGAGAACGATTACTGAATTACTGACTACGCTGATGTCCGCCCCCACTGGCTCGGCTCTTCCATGAGGCCCAGCTGCTCTCTTTACCGTGACGCTGTCGTCTGTCTGCGATAATGAGCATCAGATCATAGGGGGGGGGGGGGGGGGGGGTTTCCTCTTCTTCTTCTTCTTTGCGATGCTCGACATCATCAGTGCCAAGCGTGCATATGCGGCGACCGATGCCCAAGGTCCAAGACCACAGAGATCAGCCACGGAGCACACAAGGGCTTTTAGTTAATTTTTTCGCTGAGGTAATGCAGCACGGTGGGCGCTCTCTCTCGCTCTCTCCCTCTCTCTCGCTCTCGCTCTCTCCCTCCCCCCTCTCATTCTCTCTCGCCCGCAGCCCAGGAGCACGTCGTGCTGTTTTTTTTTTTTTTTTTGTCGGCTTCTGTGCCGCCGAGGCCTGAGAACTGGAGCTGAGCTCACGCGTGAGCTTCAGCGCTTGGAATTATGCATCTTCGTTCCGGAGCAAAAAAAAAACAAAAACAAAAGAAAAAACGATGATGAAGTATTTCTCCCTTCATTACGATGAAACCCTCATGAAGGGCCCGACTGAAAGAGGCCCTTTCTTCGGCGTTGGTTAGTGCGGGACACAGAAGGCTAGTTTTTGCCTGGTGGAAATGCACTGCATCCAAAAAGTGTAACTATAAGCCGCTGGGTGAGGGTCATTGGCCCCGACGTTAAGTGAAAGCGTCTAACACCCTTTGTCGCTTTTAGCGGTGGATTGTCCCGTCACCGCGTGGAGAAGATTTTCTTATTCTTCTGCGTTAACTTCAATGTCTCAAAGTTGTGCCTTTGACTAAAATATAAAGCAGGTTACATTACATTTCGTCGTTTAGCTGACCTTTTTGTGCAAAGCAAACTGACAACTTATTGGTACGCCCCGTGCAGGCGGCCGTGCGAGGATCATCGGCAGCCGTTACGGGGTTAAGTGCCTTGCTGGTGGACATTTCAGCACCGGGAGTAAGGAAAGTCAGGAACATAATTCTGTCCACAACATTTCTACATTGCTTTAAATGTTAAGGCCTATAAGCGAAAGGCTGCGGCATTTGTTGTCAAAGCTCCCACGGCGCTCGGAGCTTGCAGTGAAGCGAAGCTCAAAGCTTTTCCCACAGTCAAAAAAGCATCCCCCGCACACATCAGTCTGCGATTGAATCGCGTGCTATTCAACACATAGAGTGCTAAATCAAGCGCGGGCCAAGGACAAAATACAAATATGCACTTATTTTGAATTATACATATTGTCACGGAATGGAATTTGTTGTGCCTGGAGTCCCCCAATGTGGGGGAAGTTGTCTGTAAAGTGCCCCCTCAGAGGAACTAATGGAGCTTCTGCCTGCAGATGAGTCGGGTGGGGGGAGAAAAGCTTTGCTGGCCAAATTTAGCTGTCGGGGCTCGGGAGAGCTCCGTTTCCTGCCTCAATGCAAAAGGGAGTGCAGCTAATGCCTCCGAGACGTTCTACTGCTGACATTTTACTTGTTTGTTTAGGTTTTTTCTTTTTTTTTTTTTTTACCCCGCCACAGTCTGCACTTCGCTAAAGGGACCACCGCAACGGCCCACTCCATCCATCAGGGTCTCAGCCCAGGGACGGCGCAGGCGCCGCCCTAAAAGCGCTGCGTTGGTTCGCCGCCACCCTCCGCCATCAAATGTTTATTTTTGACATCCCAATCCTCAGCGTGCCGCGCCAGAAGCCATGGGGGGAGCGGCAGACTCCCAATCTGTTCTGGGGCTGGCGCGAAGCGAGCCCGGCGTTGGACAGTCTCTCAATAATTTCACACGGGGGGATTGGGCTGTCAAAGCCCAAATGAAAATACTCACACCACAACTTTAGGGAGCGATATCCGAAAGCCTGAATATGAATTTGAGCATTGAGGTTATATTGAAATTGGTGGTGCGGGGGAATTTGAACGGAGAAGCTTGCAAATTAATTATTGTTCCTTGGAAACTATTTGAAGATGCTATATCAAATATACCATAGACAAATATGATACTATAGACAAAACAAAAGTGTTTAGAAGTATTTAAATAAAACACGTTTCTAAAACTTAAATATCTACAATGTGAAATAAAAATAAATCATGATATAATTGTGTATATGTAATGTGCTTCTTAGCAGGAATTGAAATGTTGAGGAGTATTTCAATAAAACACGCTTATAAAACTTAAATATCTACAATATGAAATAATAAAAAAAAAATCATGATATAATTGTGCATGTGTCATGTGCTTCTAAGCAGGAATTGAAGAAATTGAATTGATTGATTGACGCATTCCCCAACCACACAATATAAGGTTAACTCAACATCATTCCAAAAACACCAGTGGCATAAACATACGCTTAAATAACTTCAAACTGCGCCCCATAGCTCAATCAAAGGGCCGTTTCTCACACTTTGTCGTCTTATTTAGTTATTTATTTTATCAGATCTCTGGTGACAATATTTCATTAACTTCGGACAGATTCCTTCCTATAAAATATCTAAAATGTCCTGTCAATTATGTCCACCCCACAAGAAGATCTTTTTTTACAGATCTTTTCATCGTTAATATGAACAATTACAACAAAGAATGCTAGTGCTGGTTATCATCTCGGTGTCACGTCTGGATTATTTTTGGCGGGCACGTCCAATTCCACGCGAGCCGGTGCGTGCGTGGGCGTGTCCGCTGCCCCGGGGGAACTCCCCGTGAGTAGGACACAGTGTGCTGGCGTCGACGCTGCCGCCGCCAAGGCTGCTTCGGCAGTCGCTCTGCTGCGGGACGCCGTGCTGATCATGAACGCACTGAGCTCAGGCACTGCGCAACACTACGTTGATTTTGGTCGTGTTGCATAGGAAGTCTTGAGAAAACAGTTTCAAGAGGTTTATGCATTCTTCACATGATGACGTACAGTTGGTGGATATGGACCCAGTCTGTATACACCGACTGCATGTACCATACCATACCATGATAAGTATATATTTATTTTTTCAGTACGTAATTCGTGCAAAAAAACAAAATAATAACGAGAGAACTGCGATGCCTTTATAGCCTTTTGTTTATCTGTATCCAAAAGCGAAGCCAGCTGTGTTTGTGGATTCACTCTTAAAGGACCCATGCGGGTTTACAATGCGCCAACCCTCTTGAATAAACTGTTTGTATGTTTGTTTTTTTGTGGGTTTCAAAGAAAGTTTCCCTCCCCCCAAAAAAACCACACCTCGCGAACACGCAGAGACGCTATGTGCGCGCTCCTCAGATAGGCGACATTTGAAGAATAGTATTGCTGCATAATCATCAGTGAGGTTGGGTCCCCGCCCCTTCATCACAGTTCAGTCCCCGAAGCCGAGGTTTTATCAGGTGAGTGCAGTGGGAACGGGGCTCGCAGCTCAAAGGCGACAAAGCAGCGCAAAAGGTTTTAGAGGGAAAGAAAAGGGCCCCGGCAAAAAAAGCGGCTCCGCTTTTCCTGTCGCGTTCAGACGCCGCGGCTGGAAAGCGCGGCGCCGTCTGTATTGGGGACGCGGCGCACGAGTCAATCACTTCCCAAGGAATTGTTTGGAATGTTCGAATACCCATGTGCCCGTAGCCATGTGCTTCTTACCACACGTAAAGTCGTGTACTTTCTTTAATCGCCGTGCCATAGCAGTCGTTATTGACGGGTCTTCGGCTGGACTAATTATTTTTTTTCTTCTTCAAGGCTGCCATTAAAAAGTCAGCCCTCGGCAGGTTCGCACACCCCTCCTTCTGGCTCCCCAGCTGTAACTCTGTCGCGCTGGCATCGGAAGAAAAAAAAATAAAATCCTCAGAGCTGCTTACACACAGCGATAAACAAGATAAATATCAAAAGTGCTCGAGATGATTGCCGAGATTGCTTGCTTTTGATCCGACGGGTGGATGGGCTGGGGCCGGATGGGGCCGTCATCTCGAGAGCTCCGACGGCAGCCCTCGCGGCGGTGCGGCGTTTCTGAAGGCGCTTTGCGTTTGTAAATGCACTGTTTAAGGGAATTTATACTTTGCCGATTCGATAATCTCACGGGTGGAAAAAGTAGGCACTGTAGGTCTGTTTAAATTGTGAGTGAGGTCGCAAAGAGAAGGTGGTGGGCCCCGCCAGGGGAATTCTTTATCAGAAACTTAGGTCCACCCAGCTGAGGAAGAAGACTTCGGGGCAGTCAGCCCGGCCCGCCCTGGGTGGCCTACTAGGTATTATCATGACAGGAGAAAGGAGAAAAGTAATAGCACTGTCTTAGCTCAAGTGGTTTAGGCTCGCCAAGCCTCCATCCCTGGAACAGTATCTCCCAAAGTATCCCTGGGATTCCGGGCTCACAATGTCAGCAGGGTGCGGCTGCACCGCTTTTCATTTGCCATGCTCTTTCATTAATCGGCTCCAGTGCTGTGCAGCGGGCGAGGCGCAATTCATGTAGCTCGCTCCCGACGGACCGGCGCCTCATCCCTTTTATTTGGAGGAGGAAAAAAATTAACCTAGTCTGCGAGATAGCTCGACCGATTAGAAGAAAAAGCACCGTTACTATACAATATGTGGTCTTTCTCAAGGGATCAGGATGGACACGGAGCGGGGGGTTTCTAATGGTCATTGGTGATGAATATAAATGCTGTAAGGTGGGTCTGGTGATTTCAAATAAATAAATAAATAAATAAATAAATGAAACCAGAAGGAGATGTTTTCATTTTAAAATAGTGTATGACCGGTAACTCGTAAAAAAATGAAATTTATTTGATGAAAATATGTTTTCAAGGAAGTGTTGCGTCGACGGCGGTTATGATGCCCTACATCTGCGAATGGATCCTGACTCAGGCGCACCTTTTAAAGTGGAGGCAGCAAACCGTGTGTGACGCTCAACAGCGACTGTCGTCGAAGGGATAGTTATTTTGTCACCGCTGCGCCCTTGTGTTTTGCTTTCAGAACGGGATCCCGTTTCCGCTGAAAGTCAATTGTCCTGACAAATCACGGATGAGTGGGTGACGCGGCGCGCGCTGCCCCGCATGGCAAAACGGAAACACCACAGGAAGGACTTTTTTTTTTTCTCCCCATTATTCATCACAGAGATGAATGGCAGAAAATAAAAGATCTTGCAGCGCACGTAAACTTTGAGCCGAATGGAAGTGAGACCCTCGGGAGAAAATTGCATTCGAATGATAATGGTCTCAGTGAGCTTCTTCGTTGTTCTGAAAACAAGCTTTTTTCACGAAGACTTTGAGCGCATCGGCTGACGTTGTCGAAGCAGGAGAAAATTGGACCACTTCCTCCCGTGAGGAAGATAATATCGTCCGCTGCTTGGGGGAGGGCATGTTCTCGCCCCAGATTGGCACTCTCATATAGATCACAGAGCCAACGCCCCTAGGTCTTGTACTGGCAAAGCGCAAAGTGTGTTCCTTATGAAGTTTTATTTTATTTACTGAAAATAATTTCACCGGTCAACCAGTTGCCAATCTCCCATCCGCAGCAGCCTACGCACATGGCCGCCTTCGAAGTAAGATATCACCGTTTCCTTATCAAGGAATTGGCTCAGAGATGCGTATATAAATAATTCATTTTGCATATCCTGTTCCATGAAAGGAGAACGGGGGATCGATAATTACCACTGCTTCTCCACGTCCACGGGGAACGGTGGGTCATCTCCCAGTCTGCGTCAGTGCCGGAGCGGGGCTGGGCGTGGTCCGGTGTTTACAATGGCCCAAAGTACAATGTGACATTTTAAGAAGAAAGTTCAGCCTCTTTTAGTTTAAAGGGGAAGAGCAGTCGCTGTAAGAACGGATTATATAACGTTCCCCAAAACCCCGGGGCGGTTAGATCGATTTTCTATGAACTTAAAAATAAAGAAGGAAAAAAACATTGAAATCTACCCTTGATGTGATCTGGATGTGACGGTGGTGGTGGTGGTGGTGGTGGTGGGGCGGGGGCAGCACAAAGAAAAAGTGAAATTGATGGCGGCGGAGCGGGTGGCTCCTCCCCATCTGAGCTTAATTACGTACAACTTCCTCTCCCCTCCTCCTCTCCTCATGCCCCCGAGGTTCTAAATGTCACCTCCGCCCTCGCGGCGAGATCCATCCTCCGCCGGGCGGTGTCGGCGGTTCCAGTCTCAGGTTTGCGCACTCGCCGCGGCGCAGTTTCGCGTTGTCATTCCCGGTCGTGGATGGAGATGGCAAAAACAATACAATCTCCGGTGTGACCATAACCCTCGGCGGTGGCTGTTTTCGATGTCTTCAGCGCCGCACAGTTAAGGCCCGGAACGACCGGAGTGATTCATCGCCGAAGATGAAACGGGCGAAGTTCAAATAATGTAGCGCATGAGGCGTCGGAAGCGGCACTCTAATCAGTGTGAACGATGGCGGTATTACGGGGGCAGCGGGTTTGGCGTAGGGAGACGGGGGGCAGCACGGAGACCATCCTTCAACTAAAGGAGCGGGGGGTTGGAGCCCCCACATGGACGAGGGGCATCCACCGCCCTGCTACGTCCTTGAGCAACGCTCCGAGCCGGAGTCATCTCTCGCGTTTGATCGACGGCGGCGGAGGGAGGGGCGGGGGGCTCTGACCTCCCTGCGGAATTAGCGGGGAATGGAGGGGCAGATAACGGAATCCCAAGCGATTATCATCAATGTGTCCCATTGCGATATCCCCTTTGCTTTGCCTTCTGTCACACTGTTTATTCATGTCAAATTGCCATGCAGCTCAAGGTATCTGACGCATTATGATAGCGTTATTGGTACTTTGGAAGAAAGTTAGTCATTGAAAATGCCCCCCCGAATGTGAATTACGAATGTGCCGGTTCTGATTTGTGTTGGTGGGAAAAAAAAACAAAAAAACGAGGTTTACCTCATCCGATGTATCATCCCACCGCCGTCCAAATCCGTCTCTGACGTTGATTCATCTGTGAAATTGCTTTTGCCATGATGCGATATGAGGGGGAACTATTGTGTAAGGTATTGAACCATCTGACCTTGCACATAAATCATCGCTCCGAATATAATATAATTGACTTGTCCTGTCTTTCTCTTTTCATATATGTTCCCCCCCCCCGATTAGGGTCAAGGCGAAGAAGGGGGTGAATCTGCTCCAGACGATGTCAAAGAGCGCTCAGTGGAAGGTGGACTGGGAGATGCAGTCCGGCGCCAAGCACTCCATCACCACCATAGATGTGAACAAGAACAAGGCAGCGAAACAGGGGTAAGTCAACAGCCCCCGGGGCCTACACACACACACACACGCACACACACACACACACACACACACACACACACACACACACACACACACACACACACACACACACACACCCCCACACACACACACACCGACTCTCCAGCTCTGACACCGCCGCTGTTGATTCTCACCCTTCTCCTCTGATACACAAAGACGCAAGAAACAATTATTTTTAGGATTTCCTTTTTTTTTTTTTTTTTTCGGTCTTTAGCAACAGACTAAACTTCTTTATGAGATTTTCCTCCGGCGACGTTCTCAGAGGTTCCCCTTTGATCAAAGCGCTGTGAAATTTGCCGGCGCCATCCCACCCGTGTTAAATGACCCGGTGTCTCCTGAAGAGAGGTTGCGTTGCACGCCGCTGTCGGCCCGGGGCGCCGACTGAAGCACCTTTTACTTTGTAGCGGAAAGGAGACCGGGCGGGGCTCTGTCCCTCAGGTAACAACTCCGTATACTGTTTGGACGGACAAGACGGATGATTTTAGCGGCTGATATCAAATTACCTGAGATATTAAACGTTGCCAGTGGCAACAGTCGAATGGAGAAAACCAAACAGCATTTCGTTTTCCACAGTTCCTCATGACCGGGCGCGGCCCTTTCCCCTCTGGCTGCTCTGCTTCCAGTGCAGCATCATTTCTCCGCCGCAAACCGGTTCCGTGAGAGCGCGGGGCGGGAGGCGCGTGATTTACAATCATGATCTATTGTAAAAATGTATAGCCCACTAATGGGCGCATTGGCGTGGCTATAGGCGCGCGGGCTAAATTACCTTAACTGCTAAGTGAAGCCACTCAGCTCAAGCTGTATGACCCCTTCCGCGCACACACACACACACACACACACACACACACACACACACACACACACACTTTCCTCACCCACATCAGTCAAATTTATGCCTGTGGAGTAAATATTGATTTAATAGGACAGGATTAAGGATATCCCATTAAATCAGGGACCAACTGTAAAAACTTGTGGCTTGCTTCAACAGTGCGTTGGCCAAATTGACTTCTGTGCCAAAAACTCGCAGGCCCACCCATTATGCCGGCACTCAACCGGCTGGTGTGGGCAAGTGAAAGCAGATATGACAAATGACACAAGGTAAATCTCAGGTCATCAAGAATGGCGGGTTTGAAGAGTTTTGGCTGCGTATCTGAGCCCGCGTGGGTTTTTAGCGTGTTCTGTTGTCACGCGGCAGACAGTCCCTCTCTCTCTCTCTCTCTCTCTCTCTCTCTGTGTGAGGGCGGGCGAGTGTTGGCCAAGTCACGCCGAAGGGCTGGAAAGATAGAGATAGTGGCCGTACCTGCATGAAGATCATCCGCCCCCCAGGCGACGGACTGGGACTAAAACAGCGGCGTGACATGATGGCGAAGGACCCCCGGTGCAAATGTTTTTTGTTTGGAATGGCTAGAACAGTTGTTTATTTTCATTTTGTGTACATTTCATTTGGTGGAATGCATTATTATTATTAACCATGCCTCGGCAGTCTCTGGTATGCAGATAAAAACCTTGCCAAACGTGATTCAAAGTGAACGCTTTCACGGACGAGCTTGACGGTCATCAATTTGGCTCCTTTTCAGCGACTACGTTCACCGCTTTTAACTTTATGGTAGTTTTTTCGACAATGATGGAAATGTTATGTACAATTTAATTACCTGTGCTTTAAGTGGTCTACACTTATCCGCGTGTCACCCGGGGTGAATGAGTGCCGGGCCGAGCCGGGCTCCATTTCAACTGTAATTAGAAGAAGCCGAAGGAAGTCGACAGCTCTCTGGGTGAGAATCAGGTGTTCTTTGCAAAGTCTTAATCTCCAATAAGTCTTCCTATTACAAACCCATTACCACACACACGTGCACATTTTCTAACAGTGTCACGTATTACCACGGCACCGTTATGGCGATTTATCTGCGGAGAACGCTTTCGTTTGCCGCCCAAGTCCCCCAGGCCTCATCCTGCATGTCACCGGTGGTCACGTCCGGGTCTTAACTCTGTTTGAACATCTGCTTTAGTTTACCTATAAAGTAAAAAAAATAAAATAAATAAAATAAAATCATTGGGAAAAAAAATAAAAAATAAAGGTGACATTTGCCTTTTGCACGTTGTTGGTCTATTTTCATTCTGTCCGCATCCGTGCTTATCTGTCGCTTGTCCCTCCGTCGGACAGCAGCTTATTGTGTTTGTTGTGGTGATTGGTCTCGAATGTGGTTCATTTTCAATGCTCTGTCTGAACCTTTACATTATTAATGGCTTTGTTCATGCTTTCCCCCTACTGGGTAACTAGCTGGCTGGTTGTAATTGTGTTTATCAAAATGCAGTCACTTACCTCTGTCTATAGCCACCCTTCATGTGTGTGTGTGCGCGCGCGTGTCTGTGTGTGTGTGTGTGTGTGTGTGTGTGTGCGCGCAAATGCACGTGTAGGTGTGTGTGTGGTCGGAGGCGAGATAAAAAAAAAATCCACAGTTTAGGGAAAGTGCAAAATTAGAATGTATTCATTATAAGCACAATCGAGGTCTAGCTCAAACACGATTCAATATCCAACCTCCGAATACCTGCGTTGAGCACGTGCAGTTGATGTTGATGTTTTTTCTTCCTTTTTGTTTTTTTTTTTTTGTTTGTTTGTTTTTTTGTCATTTGAGCGACTTAATAATTACAACCACGATCTTCCAAAGCCCGCGCTTAGCGACGTTCGATTTGAGGAGATATCAAAACTCCCAAGTACATTCATTTCAAAATGATAACGAAAAAAGCCACCAGAGGGGAAACAAGTGACTTAATTTAGACAAAACCCGCCTTGTCACCCGTTGCCACCCGTTGTCGTGAGCCTTTTAAATGCGTCTCCCTTGTATTTTGTTATCTCCCTTCGTTATTCGGAACCAGAATCCGTACTCCGTCAATTACATTTACATATACAAGGTGTGTGGTGGTGAGGAGCGGTACGTTGCTCTAAAGATAATATTAGAACAAACAGCCAAATACACAAAAATAGCCAAAAATATAGAACAGAAATAGCCCAATATATAAGATATACAGAGGGTATAAGGCCGATTCTAAACACAGTATAAATGATAGATATTGGTATATAAGGTAGACATTATTATTATGTAATTACTACATTATTACACTGTGCACAACTTATTCCAGTGTGTCTGTATGTGTGGGTGCGTGCGTGCGTGCGTGCGTTGAAGCAACAAGGAGGTTAAATGAATCCGGCGTGCTGCTATTCAGCAGGTTTTACCTTCACATCCAGTGTATGTGATGAACATTAGTGCCGTTGAGCGTATATCCTTCACATTATACGTGCCTTTGAGCTGTTTGTTAGATAACCTTGCCTCGGAGCGAAGTAATCCATTGAACTCTCCCTGTTAATCAGTTGAAGTACGACTCTGATCAAAGGATGGAGCCCACCCCCGCCTCCCAAGCTCCACATAGGCCCCCAAGCAACTGCTGTTGAAATATAGATATATATATTTTTTTGGTTGCACAAAAAACCCAAAGAGATCCTCATTAAGCCAAATGGAAATGGGACTGGACGCACTAAAATGTAACCGTCTAAAAGAAAGTTTATTCTCATTAGTTTAGTTAATATTAGGGGATTTTTTTTTTGTTGTTATCTTCACACGGAATCTCCTCCCTTTTTGGGGGACAGTTTTTGTAAAAAATCATCGAGGGAATTTATAGGGAATAATATAGCAGATGGTATTTGATATGATCTGGTCACTACAGATGCCAGGCAAAAAAAATAAACTCCCTAAATCCTGCACAAGTGCAAACCTTTGTTCTTTTCTTTTCTGCGATCTATCATTCATAAAAAAAAACCCGAAAAGAACAACAACAACAACAATTTGCATCGTAATTCCAAGAAGAAGATCTTTGATTTACCAACATCTGGAGCCCCGTAGTGGCTAAGAATGCTGTTATATTAATGTCTGACTCATTACATTGACTGACCAAAGTGATATTTTGAACAGTTCACCAGAATTTTTATTTTTTTAATATATATTTATTTTTGAGTATTTTTTTCCCTCGTTTAACCATCACAAATACATTTTCTTTGCTCCTTTTTATGTCGTTTGTGGGCACACACTGATTCAGTTTGGGTTCATTTGCTTCGTGGTTTATAATTTCTAAGTGCTCTGACGGCTTTAATTCACGCTCAGCAGATACAGCACACTCGCCTGCGGTAAGGCTATAAACTCAGGCGAGTTTAGATTTCAATTTCTTTATGATGTAATAATATTAAACAATAGTTTTGGATACAATGGAGGGAAGGAGGAAGTCAAACACTTTGTTAAACAGCAACAGTATGCCCATGTGCCCCTTGGACCATGGAGATGTCAGCCTCAAACATGATTTTACAGAAGCCCTTGAAGGCAATATACTGTATGTATGTACAGTATATATATATATATATATATATATATATATATATATAGTTTGTTTGTTTCAGATATGATCATGGGAGGAAGAAGTGCAGATGGGTAAACACTTTATTAAACTGCTATATCTCCACTCGCCCCGTGGACCGTATAGATGTGAGTTGCCGAGACAGAGAGGGAGTTGTGTTCCATGAGTGATGTCCAGACAAATAGGTTGAGATCTCATTGTGTGCTTTTCCCAGGGGGGACTTGGGGGGGGGCAGATAGATAGACTCGTCTCCCCGCAGTGGGGGCGCGGCACGCACTTGGGTCTCAGTAACAGGAGACGTTTGGGCGTAATGAGTCTCATGGAAATGTAATTTGCCCGCCTCCCCCACGTCCGCGTCCACGCTCCGCCGCCGCCGCCGCCGAGTAGATTTGTCGTCGCCCAACCTCTTGGCGAGCTTATGGACTTACCGGCTCGACGGGTGGGATTTCCATATCGCTAAAACAATAAATCTACTTTCACAGTCACAGCGCCGGCACGGTGGCGGTGGCAGAGTGTGGTTCCCGGTTAAACTATTTGCAGTCTTTACACAGTAACGGAGGAGGTCAGGATTCTCCGAAGTGGTTTCTTTGTTCGATGGAATCGGGCTGCCCTCCGATAGACATTGATTGGCCGGAAAGCAAAACCGCGAAGCCACTTTGGTTAGTCAGTGCAAGTCGCCCTCTGGAGCAGAGCGTGGCGGGAAAGCAAAGCGGGGGAGCCCCGGGAGATTGCGGTGCGGACGATGTTTATCGACGGGCCTTACGGTACCGCGCCCACTGGGGTTGGCGACCGGCGTTGAAACTCCTGGAGGAAGGCAGTCGCACCCAGGAGGGAGCGCGAGGCCTGAAGTTTGGAGAAAGCTCGACTCGAGGCTTTTTCCCAACAGAAAGTGTGACAATGCAGTCACGGGCGAGGAGCGGGACTCGGATGTTACAGCTCGCACCCCCGCGGTGCACCCGTCCTCCCGGAGAGGGTGGATGGGGGGAGGTGTATGACAGGTAGCATCCCAGGCACAAGAGGTGCCGTCTATCTGTCAGCGAGCCTGAGATCTAGCGGCGGATCGGGCCGCTAAGTCAGTGACAGTGCGACTGCGGAGCACTGTCACCGGATGACGGCGTTGGAACACAGAGCCGATTAGTTCCAGCTCCTCCGAGACAATGCGATGGCCCCGGCTGTCTGTGTCAACAGAAGGGGCCCCCCGCCGCCGCGACAACGTTTTGACGTCGCATGGATGACAGTGGCGGGCAACTTTAGCCTCTCCGAGCTTCCGGTGTACGCATCATGTGCGGCTACGACACGTAGACGTAGCTCCAATGTGTATCTGCCAAACACCGCATCTGGTAAGATTTACTAATGGGGACACAAACTAGTGTGACGATAACAAATGGACGTGTGGAACGGAAGCTTGGTATGTGTTGTTTCTGGGTGGAACGTGGACTGGAAAGCTTTTACCTTGTATTCGCTTTGGTGAGGTTGTGTTCCACAGCATTGGACCATAATGAAGGAAATCAATATAGGTAATGGCCGACCTTGGGCCCAAAACTGCCGCGGAGGACTTTTGTCCCGGCCGAGCCCCGTACTTTAACAAACAACAAATGCACGAAGGCAATTGAGTTGTCAGAATCCCGGAACGTTTATCTTCAACCGGATTTTCTCTCCTCTGTTTGTTCCTTATTTTCAGGGATGTACTGGGCAACGTGGAGGTGATGCAGCTGGATTTCGAGATGGAGAACTTCACCAGCCTTTCGGTGACCAGGAGGATCAACTGGAACATCGACTACAAGGGCCAAAACCCGCTGCCGGACTCCGAAAAGGTCGTGACTGAACTTACAGTGGTGCAGAGAGACATCCAGGCCATTATTCCCCTCTCCATGGTGAGTTACTCCCGACATCACAGATTTTGCCTCAACAGGTTTTCTTTTTTTTGTTTCTTTGTTTATTTTTACGGAAGAGTTCCTTCTTGATCACTTGCACTTGGCAATCCGTCTTCCGATGATCATCGTTTGCCCCGATGTTTTGTCATTTAAAGTGTGCTCAATCCGCACGTGACGCTGGGTAACGATTTGCTGATTGTTAAGAAAGCCCCGGCACGGAATGCCCGAGTGTCTACGGCTCCTTTAATTGTTGCTCTTCTCCATGTCTGTGCAGCAATTAAGGAGATTAGTAGATCAATTATGTGTACCAAAGGAAATTAATCCTGGGGAAAAGAATCATGTTCTGAAGGCGAGGTTGGAGGTCAAGTTCTCCCATTGTGGCCTTGTGATCCTTACTTGATGAATAGGAGCCGGATTATAAAAAAAAGAAAGAAATTCTATTATTTTCCCATTGACATTTGCTTCCCACCTTCTGGGAAGCAAATGTCAATGGGGCTCTGCTGACGTGGGACTCTAAAACTAACTCAAGCCCCATCCACAAACCTCAAGGCGCGTGCTAACGTTGCAATATCGAGGGGGATTTGTCAACCCCGCTGCTCCTTTCAGTGGCATCATTACAATCATAATTTTCTCTATTGTGTGTTATCCCTGTAATGCAAAGGTAGATATGGCTGCTTTGGGATTCAGTAGCTGTGTGTGTGTGTGTGTGTGTGTGTGTGTGTGTGTGCGTGCGTGCCTGTGTGCCCGCGCGGTCATCATAGCCTAGGTAGGTCATCATACGTCATCCCTCAGACTCTAAAACCGTTTTCACACCAAACTAAGCGGCTTTACCTGGGTTTTTTAAACCCGCTAAAAATAGGCGATTGACAACCTTTCCCATTGCCGGGAGAAATGCCGTTGGTTTTTTTCCGGCGTGTCAAGTTTGACGTCGCGAATACGTTGGGGAAAGGGGTGTGTCATGGTTCCAGTGTGATTGGGGGGAAAAAAAAGTAGAAGAGACAGCAACTTAAACAACGACACCAAACTGTAAAACATGGGGGAAAATAACGTTTTTTGAATCGTTCAAAGGAATCGGGTCGTTCATGAACGACACAACACTACAGTAGAAGCAGCGTGGAGCATGCCGGAGGGACTCGGAGCCCGGCGGGGAGCGTGGGGGTTCTCCGCCGTGCTCCCCACGGTGCGATCCCCACAACATTTACAGTCCCCCATGCGGGGAAAAAAAGTCAATAACTTTTGATTTTGATTTTGTATTCTAAATGGGATATGAAATGATTGAATCATACACGGATATTCCTGTCAATCTATGCGCCACGTAGCAGGTCGACCTGGGTGTCCTGTCCACGTCAGTGCCAATCGGAGGTGGAGCCGGTTTAACCCGTTTCTAATGCCGGGTTATTTGACCCGTGCCTGAGACCCGGGTTTTTCTTTTCCTACTGTTGATAAATGCCGGAGGTGAGCGGGTGTTACCAGGTCTTTGCCGCAGTGGGAAAGGGGTATAAGGTATGATCAGCCTCAATCCGCTCTGTCAGTTTATGCATCAGGGCTTTCTGAATGGCGATCCAAACCGCACCGCGCACACACACCTCTCCCGTTGCCAGCCTCCGTAGCGAGGTTCTGACAAGGTGCATAATACCGCCCTTTGCATTCACCACAAAATAAACATCCTCATTACTGACAGCGAGGACCCACAGGGCAGGGTGTTGAAGGAAGGGGGCGCCTTCCCTCCAGGAGAAAGGTGAAAGCTTAGAATAGGCAGGCGAAGGATCTTTTTTTCTAGTTAGTTCTGACAGAGTTTCTTCTGCAGGTTTGGTCAACCAATAATTATTTGGTTTAAAAAAAAATCGAGTGTGTAACTGTCATATGTCACTGTAATCTTTCATTTCATCCGTTTTTTTTCATTCAACACGTTCAGAGCCGGGATATTCAATGCAGAAAAGGGGAGTCAGGGGAGCGACGCGGTTGCTTGAAAAAATAAAACGGATAAAAACGGGGACACGCTTCAGTTTGAATACATTCAATCTCTTCACTACTGACTGTGCGACCTACGAGCACAACGCCGACGGATGACGTGTCAAGACTATCAGGCCAATGAAAGGGGAGAAATGAATCGGCTAACTAGAAAAACACAAATGAAGGATGAAGGATGAAGCGCTACAGCGTCTATGGCATTTCAGCCGATATTGCCATGACGCACCCAGCATCAATTTGGTGAAAGTATGGGGGGAGGGCAGCAGATGTCGCGTGCGTGCGTGAGGCGGCTCGGGTCGAGGAAGCCGCCCGGTGAGCGTCCACGCAGCGTAAAAGCCGAGGCCAGAGCGAGCTTCTCGCCGGCCGCTCGCTCACAGCGCAGAGGGAAACCCGCGTTGGCCGCGTTGCGGAGCGCCCGCTACCGGTGATTGCCGTCGCGAGGCCGAAGGCAGACGCAGAACAAGTACCACTTCTTTATTTTATTTTATTTTTCCCCGGGCAATAGCTGAACACCCGCTGCCAGCTTGTTAGAACAGATCAGCATTTTCAGGATGTGCTGATACGGGGAAAACAACATTTGGAGGGAGTGAGAGAGAGAGAGAGAGGGAGAGAGAGCAAGGGAGGGGGAGAGAGAGGAAAACACAGCGGGCAGGGTCTCCAAGTTTTGGGTGCGGCTGCCTGTGGCTCCAGTGAAGTGTTGTGGAAGATAAACAAGTGGGTGCTCATTAAATAATCCAGGTACATTGAGAAAGACAAAAGGGAAAAAAAAATTACCCCTTTCATCAGTGCGTCCTTATCAGTTGCCCACCCACACACACACACACACCCACACACACACACATATCACACACACCCAACAGTTGATTTAAAAATGTTTTGTAAAACAGTTGGAAATGGCTGCGGTTGCGCTGACGTGCCAAGTAAGGTTCCTCAGAGTGAAATCAGTGCGGCCGTATCCGGTGTCTGCTTAACTGATCTCAAGCAACATATAGGACGATAAAATAAGTCAAATACAACATAACTGTGCTCGTGCTTTATCGCCGATATTCAAAGAAGATAGTGTGTGGAACCGTATCGGGCGGAAATGGATTCGAGCTTGTTGGCTTTGAATTCATTTTATTTTCTTTTTTTTACGTCGACAGCTGTTGCACAGGCCACAGGTACAGCCAAAACATGTTTCATATAGGGAAACCCACACACACACCCACGTTACGTTAAACTAACGGCCGCGTTGGATAATACACAGCAGGTGAGTGAAATGCCGTTTTTCCTCGACGACATCCATTAGTGCACCTCAAACTGAACTTTTCGTTGCAACACGCAACCTGGATACCTGCCAAATAACACAGGGGCCTCATTCATGGATATGTGGGCTGTGTAAAGTTAAGCAACGGCACATACATCTGAGTTCATTTAAGGATCCTAGACTTGAACACACACACACACACACACACACACACACACACGCACACACACACACATCAAGATATGCAGAGAAGATAAATAATAGGTTTCGGATTATTATTGGTAGTAAATCATTGTTTCTATTATATATTGTGTAATATTGAATATTTAATTAATTTTTACAAATTGTGGTTCCAATATGCCGCTTACATGCAGTTAAAATACGGCGATTAAATTTTCTAACGCATGGCGCTTCTGGTCCGAGGCAGTTCTGAATTTTCTTCCGAAGAAAGAACAAATGAAACCACGAACATATCGTTGAATCCCAAATGTCTTTGCTGAAGCCGCGCGCACCCAGGATTTTAAGCACAAACCTGTGCCGCCGCACTGTTGAGGGATGAGGCGCGAGAGAGGAGAGAAGCGTAATGGATTACACGTAACTTCTATCGAGGGCTGACTTTGAAGTTATTGTTTTATTATCCCCGCCCCCCTCCCAACTGAACGAGGCGTGGAGGTGACTGGTGATGCAGCGGGAATCCACGGGAAAGAAAAAACCAAACTAAGGGAGAAGAGCTTCCCCCTCCGTACTCCTCCGGCTCTGCGCCCTTATTAAGACGTTGGGTGGGGGCCGTGACACTGTATTTTTTTCTCGTGTTTTATTTTTTTAAAGATATGCTCGTTTTGATTTGATTAAAAGGAATATGGTTCCCAGCCCCTCGCGAGAGAACTTGTGCCCCCTCTCTCGCTCCTCCGGAAAAAATAACGAATTGACTCTAACTTACGCCGACCCCGCTGCTTTTTTTAATTGGCTATTTCCATACGAGCGCGGTCAAAATAATAACGCAGATGTGCTGACAACGTTGCCCTTGTTTACGAATAGGAATTCATGACTTCTTCATATCATATTGTATACAATTAGGCAATATGCCGCGCCACCGTGGAGTAATACAGATATTTAGCGATGTTAACTACATGCAAATCACATGGAAAGCTCTATTTTCGTGCTCTTCTTTGTAGATCTAATATAGTTTACGTAATCGTGTAATACATTCTGACTGCAGTTGCCCCCGAAGGGAAAAATACATTTTATACGCGTTATTTCAAAAGGAAACGTGAAATTTGGGCTGATGGTTTCTTTATTTATTTATTTTTTTGCCGGTTATGATTTTGACATTTGAGTTTGTCACGTACTCCGTTTCTTTAATCACGCGTGCTCGGCTCGGAGGCCTCACGGCGGATTACTCTCGCACTTACCATCTAGAATTTAGAAGTCGTCGGCCTGCCGGCGACCAAAGCCCCGGGGGCCGGGACCCGAGGTTGGCCCACGGGCGTCGAACTGTGGCCCCCCGCCGTGCGTCCGGTCGGCTGCGTGCCGCAAAACAGAGCAAGAACGTCCGCAGCACCAAGAGTATTCACCAGGATACCGTGAGGAGAAGCAGACCAAACAATGGCGCTAGATCGGCGACATGTCGGCAAAATGGGGAATCGTTCACGTTTGGGACCCCCACAACACGGGAACTCAAAACTGTCTTTTGTGTTTCGCTGCTTGCGTGCAACGCATCTCTGTGCTCAAAAATGATTTTGTTTTTGTATGTTGGCGTCTACGGTTAGGATGGGTTCAAAAAAAACCAAGTCTTGCTTTGCCGATTTTTTTTTTCCTGATTGAAAGCACATCTAAAACAGATTTTAAATCAAATTAAAGATGTACTGCGGACTAAAACATGTTTGTTTGTTTGTAACTGTGAATTGCTTCCGTATGCCTAATTATGAAAAACTCCGATCCTCGTCATAATATTTCCCTTTATTTTTTTTTCACAAAGGCGAATACGTCGGCTCAGAACGCCCCCCGCTGGTTGAAATCGGCACAAAGTGAGCAGGGAGGACGCGGACACAGATAATTGCTTTTAGTGGCACTCAACATCCTCAGTTAATAATGAAAAATAAAAAAAAGTAAGGGTAAATAACAGAACGAGCAGTCCAATCCCCATCACCGTCTGTCCACTGACTGAGCGGGAAAGTGTGAAACCACGCCCAGTTTCAAACAGAATCGAGTCGCTACTCTGAAAACACGGCTCCAGAGGCGTCGTCGCATAACGAGCCCGCGGCAGTTCTCGACTGCCGTTCTGAACTACTAACTACTTGAGTAAAAGTCTGAAAGTAGCGGATATTAAATCTACTTAAGTATCAAAAGTAAATGCTGTGGATAAAAGAAATAAGAGCCTTTTTTTTTTTTTTACTCTGATTTTATTCTGGTGGACCAATATTTCTGGATTTTTCAGGAAGCATAAGAGGCACTTAATTCCGTAAGGCGCATTTACTCAAACATGAGAAAACATTTGTTGTAAACATGGCCCCCTCCATCGTTGCAGGCGCAGGTGGGGCAGCAGCACTGCTGGAAGAGGCCGTCGCTGTGGGCGTGGCTCTCCAACACGCTGCTCTAGTTGTGTCCCTCTGGGACACGCCTGCGCTTGTTCAGTCGCAATGGCACAAAAACAAAACTTAACATGGGCAGGGACGCCAAAAACCCAGCGGACAATAAAAACAACCCACTTCAACACTTAAAAAGCATGCCCAGTCCGCTGTAAAACCGCTGACATGGCAACTCTGAACACAGGCGTGACAGGGTTTGTTAACACTCAGCTGCTGGATATGACTTTTTATCCTAACTAAAGGCTGGGTCGCAGGAGATTTTATTTGGCTCACCAAATAAACGAGCAGAATTTCTTCCATAGTTTTTTTTTTTTTAATTTAACATTGCCGGAGACAAGCACGTAAAGGGTTACGTCTGACTGACAGACGCTTTCACGTGGAGCAAGCGAACCGATGACGAGACCCCGTTGTCCCGCCCTCCTAATGCTCATTTCAGTGGATCGAACGCGTGTGACCGCGAAAAAACATGTCTCGCAAACTTGTTGAATATCAGGGATGCGCCGTTCAGGATTTTCCCTGGCCGATTCTGATTGCCGACTTTTTTGCAAATGACCCTCTGTAAAATGTTTGGCAAGTGTTTCAGCAGAAATGCGTTATTTTTTGATGAAGATGTCGCGCGCATACGTCCACATACACACTCTTTGTGCACGCAGGTGGACGAGGTTTCCTCCGTGCACTCTGCTGCTACTCATCCCTTTCACCGGCACATACAAGTGCGAGGTGGGATTTTCGGTTCTCACAAAAATCAAACACAAAACACAGAAATGGATGTGCGCGTTGCGCGCTCCTCTTGTACACCCGACTGGAATGCAATCCTAAAAAGCAAGCGGGCGCCCACCTATCACATTGGCCAGGTAAAAAGCATCCAATGTGCCTCAGGAGCTTTGGGGTGGAATAGAACTGGTGTGGTTTACAAACTGATTGTTGACTGTTTGATAACAATAGCTGGACTTAAACACAAGCCTGCTGTACTTGTTCTGATAATAAGAATAATTCAAAAAACTTTCAACAAGAAGCATGTTTTTGATAGTACTGAATGTAGTATGTAGTATGAAAGGCAAGCGCACATCCTCTTTGTTTGACTGATGAGAGGGAAAAAAAACGATGAGCCCAAACGCTTTTATTTGGTCTCATTTGTAAAGTATTTTACATGATGATGCATAAAGCAAAGCTGTGATTTATCAAACGTGTGTCTCTCCTTTTATGCACAAATTTCCTTCTTCTCGCTATTGATATAAAAAGTGTATGTGAATTGGGTCACGGTGGTTTATCGTTTTTAAAAGGTGGGTCCTCAGGGAAAAAAACAAAAGGTTTTGGGAAACACTGCATTGACGAACATGAACCACGCGGCGACTGAGGAGGACTCCGGGTTAATGTATGATCAGACGAGCAAACGTTCCTTCGTTAAAACAAAGACGCAAAACTCTGGAATTGGATCCTTTACGGCGAGCGCCGAAACATGGGTGGGCCCAAGACGAAAAACGTTTCCTTCAGATATCTGATACAAAAAAAAAAAATTGCAGCCGACAAAGCGGCGCCGTTTGTAGAATAGATGCTGTTCATCCGCCGTCTCGGAAACTCCCCAGGGAAAACATTAGTCCAGAGAACAAAGCCCAACCTGAAACGCATGGTTAAATCCTTCTGTGATTGGCCGGCTCACGGCCACAGTTCCACCATCCCCCGTGTATTTATTATTATACGCTATTCCCATAGCATCCATGCTGCATCATAAAGCAGCCTCCCTGACAACGCCATTGATGTCACGGCTATAACCTGCACCGGGGTTTAGGCTTTCACCCAAACTCATCGCTATGGTTACTCACAACGCTCGTTTTATTGGCCCGTCCTCTTCGCAAAGGCAACCGACGCGTGGCGGTTCAATGTTTGTCCCGACGACCGAAGGACGGAAGGGAAACGACCTCTCGATGTGCGACCATCATTTGATCCGTTGTAATCTACAGTACCACCATCTACCGTGTGTTTTCATTCTCAAACATTTACTTCCCTGAACGCGCCCCCCTCACGCTCTTTTCACACCGTGTGTGTGTGTGTGTGTGTGTGTGTGTGTGTGTGTGTGTGTGTGTTTTATTTTTTTGCTGTTGTTTCCTCCGCAGGACACGGAGATCATCAACACCGCTATTCTGACCGGCCGCACCGTAGCCATCCCCGTCAAGATGGTTTCCATAGAGATGAACGGCGCGGTCACCGACGTCTCGGCCTTCGTCCAATGCAAGTCGTCCAACGAAGACATCGTGAAGGTGCGGTGGGCGGCGGCGGCCGGTGGGCGGGGTGACACGAATGAAAAAATCTGCGCCTCCATCCTGTGGAGCGGAGCGCCGGAGTCAGAACATCAGAGAAAGCGTACAGACTTGATTAGACGCCGCCCCATACGAGCTCTCGATTTAATTCCCAGGAGAATCGGAGGGGGGACGCTGGCGTTCTCATGCTGCAGCTAAAATCAATGGGGCCGCGAAAGGAGCGCGAACAGCTCCACCATGGCTTATTTTTCTTTTTTTTGCTTTGGTGAAACCCTAGCCGGAGCCACCCGGTCCCCGCGGAGTCCCCGGCGTCTGATCTGCGTCTCTCCCTCCGTTCCATTAGCCTCGACGCGAGATAGCCGGGGGCGGAAACGCGACACCGCGGTGCCGGGGACGACGGCACAATCGGCCGCCGCGCCCGCGGGAACCCGAGAGCGCGGCATCCACTCCCGTCCTTTTTCTTTTTTTTCTTTTTTTTTTTGTTTGTTTTTGTTTTTTTTGTTGTCGTTCGTTAACCAAATTAATCTGGGAGCGCAACAACTTGGAGAGCACATTAGGGGGAGCTGATTACACCCGTTATTATTTTCCTCAAGCCAATTACAGTCATAATAGATTGCATTATAGGCAGAGTGAATAATTATATAGGCGCAAATAGGGTCTCTTTTACTTTGTTAATCACATTGAGAGTGATGCCCCACCACCACCTATTACATAAAAACATTTATTTTTCATTTTTTCGGCTATGCAATTGTCCTCGGTTATTGCAATCCTAATTATAATTATAATTAAGTGTGTATCAGACCACTTTCCCCAAGCTTTATTTAACTATAGTCTTTCACCCACATACTTACCTGTGGGAATAATTGTGCGTCAGCTTTTTAAAGTAGCGGCAAATCGATTCACCCCCCTGTGACTTCATACGTGTGCAAATAACACTTCATGTAATACTCAGTACTAATAAGCCTCAAGGTCCAGTAGTGAGTACAGGGCTCCCTCTTTAAACACAACTGGTTATCCCTCTAAAGATTAAGGCTTAAGGAACATTCTCGAGTTACCTCAACGGCAGGTCTGAACCGTATTGATATTAAGATTAAAATGGGAAATAACGTGGAAGATATGCCGGTACCACCTTGAAGGACTCAGCCTATGCCACGCATTTTCACATCCTACCACTGAGAATGTCCCATTTCACACGGGGCATTTACTATTCAGAGAGAAAGAAACTCATCTTGAAAACACTTCAGTGGGAGTAACGAGTTTCTTTCTTTCTTTCTGTCTTTCTTTCGTTCTTTCTTTCTTTTTCTTTCTTTCTTTCTTTGTGTGCGTGGCCGGGGATTTGGTGACTGATGGGCGAATGATTACAGGTCATTAAGGTTCTTAATTTAGGATATTAGTTGGAAAAACCTTCTTGCGAACCGGCGGATCGGGTCCGCGCCGTTGTTGGGGGGAAAAAACCTTTTAGCTTTGAGCCGGAACATGTGTCGATAATGTGGCGGCGGGGCGGGAGGGTATCGTTTATCACTTTCCATCAGCCATTAGCCCGTTGTTTCGACTCCGACTTGAATTGAGACTGGAATTCAAAGACTCCTCTCCAAACCTCTGGCCTGGAGATGCAGGGTTTTTTTTTTTTTAACTTTCAGCAACGCTCGTCTTCTCAACGCCTTTGGCCGAGCCGCTGGCGAGTTCTGAAAAGAGGTAATGCCGATGTTGTTCTTTATTCTCCACCGCGGCTTTGATTTTTTATTTTATTTTTTTTCACGTGTTGTTTCACTCGCTCCCCTTCCCGCCCCCCCCCCCCCCCCCCCCCCTTCGGAAACGGAAACGGGCCTCGGTGTACGTCAGGGACGTACGGGAGACATCCGGACGGACGTGCGGTAGATGGTTAAAGTGGGGGAATAGGGCTCACAGGATGGGATGAGTCAAGGGACAGGGGGTGGGCCGACATCCGTGGTGCGACAGGCAGGCAGTTATTGTAACCCCCCTCGCTCCCAAATCATCTTCGACCGCAGGCCGCGTGAGTCACGTCACCCATCTAAAGACGCGCCGCGTCCCTCTTGCCCGCGGCCATCCTGCCCTGCATGCCCAGGCGAGGCTCGCGCTCCCTCCTCCGTGCCGCGCGCGCCCACATTAAGTGTGACACATTCACCTTTAGCGAACTTCCAAATTTAGACCATGTGAAGGGAGAACAGCGCGGGGAGCGGGCGCTTGACATCGGCGAGGCGGCTCTCGCTTTCAGCTTCCTGGATGGGAATGGATGGCAATGGAAATTTGAAATTGCAGACGGCTTACCAAACTTTGAGCCGCCATGCAGGGGGAATTCACAGCATAGGTCGCGACGCCGCACTTTTTGGTCTTAAAGGGGCGGACGGCAAGTGACAAACAATATGAACTGAAGGATGAGAGAGTAAATGGCCAGTATTTCTCATCCAATGCTGCAGAGTCGAAGAGGAGTGAAATCTTACGCATGAAAGATTTTGTACTGTCCGGAACCGTACCTGGAATAACACGCCTAGTAAAAAAAAACACATTACCGACCCTAGTCCCGTTATACTGTAACACTGTAACACCGTCTGGAAAGGACATTTTGAAACGTGCATAAATTAATGAAATATTTCGATTATGACCACCCTAATATGTCTCACTAATAGACTATACCAAAAATATATCAGCAGTTTGAATATTCACGGGCCATGTGGCAGTTACCACATCAATTGTTGGTTTGTGAAATGTGCACATTAGATGGATCAAGTGGCGGTCTGTACCTCCGTCGCGTTGGGCCACAGCAATTATATTAGATGCAAATGGTCCAAAACCATCGGGGATAACAGGAGGAAATGCCTTCATGTGTAAAAAAGAAGTGTATCTGGAGCAAATATTCACCTCTTTAGCCTTTTGCCACCCCCCTCCCTCCCCTCGTACCAAGGTGTTATAAAACAGCCTTCGGCAAGCCGGCACAGGCCTAAGGAGAATTCGGTGCATGTCCACGGCCAGGGCTGAAGCACAGACCTGAAACTAAAATATTCACAAGGGACAAGACTCCTTCCTGTTTGTTCGCTTCTGCCCAGGTGATGAAAATGCACCGACGTAGGATTTCAATTTTTTATGAGCTTCAGAATTTGAGGGGGAAACGGTGAGCCAATTCAAATTAATTGCCTCCGTGCTTTTCGTCCAAAGCCCTTTTTTGGGCAGGATTTATTTCACGAGGAGAGGTCTGTGTAATGTAATGTAATGATTAGTTGTATTATTCAGTAATTTAAAATAGAAGTCTGTTTTTCTTTTTTTTCTTTTTTTTTTGTCCTCCCTCTACTCCTGGATTCATTCCAGGGCCGAATAGCTACTGTTTTTTAGCAGACTCGTCACTTTTTCTGATGAGGTTGTCAGGTTTGTCGGTGTCTTCAATTCGGTCACATCTCTCCTTCTCGCTCCCTCTCGTCGTCGTGGTGCAATTTGCAAATTTCCTACGAAGCAGTGACGTTGAAACGCGGTGAGAGCGGCACTCCGAACAAATTTGTTTGAAACCATCTGCTTGAGCGCTGGACTTAAAAACGCTTTTTGTGTTGACTAGTACTTGAGCAACAGAACCCAAAACCTCCCCACTAAGTTATTTGAAATACACTACCTTTACTTCTCCTTGACTTCATATCTTTTCAAAGGAGCAGTAGTTTTACTTTGATACCTCTGCCGGGGAGTGTCCATAAATTATAACCCACTGACTGTAATTTGGCACGGGGTAAAATGCCATCAGGAGCAATTTATTTTATTACTGGGGAGCGTGGCTAATTATTTATCACCCACATTCTGCTGTAATGCGGCTGATGAATAATTAGCCTGCTCCAGACTACACAGGCAATCGTTGCTGTCAGAGGAGATGATTCGGCAAACCGGGCAAAAGTGTGCAACCGTCCGAAACCCCGAGAACCCCGGAGAGGGGCGTCGACGCCTGTTCCGGAATCCACAGGATATTTTTATTCCGACCCGACGTTCATCCATCCTCGACGGCGACAGTGTAATGGTGGAGGGCGCCATCAGAGGGAAATGAGAACTCATTTGAGAACTGCGTTGCATGTGAGACAAACAACATCACGGCTGCCACCAACGCATATTCCCACTTGTGATTCATGGAGTGTGTCCACTTTCGTGCAGGGCTCGGTTAATGCCCTTAATCCTACCTGCACTCACTCAGGGATTGGGAGAGAGGTTGAATTGAATTGAATTTGATTGTTGTTCTTTGTTAATTGTAATAATGTATTAAAAACACCCTTCCCACCTCAGGCTATTTAGAATGGCATAAAATACACTAATAAACTAATTCTTCACTGCGTCTGGTCCGGCCCCCAACTGTAAAACGTGTTTAAGAGCACATCTTTATATGCTTTTAATAAGCTGAAAATTTCAGTATGGCAATGAAATAGACCACAAGTCATCTTGATAAAGAATGGATGATGGGAATTCTTCAGCAAGCAGACGGTGTTGCGAAGGCGGACGGCTTCATTTCTGACCACCTAACACGATAACAGAATTCAACCTCGGGGGTTGTAAACACAACTTTTTTCCAAATCCGGTGTCTGGATTGTGAAGCTTCACTGCCGTTATGTCAGGTATTTTTTATTTATTTATTTATTTATTTCCAACAAGCCGCCAGGAGAGGCAAGCGACTCCTCTGAAACTAATTGGAGAAAATGTCTAATGAATTATGTAATGTTCCACTTTTACCTGTGGCCGGTAGATTTCAGTTCCATTTATTTTTGTTATTTTTTTTTTAATGGAGATGTTTATTTGGTCGGTAAGAATGGATTTCCTAATGTCACCTCTCATTTTTTATCCTATTGGTTTGTATCTTAAAACGTGAAGGGATTTGTTGCCATGTCCGCAAGGTTCTGAAGTGACTTCCCCTCTGACCTGCTGCTTCTACCAATAGGTCTTCCGACCACTCCTAAATCTTCCACAGCTGGGTAATGTGGCTTGTTATGTGGCCGTGCCCCCCACCCCCTCTGTCCAGATGATCTGCACTCCACCCAGGCAATCTTCTGGCGCCACGGAAGGTGCCACAGCGCATTAGCAGTAGTGTGACGGCATCTGGTGGCTCAGCGCGTGAAGGCCCTCTGCAGGCCCCCCCCCCCACACACACACACACACACACACACACACACACACAGGGCCACGGATACCCGCAGTCGCTAACAGCTTTTGACCTGCAATTAAGCTGGCCAAGTTTATCAGCTGCAGTGGCCGCAGGAGCTGCAGCGAAGATGAGGCCGGAGCGCAATTAGCGCGTGTTCGTGCTGTGCACGTGCTCCGCAGAGCGTGCGCGCGGCGTTGAAGGGTGACCACGGGCCCGCGGCGCAGACGAGAGGCTCCCCCCGGGAACGCACAGGACCGTGTTCAATCAATTCACGTTGTTTAAAAGTACTTTAATTCTGCCTTGATTATTTTGTAACCCATTGCTTGCTGATAAAATCACAACATCCCAGGTGGAATAACAACGGAGTACATCAAAATAAATGAAATAATGAAAAAAAATAAAACTAAAGAGGCTTCTCGGAGACTTCTGAGGTCAAGCGCTCCGAAATTGCGTTAGCCGAAGCAGATGAAAAAAGGCTGTTATCTTCAGGAGTCCTTACGCGCCCCCCCCAACCCCCACCCAACCACCCCCCCGCCCCACCCTCCACGCTCCTTCTCGCCAACTCTCGGCCTGTCTGCGTGGAATGGAACATTTTATTACCCAAACCCACCTCCCCCACTTATGATGACTCCCCAGCCCTGGGAGAACCGGCCGAGCCGACCTTGCAGGAAATTAGATCCTCTGATTACAAATGCCAGCCGCCTTCCCAGGCCACCAGATAAATCTTTGACGGGAGCCCAAAAGCCAGAAACCCCCCTCCGGATCAGTTGCAGTTAATAATTTAACATTAGTAAGGTGACACATATTTTGATGCCGGTTGAGTGCTGGGGCTGGCCATTTGGACTTTGGATGAGAAAACCCTCCTAAGGCAGCGGCTCTGAAACTTTTTTGAACCAGGCAGCGCCTCTGATCACAGCGTGAAAGTGGCACCTACAAGCCACCGTCTCCTGCCTTCTCACACCGGCGCATTTTAAAATGTAAAACCTGAGAATAATTGTGATTTTCTTTGTCATGCGGATAACGCCGGTTGCCAGTTGACCGGATAACAAATTAAAAAAAAAAAAAACACAAAAGTTTGCAAAACAACTTCCCCACCGTTTCCCAGCCCACGTCGTTCACAGCGCCTGCCAGACCGTGCGAAAACAGCATAAAGGGCCTAACAAAGACTCACCGGAATGCGGCAAAGGGTCAGAATATCTGAATCGTGCCAGGGAGCTCAAGTGTTAGGAATGTGTTGGAACCACACGTTTGGAACATGTTTCACCCATTCCACTGTCCTTACCTCTCAAGTCACGTGAATTATTTGTTTGTACTAAAAGCTTTTGTTGGTATATTACTTTTTACATAAATAACCATGGATTAAAGGCAGGCCACTTAAGGCAACTAACTGAACTTACCAACCTGACTTAAGAAATGCAAAGTAAATTAAGACAGCCCCAACCCCCCACCCCAAAACACACACACACACACACACACACACACACACACACACACACACACACACACACACACACACACACACACACACACACACACACACACACACACACACACACACACACACACAAACCAACATCAATAAGCATTGCCTTGACAGTCCCCTCAGGGCATTCATCACTTCACTGTCAAAATATTTGATTATTTTTCACTTATTAATATACAATTATTTTCGTACAGTCAATATATACAACATAAAATTATATAAAGAAAAAAATACTAAAAAGTGAGAAAAGTGCCTTTCTTTGTTTTGCGGCCCGTTCCGTTTCAAGTTAGTGAAAGACATCTGTAGATTCCAAATGTGCGATTCTATGAAAATAGACACCGTACAAATGGATATAGAGGAAGGCATTGATAAAATGTTCAAGAGTGCAAAACAACTGTGGGATTGTTTTGGGACTTTGAAAGAGGCTTTTATCTTGTACTTACCCTGTTGATATACACAACCGTTACCGTGGAGATGACTTCTGACCTCTGCTCTCTGCCAGGTGTCCATGAACTGCGACTACGTGTTCGTCAACGGGAAGGAGACCCGTGGGTCCATGAACGCCAGGGTCATCTTCAGCTACGAGCACCTGAGCGCGCCGCTGGAGCTGACGGTCTGGGTGCCAAAACTCCCGCTGCAGGTGGAGCTGTCCGACAGCAACCTGAGCTTCATCAAAGGGTGGAGGGTCCCCATCCTGCCCGACCGAAGGTGAGGCTCAAGCCGTGGAGATGGAAACCAGTGGAAACACAATACCATCAGCACCATCGAAGTCTCTAGGGAGTGCCGTGACAGTGACCTGAACTTGGTTGGCTTTTGTGCCGGGGAAGACGGGCACCACTTTTATGTTCGGGTTAGGGTGTCGACTGGATAGGATAAGATAAGATACGATACAGTAAGATAAGATATGATGTGATACCCTAAGATACCATAAGATAAGATACTTTACGACAAGATGCGTTACGATGTGATGAGATAAGATGATGAGATAAAATACTATGCGATAAGATACCACACGTTACGATAATATAATATAATATAAGATAAGATACCATAAGCTGCGTTATGATAAGTTATCCTACAGTCAGATACAGTAAGTTAAAATAAGATAAGATCCGATAAGCTCCCATAAGATAAGACGCGATACAATAAGACAAGATATGATGTGATACAGTACCATAAATGAAGATAAGATGCGATATGATAAGACGCACTAAGATACCATACCATAAGATAGGATATAATGTGACACCATAAGATCCAATACAATAAAATAGATAAAGATACAGTATCATAACATAAGATCCGATAAGTTACGATAAGATAACATAAGATAAGACACAGCTGTATATAAAATGGCGCATAGTAACAGTATAAAATATTAATGCTATAGTATGGTATCATATAATATGTAGATAACCGTATTGTTAAAGATACGTATATGTGGCCGTTCCGCCTGCCACACGCCACCCGAGTGGCGTTTTCAGGGCAGAGAGATTGTAGAGAGTGGCGAGGTGTAACAAGCCAGGAGCAGATGCACACATCATGTTTGACCAGCAACAGGCTTACAGCCACCCTGAACCCAGGCCCAATTACCTAGGCCCAAGACAGATTTGGCTGCTTAAACCACACCACCCTTACGCCACAATAAATATATTTAGTATGGTCAGGCAGAAGTATAGTAGGGATAATGACAATATGCATAGTAATGGAATTATAATAATACTAACAATAATACTACTAATAACAATAACCTACCGCATGTACTGGACCAGTTGCCCATGGCTATGTGATGGGATGATGCAGACACATTCAACAAAATTCCATTCCCCGTCTATACAATTCCAGTCTCCCCATCTGTATGTCTTCTTGGTGACCTCTCCTCAGTCGACCCACCACTGAAACACCACCAACCCATTTTGATTGCCTTAACAATTGCCAAGAAAACAATTGGAAGAAGAGAGATAATCTCACCACATCCCAATGGTTGCAGTTATCAATTGATTACATCTCAATGGAAAAACTATTGGCAATATCCAAAAACAATGTTGATTCATTTAATGAAATCGAGGGCATCGAGCTGCCCTGCGCTGGGTGGGTGTGGCGTCTGGTCGGCTGCAGTGGGGTGGACCTCCCCCTTGTGCAGGGTGTGGGTGGGCATGGGAGTCCTGCCAGCTCGCCCATGGGGCGGGCGGCTCGGGCGGGATGTTGGTCTGTCGCTGCGGGGCCGGGATCTGGACCTGTGGTCCATGCCTTGCACCCTTGGCCCGGGTTCTGTGCCGGCGGCTGCGTCTTGTGCCTGCACCTGGGGGTTGGTTGTATGTGTGCGCCCCTGGGGTGCGGGGTCTCCTCGTGCTCCCTAGGACTGGGTCATGCTCCTCGGGGCTGGGCGTGGGGGTTGCTCCACGGCCCTCTGGCTTCTCTGGGGGCCCGGGGGTCTTCTGTGGCCGCAGGGCAGGGCACTCGGGCCTCTCCTGCAGCCGTAAGGTGTCTACAGTGCTGCAGAGTTCAGGGGGGCTTCGGGGCCCCCTCTGCTGCATGGAGGCGCCACGACATAATACTGACCTTCTACACCAGTACCAATGGGGATAAGTCATGTACACTCACCGGTGGACATCTTACACACACACACACACACACACACACACACACACACACACACACACACACACACACACACACACACAGGCGGTCTCATCTCACACACACACACCACCACACCTGCTTGGAGTGCACCCCAGCACCCTCCTGGTTGCATTCCTCTCCTTTCCTCCCTCATTTACTGCCATAACTATGACAGGAAGAGGCCACGGGACCAGTTGTAGTTCTAGTTTTCCTGGACCTAATTCACTGTTTTTCAATACATGTTGTCGTCCAATGTTTATGTTTTTGTGTAAATGTTGTTTGTTTCTATGTTTATTTGTCCCACCTGTGGTGATTCTCTCCCTCTTGGAGTAGTGATCAGTTGTTTATAGACCCAAACATGATGAATAGTTCTCCAAAGAGGGGGGTTGGTGGTGGCTCTCCATGACCAAAACTGTGCTCTTGTCATTCTACAGGGCATCCACAGGACAGAGTTATTGCAGCGGTTCATGATGATTTAAGAATTAATAAAGAGTTGCATTGCAGGTTGAGAACTTGAACTCTACTTGCAGACTAACTCTGTCCTGAATGCAATGGCATACAAATACTCTGTGTTGTATGCCCAGCATGCTGACAGCACAGGTTTAAAAAAAAAAAAAAAGTAATATATTTAATTTGTTGTTGTTTTTTAATTAATACTTTGTGTTGTGGAGGCTTTTTGTGTAGCATATACTGTATACATGTATATCACCAGTATCCAGTCTTCATCTTGACTTTTATAGCCTTGCTGTGTTAGAGGATCAAGGCCAACTGCATGGCCTTCGCCTTCAGTATTAGAGTCTTTTATCAATCCGGGCAACGGCGCAGATGATAAAAATGGAATGACGATTGCCCACGAAGCATAGCAATGTGAAGCCCCGGCGGATGCGTCATTGTCATTCATATTTAGGGAAAATAATGGCCACAAGGCAAAAAAAAAAAATTCAGTCTCGAAACCGAGGCACCCAGGCTCATTTCAACATTCTGTCAATAACAAACAGGAACACACACAGACACACACACAGACACACACACACACACACACACACAGACACTCTCACACACACACACACACACACACACACACACACACACACACACACACACACACACACACACACACACACACACACACACACACACACACACCCAACAGTTGATTTAAAAAGGGCCAGAATCAAACACATGCTGAACTGGAGCAGAAGAGATGTAAAGGCAAGGGAACTGCAAAGCAACACAAAGCAAGGGCTGTAGGTGTTGATAGTATTCATTTGTCTCCAGAAACTATATATTTTCAATCAGATTTGAGGAGCTTGTTCAACCCACAGCGCCAAGAGAATATATCCCATTACTGCAAACTCGACTTATGACTTAAGTCTTAAATAAAGATTTGAAAACATTCACACATTCACAAATGGCGTTGGAGTGGAATGGGTGAAAACCTGATTTGGAACGCTGATATTCTCGACAGTCGCTAACAGTGCCATCAGTGCTGAGATTATTTGGGGCATGTTGAGTCACCCGGCGCCGTGCTCTTTCCATTAGTGTACGAATTGCCTCCACGTAGAATGAATGCCTGAGTGGGCCGTGTCTGACGAGAGGGCGTCATGATCTGCTTATATGTTTGATACATGTGATGCCGTTTCTACCTCGATGACATTAACTAATTGGAGTCCAATTACTGCACTGAATGCCTTATCAGCTCCCTCCTTTTACCAATGTTCTTTCTACGCTTTCTTCTTGTTGTCCATTGGAGCTGTTTAAACCACTTCCGGGTGTTGAAAATGGACTCTTTGATATGGTAGTTTGGGATCAAACCGTGTTCCATCACACCACGTCCAAGAACTATTTAGTGGAGGCGGCAAATCCGAGTTCAGAAAGTGAAAATCCACTCTGGGATTTTGAGTAAACCATGGGGATTTACTGATAAGCATCAACCCAGAGGAACAGCGGATGGATCAGTGCAGGGGTGGGGCGAAAGCACGGCAGGGCATTTCCCTTCTGGACCTGGAATCTTCCACCTCCGCTCCACCTGCAAGGTAACAAGAAGATGTGATCTCATCAGACACCGTAGTCAAGTTTCTGAATAGACGTGCGCAATAAGCACGGCCCTTGAAATGTGCCTGGTGACATTGAATTGATTTGTGCTCTCATAAAAGACCAAGCCGCAAAGAGACCCGGCGTTCTTTATTCCGCGCTCCCGAGCTCCTTCCGGGCCCAAGTGGAGCTCGTTTTTAGGCACGGGTGAAAAACGGCCATGGCGCACGCAGCAGTCTGGCTATGCTGCGAGTATGTCATTTTCCGTTCCTCGCCCCACAGTGCTTTGCAAGCATCAGAGACCGCAGGCAAGAGACGGCCCCTATCCGCCTCAAATGTGCCACATGTAGGCTATGAAAGCTGCTCCTATGCCGGTGCGGGCTGACTAGGCTTGCCTAATCTTGCCCTTCTTTCCTCCGCCTCTGGAACAACACCTCTGCGTAGTGTTGGACGCGCTTCGGAGCTGTAGCGCATCTTCCAGAGCCGTTCTCCATTGCCCTCGGATTAGAGCGGAGCTAAGGGACACTGAGACAAAGGGCTCGTGTCAGGTTTCAAGGCGGTGAAAACGCTATCGTGTCTTCCAAACCAGTGATTTCAGTGGTTGCCTTTTCAGATAATGGGATGTAATTTTCAAAAGGAACGCACCATAAAAAGACAACTTTCTTTTTCCTTGCATACATTAACTACATTCCTCCAAAAATAGAAAGGAGTACGTCCCAGGAATAGTAAAATGAAATATTTCCCCAGTCTCTATTTTTAACAACGGGCCATACTAAAAGCCTCCATTATTTTGAAGAAAATTACCCCCTGTTTGTTTACTCATCTATTCAAAGCATAGACACACACATCCAGACTACACTTACTTTCCTTCTTTCTCTCCTTCGTGCCCACACCACCAATCGCCTCTCTCCGCCTGAAGAGGGAATCCTCAAAGACGTAAGGAGAAGTGTCTTAAAGAATTTGACTGAGGAGTTGTTTTTGACTTTGCAACCAAGCTCCTTACCTTGGTTACACCTGCACTCGGGGAGACTTTAAATGGGCGGATTAACCTTCACTCGTTCATTTTCCGCTTCGATAACGCAGACCCCTGCAAATACTCGCCCGTCAATAGCCGCGGTTTGGATTGAAGTCAGTGGATTTGACAGTGAAGGCTATCAGTTCGGGAAGAAACACAAAGGGGACCGTTAATTACCCTTGACCGTTTCTGTGTTTTTTCTACGGACGTCAAAGTGATGTGGCGCGCCAGGTGGTTTTATAACGGTGTCTTGCGGCTTTCCAGGTGGAGGAGAGTTGGTGGGACTCCTCACACCCGTTTACTGTTGGTGAACCGTCATGCTTTGCTAATTTCACCAGCCACACTTGGTCAAATTAGTATTTTGATTTATAATTAATGTTGAGGTGGTGGTTGACCGAGTTAAAATCTGTGTGACACTTTTTTGACACTTTCAAATAATGTGCTGAATAACCCTAAAGAACGAGTGACCGCAATTACAAAATCTGACACCGGCGTCACAATTTAAGCCTCTCAATCCGCTTTTCTCCCGGATCTTTGTAGGTGTTGATCATGAAGTGATCATATACGTAGCTCAGAAATAGGATCTCGGTTTGCAGAGTAGTGGGGTGTTTACAGCACCCCTAGTGGACAACAATAATCAGCGACTGGCTCCATATTCGTCTCATTGCAGATTGGCCTCATTGGGGTATAAACCCTTTTATGTAATAAGTCATCAATAGATTTATTTCTGTTACATATATTATAGATAAGATTACATACATTTTTTTTTACATCTCTAATTATATAATTATAGATATAATATTAATATATTAATAATATAAATATTAAGATGCTGTATATAATAATTAAGATAAACTTTAATTAGTCCCACACCGGGGAAATTTACATTGTTCCAGCAGCAAAAAGGGGACAGCAGAAAATAGAGAGCATATCAAGGTAAGCACTATAAACAATATAAAATATATAGAATTTTTTTTATATATATATAAATTAATAATAAATTAATATAATAATAATAATTTTCGTCTTCTTCTTTGAGCTGCTCCCGTTAGGGGTCGCCACAGCGGATCATTTGCCTCCAATATCTTCTGTACTGCGCGTCTTCCTCCCTTACACCAACCGCCTGCATGTCCTCCCTCACCACATCCATAAACCTTCTCTTTGGCCTTCCTCTTCTCCTCTTGCCTGCCAGCTCCATCCTCAGCATCCTTCTCCCAATGTAACTCTCATCTCCCCTACACGCGTGTCCAAACCATCTCAATCTGGCCTCTCTCCCTTTTCCACCGAATTGTCCAACCTGAGCTGTCCCTCTAATGTACTCATTCTTAATCCTGTCCATCCTTGTCACTCCCAATGAAAATCTCAACATCCTCAACTCTGCCACCTCAAGTTCAACCACCTGCCCTTTTGTCAATGCCACCACCTTTAAACCGTACAACATGGCTGATCTCACTACCGTCCTGTAGACCTTCCCCTTCACTCTCGCTGGAACCCTTCTGTCACAGATCACTCCAGACACTCTTCTCCACCCACTCCACCCTGCCTGTACTTTCTTCTTCACCTCTCTTCCGCACTCTCCGCTGCTTTGGATGGTCGACCCCAAGTTCTTCAACTCATCCGCCTTCTCCACCTCCACTCCTTGCATTCTCAGCTTTTCGCCAACAACTGCAGAAGCTGTGAGGGAGACGGCCAAGAAGGTACTCTGTGTATCATGCGGGAAGAGGAAGGAAGACAAGGACTCTTGGTCGTGGAATGAGGAGGTACAGGAGAGCATAGAGCAGAAGAGGTTGGCGAAGAAGAAATGGGATAGTCAGAGAGATGAAGAACGTAGACAGGATTACAAGCTGATGCGGCGCAAGGCGAAGAGAGACGTGGCAAAGGAAAAGGCATACGACGAGTTGTACGAGAGGTTGGACAACAAGGAAGGAGTAAAGGACTTATAAGAATAAATAGAAAAGAATAAAGAAACAATATATAAGAATATTGTATATTATTGTATCATATTTTATATTACAGAGATAAAGTAGGTGACTATCAGTTTTAATGGGAATCTACGATGCTAAAGATGGCGGCTCAAAAAGATAGGGAGTCACCTTATAGGTTTTCTTTCAGGATGGTGCATGTGTCGGATTTTTAGGTTGAAAAAAACATCTTTCTGCCAGAACAGTGTTCTAATAGGCTGCACAGAACACAAAATGTTAATGGTGGTGCATAACTGTCCCCCATTAGTTGATGTGGGACATTCTTCCGCCTGTTGCTGGCCTGCAAGATGATAATTCAACAGTGATACTGACTCCTGCGGCAGGTAGAAGGCTTTGGGAACCACCCACCAAAAGTCAAAATGTGATCGGCGTGATGAACTCTCTTTTCAGAGCCACACTCCTTTTTGCAGACAACCTGCCTACAGAGCTGAGGGAGTGAAATCAAACAGCCAAATCAAACAGAACCACCTTGCGTGGGAGACAGAAAGATTTGACGTGGAAATACACAGGTTTTAATGGATTGTTACTAAACGGGGAATGTATTTCGGCAGTAGCGCTTGAGAGGGAAGGACCACCCACCGTGTTTCAGCACGGCTGTGGTCCAGCCGAGTGCGTTACAGCTGTTACACAACACAGTTCTACAGACAGACTTCTGCTGTTGATCCAGGAGTGACACAACAGGTGATGGTCTTTGTCATTTATTAGCTATATAAACAGTATCCCACACACACACACACACACATATATATATA
Source organism: Zeus faber (assembly GCF_960531495.2). Classification (NCBI taxonomy): domain Eukaryota; kingdom Metazoa; phylum Chordata; class Actinopteri; order Zeiformes; family Zeidae; genus Zeus; species Zeus faber. The sequence goes on from NC_137200.1 coordinate 11,859,270, forward strand.
TATATATATATATATATATATATATATATATATATATATATATATACATACACAGTATCTCACACATATATTTATAGCGAGAGAGAGCGACAGAGAGAGCGAGAGAGAGAGGGAGAGATAAAGTAAAATTGTAACTAATGACAGTCCCATACTGCAGTCTCCATTCCTCACTCTGGCACTCCAATTTTCACTCCACCTTATCTATCTTTCTTTTAGTCACTACCTCCAGTTATCGCTCACCCTTCAGCCCCCCTCCCCCCACCCTTTTCCGCCCATTATGAAATTATTTTTATAGTTTTACGGGCCTCCCTCGCCCCCATTGTCCTCCATTCCACAACGTGACCCGTCCAAAGCCCGTCCATCAGTGGCAAGGCCTCGCAGCGTGCTTTTTGCTCCGACGCAGCGTAATTACTCACTGGCTGCATCCCTGAAATGTGTTTCTAAAAAAATAAAAAAATAAACGGGGGGGGGGGGTCTGGGGGCTGTGCAGTCGGGCGGCCAGTCTGTGTGCACCCAAGCTCCGGCCTGTTCGGGCGTATCAGAGACTCTAATAAGAACAGACAATGTTCTTCTGGGGAAGAGGCAGGGGGGAGAGAGAGAATCCAGCCTTATTTCCAGGTAGAGGTCTGTGGAAGGTAAACTTCCTCTGACCCGAGCCAGGGAGCTGTGAAACTCCCTGTCTCTCAGGCTTTTCCTCCAAACTTCAACTGTGCACCACACAATTATTTTTTTTATATTAAGAAACTATATAAATCGGTCTAGTATACATATTATGATAATACCTCATATTATTTAAATTATTATTATTATTATTATCATTATTATTATTATTATCATATTATCATATATTGAGATATAACCTAATTACACTACACTCATAATGGTGTAGCGTAAACTATATCACTGATCACATATGCTGAGGGGTTTTTTTGTTGATAGGAAAAACCCTCCAACTTTCACATTTGTAATCGAATTACTGAAGGTTGAAACCTTTTAATTCATATAATGCTGTTATTCCATAAATCGTAATTCATATCATATTGGTGAACATGGTTCCTAATTCAAACAGATGTATGAAAGAAAGAAAGAAAGAAAGAAAGAAAATTGGTTTGAGTCACTGTGACCATTATGTATTCTCCTGAAATATATAATAGTCTCCTCAAACATCCTATTATGAGTACAAATTACTTAGAACGAGAGAAAGAAAAGGCACAGGCAGTATTTTTTACAGAACCTGTGTCCATCATATTGGCAATCCAGCAAGAAGGAGCCTATGGTGATTTGTTTTCCGCCTGGTAAGGCGCAGGCAGATAATGGACTGGGAAAAAAAAAAAAAAAAAAGCTGAGGTTGAGGTGTGTGGGTAGTATCCCCTCCAACGCCCATTTCTCTCTAAGCCCCCAAGACAACGCTGGCCACACAATATTTTCGTCTTACAAGGGTCACAATGTCAGATTAGGCAATCATAGTGCCATCAATTCTTGCCGTGTCTTGGCCGGGGCCAAGACACGGCAAGTAGCACACACTACAAGTATGACCCCGACCGATTATCGTATGCTGCCTCTCACGACCTTGCGTCCCCGTCCCCGGACGCGCCCGGAGGGGGGAACAGAGGCCCCTGTTCCCGGAGGTGCACGGAGCGAGAGGGAGTCTCCGCCAGCGAACCTTTCCTTGGTTTCATTGTTCCACCTGACAGCAGCATCCCTCTTTCTCTCCGCCATGTTTACATACTGTATATGTACAAGAGAGAAATTTGTCATCCCATTGGTCAACATCAAGGAACAGGTCGTAGGAGATGTCAAACTAGGCAGGAAAATACACGCCACGCTGGTCTTTTCGTCGGGGTGTGTCGTGGGGTGCACCAGACGCCACGTCGCTGTTCTTCGATGCCGCACTACACGGGGTAAAGACGTTTGTCATTCCTGATGTTACTCGGGCCCCGACGCTGGAAATTTCTCGGCCTCGACACAACCGTGTCAAAATCTGGCTGAATTTGTACAGTCTGACCCCCGACCTTTGCCAAATATTCCCGCTCGCCTTCGCAGAAATCCCAAGTTATTCAAAGCGAGTCACAGCGACGATTAGGTAGCGGGAGACTGTTTTTCCCTTTTGCTCGTGGAACCTGGTGGCGTGCGGATCCTGCTGAGGGGAACTGGCTAACTCCTACATCTTTCTGTCGAACTGATTGCGCTTAGTCCGGGATGCACCTGGCATATCTAACCCCGCCGCCCAGGGGTCCTGTGAAATAAAAAAAAAAATCTCTGCATCACTCCAAATGCTGATTTATTTTTTATTTTTTCAGTGCTTATCTTCCCTCTCCCGCTGCTGCTTGAGAGCACTCCTCTTCCATGACGACGTCACATCAGAGCGATAATTTAGCAGATGTGTGTGGCACCGCTCCCAGACTCCTAAGTGTTTGTCAAATCTGTAAAATAGAGCAAACTTTAAAACGTCAGCCCAAGAACTCCTACGAAGCATGTGACCGACACTTAAAGAGTTGCGCTGCACAGTGCTATACATGGCTGGACACTAAATGGCACTTACATTAATGCACTGGCAGGATATCCGTATTGGTATTGTATGTATTTTTGAGTATTTACATACATTACGGCTTTGCTGCATGTGGCGTTCAAGGCGGTTGCTTTTGCGTTGTATCAGTACGTAAAGATCTAAGGCCTTCAAAAAAGGATTAAGTGCCTTTACGTGCCTTTAAGTGCCTTTAAAAAGATTTTTCTTAAACATTTTATCAAATCAAACACCTGGATAAATCTCTGTGCGGGTTGGCCTTGGAGGAATCCAGTTTATTTTGTTATAATTAATACGCTGTCTTAGTTTAGTGTGCTGATTGCCCTGAACAGACTGGAGAATCCCTCAAACTTGTCGTTCAATACGCTGTAATGTAATGATCAATCTCATTTGAGTGCCTTGGATTGGGTTGGATCTCCTTACCAACTGCACAATTTCATATCCCGACGTTGAGCTATTCTATTGCTCTCCACAGGCCCCATCTGGCCAGCCCATTGTAATTCTACTGGTGGCAACAACTGGGTGTCGGGGGTTTTGTATTGGCTAACAGACCAGTGTCCTGTACCGACGTCACTCTGTCTGTAGTGAATATGAGTAATGTGTTTCTCTTCCCTCCGTGTGCCTCAGGAGCACCAGGGACAGCGACGCGGCCGAGGAGGAGGAGGACGAGCGTCGGGTGAGCCGTGGCTGCGCCCTGCAGTACCAGAGGGCCCTGGTGCGGGTGCTGACCCAGTTCCACACCACCTCCGCCGAGGGCACCGACCAGGTCATCACCATGCTGGGACCCGACTGGCGGGTGGACGTCACCGACCTCGTGCAGGACTCCCTCAAGGTGGCCGACCCCAGAGTGGCCGAGCTGGTGGACCGCACCGTGCTGGTGGGCCTGGAGCTGGGCTCCACCACGCTGAAGGTACAGTGGTGGTGGCAGCGGTGGGGCTTGTGTCAGCAGTAGTTGTAATGGAGAATCTGAGTTATGAGTTTGGAGCAGCGGGGAGGTTACTTCATAGCAACTAGATGTGAGATGGGGGCTGAGAAGGAGCTATTGCTGTGATGGTAAAAAAAAAAAAAAAAAAATCTCACAGGGATGTCAGTTACCACAGAATTGGCAGATGGCAACTCCCAGGTGAATGCCTTACCCCAGCATACCATATCTGGTCAGAAAGGTCATCACAGGTTTCCAAGGTTGCTGGAACGTAGCAAATTAAGGAAGAAAAAAACAGCATGTGTTCACGGAGACGACAAACAAAGAATCTCGTGTGAGGCGACGGAACGGGGAAGCCCTGACTTCTTGACCGGAACCTGTGGCTCCCGCACCACCCGTCCGGCGACACAAAATGATAAAGTATTGATGTGAACACACGGGTAGTCTCCTTTTCCTGCTCCGCTTCCTCTCTTCTCTCCTCATTCTCCCACCGCCTCTGCTCTCTTGTCTCACCGCTCCCATCTCTGCCCTCCTTTTTCTTTTTTCTTTTTTTTTTACAGTTAAACAAATGCCTTTTATACCAAAATCAAAGAACTAGTCTCATGGCCTTGCTTTTTATGTACCGAGCAGCTGTTGCCTTTATTGGCGGTTTACACCAATCGAGAGAAGGCGCTTTGTTTTGCTGTTCTTTGTTTTTCGTCTTCGTCTTAATCACCGTGACTGAGTGCACATTCTGCCCGTCGGGGGCAGGGTGTGGGGGGGGGAGTATAGTTGTCGGGCGGATGCGTCTGGCGGTGGCTAAATACGGAGGGGGGAAAAAAACTACGAGAGACCGATCCATCATCTAAACTGAGCAATGGATCATTTGAATTCTCTGGAAAGGGGAAGGTTACTTATAAATCCATTTACACACAAGCCCCCACGTCGACTCCGTTAGACGTCACAAACACATCGTCGGCTTCATCGTCGCCCGTCATAACCGTACGAAGATTTTGAATTTTGGGAACTCTGGAGTCATTTTTACCTCGCTTCCTAAAGCGTGACTAAAATATGAATATCGAGGCTTGCAGTGGCAGCTTCCTCGGTGTCAATGAATACCACCAATATGAGGCAAGATGACATCAAGAAGGGCGTTAATAATAATAATATATACTTATAATAGCGGGTGATCAGCCATTGATGATCCTGACGATCTCTAAACATGTGCAAGATATGCGAAGAAGAAAGAAGCATTTATTTTATTTTTTTTAAGTTTATATTATACAGTATTGTATAAAAGTAGTAATTGTGGTTCTCATCTCATCACATTTAGTTAAAATCATTTCCCTGGGCTCTGAAGTCCAAGCCGTCTGAGGTCATTCTAAATGTGTTCCGAAAGTAAGCACCGATTCAAGTGAGAACATATCGACGGGTCCCCGATCTTTCTCTCATAACTGTGGATATGCGGGATTTACCGCCAATGCTGTTAATGCATAACTGAGGAGCATATCATAAATCACAAACTTCAAGCCTCGCACGGGTTTTTTTTTTTTTTTTAACAAGCAGCAAAATGCCCGAGAGGTTGTTGTTGTCTTCTTTCTTCGTCTCTCAGGGGTGGCGGCCGCACATTCCAATACTTTTATCTGCCTCCAACACATGCACACACACACACACGCACACACCCACACACACACGCACACAGAACTACTTTGCATATTGCGCATTGGACATCTGTCTATTGCTCAAAAAAGCACCTATTGATGTGTATGCTTCACTCTGACATTATATTGTCACGCTTTGTTTTGATTTGTTTTGACTTTAGCGTGATTTCTTCTTTTGTAATGGCGATCTTTTTCGATTTCCGTCTCCGTTCTGGTCTCTCGCACTTGTTGGCGCCGTTCAGAGAAGCTCTCGGGGGCCGAGCACTTCGCTGCCAGAACGGATTGTTACTCGCTGTCTTGTCGCCGTGCATATGACCAGTAAAACTTTGAAGCTTCGAAACTTGAAACAAAGGCCCCCGCGGACTCGCCCGGCGCCGCTACAAAGCAGGGTTGAGGAATCGGAGGGGGAGATAAATAAATAAATAAATAAATAAATAAATAAATAAATAAATAGATAGATAAAAAATACTGCATTGAAAAATATTGCAATTGAATTTGAAATGAGACCCTCTGTGGATTCTCCTCCATTCACTTCCACCAGATGATGTCTGAGAAGGATGGCGTTAGGGAGGTCTGGGGGCGGGCGGCGGGCGGGTGGGGGGGTGAAAGACCTTCCGAAAGTATTGAAAAGTTGACGAGAAGAAAATCCAGGTGGGTTCTCGACGAGGCACTTTCCATTGAAATGTTAAAGTCCGCCGCTCCAGTGGACGAGATTTCATGGAGAACCAAATGACTTCCTGGAGCCGGTCAATACAGTATGTATGAAAAAGATGGGAAGGGAGGAGGTTTGACCTTCCCTCCGTTGCTTCCTTAATTCCCTATTTCCTGGATCGATTCAACCCAGTCAGTGATATATCTATTTTGGCGGCGTGATTCCTGAAGCATATGCACGCTCTGTTTTAAACGACTTGCCGTGTGTGATAATATTGAGGCGAGGCTTTCGTTAAAATTCCACCCGGTTAACGGAGAGACTGTTTTCAATCTTTTGCTTAACGTGTTACAGAAGTGTCTGATACGGTCCAGGCGCAGCTCTTATAAATATTCAGCGCTTAGCACTTCGGTTAGGGGCGAGTGCTTCACCCACAATACCTGCATCGTGAAGTAAAAAGCCAAACTAAAAAAAACTTAATTTGCCTCTTACCTCTTTGATCAGGGGGGGAAATAAACTTCAGACAAGAAAAAGGCTGGAAAGTCGACTAAAGACAGACTCTCATCGACACAGGCCATGAATCATTAATCCGCGATGATTCAAAGCAGAAAAATAAAAAAGCAACCGAGCTTTGTAGTTTTTCGGGGGGGGGGGGGGGGGGGGGTTTGTGGGTTTTTTTGTGTTTCTTTTGTGTTTTTGCTTGGTGTTGTTCTTTGTAGACTGTCAAAGAATCGGCGTCGAGAGATGCATGACGAGACAGTCCGAGTCTGATCGCATGTACGAGTGAGCGGGGCCGAGTTTTAACAGAACACGCCAAAATAAGAAGTTAACGTAGGAAAATGAGGATTTGTCTCTCATGTTTAATCGCACGGGAGGGGTAAATGGAGCTGACACGTACTTTTTTTTGTTTTTTGGGGTTTTTCCATGAAGCTTGCTTGTCTATATGCATTTGAAACCCTTAAATGGTAAAACAAATCTTGACTTTTTATTTATTTATTTATTTATTTATTTATTTATTTATTTATTTATTTATTTATTTATTTTGTCACCCCATAAAACATTGAACCATGACATGAATGATATATACAAAACAAGTTTCCCACCTGATCTGCACAATAGAAACTGCCTTGAAACTGTACAAAAACACACGTTTAAATACAGGACTGGAGCCCAAACTGTGTCAGGAACCACCCTATCCAAAACCCTGCTGTGGATCTTTAGTTAGGGGTGGAGACCCTTGCGGATATCACCGGTGACCTCTGACCCCTGCTTGCTTTGCGTCTGGAGCCGGGGTTCAGCATACCCCGAGGCGGTGGTAAATCGGCGGAGCTCCTTTGGTTGTGCGAGTATTGTACGGATAGAGGCGGCCGTCGCGGTTCCCGTCCCTGTGGTTCAGCTGAACAATATTTGCATCTCCTTCACTGGTCCGTCCACCGGAAGTAAATTCCCGTTAAAAAAAACAAAAAAAAAAACAAGACATAGACGTACGCTTCGGGCACGGCACTTTTACTAAAAATGTCGGCTTCGGTGTGTACAAAAACGCCGGCGGCGACTTGCTTCTGCTTCTCCCTTGTCAACCTGTACGCCGGTCCCACCCGCCAGGGCACCACTGCGGTCCACGTGGGACGCAGCCGGGGCGGTACCCTGCGCACTCGACGGGACGCCGTTCGATTGGGATCCGTCAGCATCCATAATTCACGCCTTGTTGCGCTTGCGTCTGCAAGTGTCGTGGGGTGACTGGGACCACGGCGCTGGAGAAGCCTCACGGAGCTAATGGTGAGAGCTAAGGATCGGAAGCCTCGACACAAGACTCGGATAATCCTCCATGTTTTAGAGCGGTGGTTCTCAAACTTTTTTTTAGTCGTGTCCCCCCTCTAAGATCTTTTTTTGCGGCTGAGTACCCGCTTCCCTGGCATTGGGAGGGAAAAAAAATAAAAATAAATTAACATGAGTGATGTACTGTATGTGCGTCGTATGTGTTATTTTTTTTATTGTTTATATATAACCAAAAAAATTTTTTAACTTTTTTGTTTCGGAGTATCCCCTGCAGTACCCCCATTTGAGAAACACTGTTTTAGAGTGTGAATACAGTATCCAACCATACCCTCAAGCCTCAAGATTCAAGATTCAAGAGGTTTATTCGTCACATACTGTACCTATACATACTTTCATACATATATGCAGTGAAATGTAATGCAACGCACCCGGTGATTACAAACAATATGTCCTAGACTGAACACAGTAGCTACCTAAGAAAATTTATTTCTACTAGACCAACTAACTGATTCCTAAAACGTAATACAGTAAGTTGAATACTCATAGAATAAAATAAAAATATATAGAATAAAATAAAATAAAATAAAATGGAATAGTTTAAGGGAATACATCACATTCTGTATTCACCAGTGTGAGGAAAAAAAACAAAAACAAAGGAACCTAATGGTCCTTGTAAATTAGAAATTTTGAATATTTTATGTCCTGGCCCAACTAAGGAGTGCTGCATATTAATAGGATTTCCAGATAATTATTTTTGACAGTGTCTGTGGCCGACCAAAACTGGGTTTTCACCTTTGTCTCTTGCGCATTTATCTCTCCACTGGTTTTATTGGAATTGGTTTCAGTTTTTTAAGTCTGAACACTAACTTAAGGCGGGCTATTCCTTTCTCTGTATTGTATTCTCTGGGATGATAAACCTCGGTAACAGCTCATTAGCAGGATATTATATTCTGCTGCTGCTTATCCCTGCGTCTCCCCTGACATTTTCAGCCATCATCCAGATAGATTTTCCAGCCAAATCATCTCCAGCCAGATCAGCCCGTAAAAAGGGATGATGGGTCCTGAACACGTGGGCTGCCAGTTTTCATTGATACTACAGTATAGTTTTTAAGTCTCTTTTTTTTTTCCTACTCAAAAATCTTTGTCAATACAGCTTTGATATAATGATTGACGCCGACCAAACGTATTCCACCCGATGGACCTTGTTTTCCACGATATGGTGAGATTATGCCGTCACAGTTTCGCCGTCTAGAGAGACAGGCACGGCAACTCTGACTTTAAACGGCTTGTAAGAAACAGGGGAAACAGGCCGTAGGAGTCGACTGAAGAAAAACGCCGCCGTAACGTACCTACACGCCTGCCGCGTACACTACACCACAATACATACATTCACGCCCTCACGCATACACAGAGTAACGAAGGAATCTCACGCAATTCACATGCACACAAACCCCTTGTGTGGGAATGTGGCAAAGCCCTCCGCAGGCACAGTCCTCCTGGGCGAGCTAACAGACAATTAAGAACCCTATTATTAGCAGGTTATGAATAACGAAAGCGTTTGTTCTCCTCGCGGTCGCACCGGCACTTTAATTCACAGGTTTAATCGCGCGGCGACAGTACTACGGCAGTAATAGCCTAGTTGTGTCAACCCGGTTACCGTGTTTATTTGTTTACTTTTTTTTTTTATTTTTTTATTTTATTTTTTTTTTTGTTCGTCTGCAACAATTAACTTCAAGTCACAGACAAGCGCACCCATGCTTCTCTCAGCTGCACTCCCTGGATAAATTGGCTGGCAGAGGTGGTTTGACATGGCAAGCTTCTACGTTTGCTCAGATCATAGAAGCCAAACATCTCCCTATCGGTTATGAAGAGAATTCTATAAATACTTAACTGCCATTAGTTGGAATTACGGCACAGGGGTATTTGCTCAATAATGTCATGCAATTCTCAAGTTTATTTATAGAGCACATTTCAACCACAAAACAATTCAAAGTCCAAAAAAGGTACAGTGCAGTGCAAGAAATTAATCAAAGAAACCTTGTTTTACTTCTTTGTTAACAACTATTTTGGCTATTCCCTGAATAGCAGTTTCCTTTGTCAAGGCGGTATCCTAGCCCCGGTTTAGACAATTTTTATCTGAACACTTGCAGATCAAAAAGGAACAGAGCACATGGGCCAAGGCTAATCCTACTCATATCATTTTGCCATCCTTGGCGTGAGATGTACAGTATCATCATTTTCTTTTCACGACAGACAAAGGGAGGACAACTATTGCAGTATTTGCATGAGTGATTCCCCACATTCACTGCAATCACGGCCCGTGGTGTTCTCGTGACATCTCTCTCTGCGTCGAGGAAACTCGGCACGGAGGAAGCTCCGCTGTGGAGAAGATCTGATTAAAAAACCGAGAGATATCATGCAAAGTCTGGACTGTCTGAAATAGATGGATAACAGTTTAACTAGAAAGTGCTCGGGAAAGCGGGGGAAACTGCTCCCTCTCTCCGCCGAGAGTGATCCTTCCCTCACCTGGCTTTTTGCTCTAAAAAATCGGAGAAAGTCAGGCTTCCATCAACTATCAGCCCCCAGGGTAGTGTGTGTGTGTGTGTGTGTGTGTGTGTGTGCGTGCGTGCGTGCGTGCGTGCGTGCGTGCGTGGCGACCGATGAACCATAACTCTCCTTCCTGGCACGATTCCATTAAGGTCAACACAACAACGTGCATATGGCGGCGGAGTTTTCTCACCAGGGAAACACACCCGCCTGGTTCTGACATTACTGAGCGGCGGAGAAAGGCGAGGAACCCGCCACGGCCCCTTTTCTAAACGTTTTTAAGTTCTCCGGACAAGACCCCAGACAACAACGTCACCGCTCCCAGGGTTTCTCTTTATAAAGCAAGCGGGTAGAGGGAGATTGGCTTTTACGGATGCGACATCCAAAAATCAGGTCAACAGGTTGGAACTCCTGCATTTCAGCGTCTAGGGCTCAGTCTGTAGTAGGTCAAAAAATAAATAAAAATAAAGATATTCATTACAGCGGGATTTGGAAGCGAGCGCGCGCCTTTCCCCGTCAGTCCCGTGATGAATAAGTGCGTCTTGAGTCGCGCCCGCTCTGTACGCAGGAGGGTAATGAAATTGGAAGACCAATTCCATCCCTCCGCTTGGCTCGTCGAGGAGGAGGAGGAGGAGGAGGAGGAGGGCAGAGGGGGATAGAGAGGGAGGGGGGAGAGAGAGGGAAAATAGGGTAAGAGGCCTCTAACGAAAAGAGATTGGCAGGCTGATGCACTCTGTGTGAGTAGATTGTGTGTGTGTGTGTGTGTGTGTGTGTGTGTGTGTGTGTGTGTGTGTGTGTGTGTGCGTGTGCGTGCGTGCGTGCGTGCGTGCGTGCGTGCGTGTGATAAAAATTGGAATGTGTGTGGTGGGGCTTGGGGGGGGTTAATATAAGCATAGCCAGGCCGATCCAGATCCAGCTGTTTTAGTGGCAGCACAAGATACTGCGTTTGCATTACATGAAAAATACCAGTTGAACATACATACATAAAGAACCGTCCCCGTCTGTCCCTCCTGTTTTTATCTGCAAACAACCGTGCATTTGAAAAACCGTGCAAATCCTTCGCTGTGCGAATGTGTGACATTGCCCCAAGAACCAAAGCACTCAAAACCGGCAGCGGGACAATGATGATAACGTTTGAGAACTCACTTATAGATGCCCTGTTTTTAAAGGTTCTTTGTGCGAAGGCATTTTTCCTCGAATCTGATGAGGATCCGGAGGAGCCTGCCATCAAATCCTCTCCTGTTCCACTTTGCGGGTAGTGGGGAGTGGGGGAAAAAAAAAAAACAACGTACCAGAGCGTTACTTTAAGGCCCTTCACTTTGTAGCCGTCCCTCATGACCCCTGGTTTGAAATTGCGAGATGAAATATATTTTTTTCTCGAAAGAGGCCGAGGTGTTTTGAAATGTCGCAGAGCCTTTTGTGTTGGTGGCAATTTGATGGTCGTCATCTCAGCTAAAAAGCCCGAGGCGGCGGCTACAAAGTGCTCCTCACCTCCGATCTGATCTGATCTGAGATGGCCCGGGACGCCGTCCCGCGCCAAACTGAGCTGAGCCAACAGCCCACACCGACGGCATGACAACTACCTCCATTTTTTTCAAACCGCTGTTGTAAAACCGTCCCCGTCTTGGGTTTCCTCCCTCCAGGTCGAGTCTCCGCTGGCCGTGGACGCAGTCTTGGGAGAATCTCTGTTCTCGGTCACCGACGACAAGGTCTCCATCGCCGAGCTCCGAGTCCACGCCATTTCGGGCCTGACCCTGTCGCTCCAGCCCAGCCCCGGAAACAGCCACACCATGGTGGCCAAGGCGACGGGCCTCCAGACGCTCACCACTCCTAAGCAGGTACGCCAGCGCTCGTCGCACCTTGTGGACCGACGGCAGCCATGAAAACGGCCGAGAAATCAGAATTTCAAATAGGGTTGGCGTTTTTGTTTTTTTCCCATAGTTTTGTCTTTGAAGGACTGGATTATTTTCCACACACAGGCTGCTATGGCAGGAAACTGTTTCTTCTACCAAAGCCATAATATTTGCAGGCAGGAACACCCAGTGCATTGTTTATCATAGCTTAGAATAAGCCTTGTGCCTTCCCAGTAGCAGTTAGGATCTTTCCCTCTTTGTCTGTCTCCAGAGAGGTTAAAAGCGACTTAATCCCAAACAGGCTCTCGGTGGAAACATTACCAAGGAAAGGACTCAGATAGCCGTTGAATTTGTTTTTTTAAGGGACACCTGTTTTTAATATTTCAGCATTTCAGCAAGTATGGGGATACTGCTGCGGGGCACAGCATTGCACCTCTTGTTCTGTTTTTGCTCTTTTTGTTGATTTTGGGTCGTTGTTTATGGGTGCTTCCCCCCCCCCCCCCTTCTTTTAATCATAGCCGCAGTGTTTGCCAAAGCTTGGCAAAGTCCTCTCTGATCTATTAAACGACAACTCCCAAGGTGCAGTGCAGCGCACAGAGGCATCTCATGGAGCGCACAGGGGGGCCGCGTGGCCCTTTCTCTCTCTGCCTCCCTGCCCGTAGCATCGTGGGAGGCAGGGTCTTTAAGGTTCTCACAAAGACTTAATTGGCAACAGTGCTTCCCCCAGTGTGTGTGTGTGTGTGTGTGTGTGTGTGTGTGTGTGTTTGTGTGTGTGTGTGTGTGTGTGTGTGTGTTTGTGTCTGTGTGTGTGTGTGTGTGTGTGTGTGTGTGTGTGTGTGTGTGTGTGTGTGTGTGTGTGTGTGTGTGTGTGTGTGTGTGTGTGTGTGTGTGCGTGCATCAGTGTTGATTTCGTTAACGACAATTATGACAAAAAAAGTTAGCCAACAACCTTTTTTCCATGACTATGACGAGACGTTGACGAGCTGGAAATAGATCTTTGACAATAAAAACTATGACAAAATGTAAGTTTTGTTTTCGTTTGAGAAGACGGAACTATAATATTAGTGGTGGGCTGTGGGACATTCAAAATGCATGATATTTTCACCCAATTGTGCGTGTGCTCCCCGATCTCTCAACTTATTTTTCAAAACTCAGTTTTTGATTTACTCACCCATTGTTGAACTCGGAAGAACAGCAGGAGCGGTGATCTTACGGTTCCTTTGATGCAAACATGCAGCTCAAGATCATCCTTCGATATTCCGTGTGATGTCAAGTCTGAATATGAAACCCTTTTGATTGGATCGACCCGAACGACTGCACCGGCAAGAGGTGACGTCACTTCCATAAACATCTCCTGAGGAACGACCGCAAATAAACACCAGAAGCAAGACATGTCACTTCTCCATGAAAACATCATCTCTGTGTTGTTGCGGATTATGAGAAGAGGGAGGCAGACGCTCCCAATTATATCGCGGAACTGGCAGCGGGAGGCGGCGTAGCAGGGTTCCTCCCAGAAAACAAAAATTCCCAGAATGCAAATGGATGGGTTCTCCAGGGCATTTGCATTCTGGGAGCAGATTCCCAAAATCCCAGCCATACAGTGTATGAGCCTAATTGAATTAGTTTAAAGAGAGAAATCATTTTCACTAAAAGTAATGACTCAAAGTTGACTAAAATGTAATGACTTTTCGTCGACTAAAACTGGCGTAAAACGTTTTGACTTGTTGTAGACTAAAATGAAGGATCAAATTGACCAAATTGTGACTAAAACTGAAAAGCATTTTCATCTTAAGTCTGAGGCTAAATCCAAAATAGCTGCCAAAATGCGTTTTATAAGGTTTCCTTTTTAAAACTAGCTCCTCAGTTGGCCTGACAGCTGCCAGAACAGCCAGAACAGCCAGAACAGCCACATCAAGCCTCGGTCGGGAGGGAGCGAGAGAGCGAGAGAGAGAGAGAGAGGGAGAGAGAGAGAGAGAGAGAGAGGGAGAGGTCGGCATTAAATTCAAATTTTTCTTGCTTTCCTCTTCTTGGCCACCTTGAAATTTAATTATTGTAATGTATTGTCCTAAGTGCTCTCCGAGGCCAGGCTGTAAAAGGCAGCCAATCCTTCTGGCGGAGCAGCTCTCAGAGGAGTGCTGGAGCTATTTCAAGCCATTTGATTCTGTTTCATAGCAAAAAGTCTATGCCCCCTCTTACTGTAGATATGAATTATATATACTGTATTTATATGTGTATATATATATATATACTGTATATGCATATGTGTATATTAGTCAAATATAAGTATTTATATAAGTATATATACTTATATATATTAGTATATATAAATGAATAATTCAAAACTGGAAACAGTGCAAGTTTGTCTGCATCCTCTTTATCTCCCTTAAATTGCTTCGCTTTATAATCACTTCATTTTGTTTTAAGGAATAATTAAGTAAGGAATAACACTGTGAGATTACCGAGGGGCTCGATTTAAAAACTCCAGTAGACTTGTATAATACAGTTAAAGACACGTTATATACATATGCACCGAGCTACGGCAGTCCCATGAATTATACCGGTGCATACTATTATTTTTACTGCATTGCCACAATGCACGGTTCCACGGCATTGCTTTACAAAGGAGCAGGCGGATTACCATTAATCTTGGTGGAGGGCGCACACCGGTGCTTCACTTGTCAAAACCGCCCGTTGGCCAAAGAACGCTCATGGGCATGAACGCTAAATCCAATGTATTGATTAAAAATCGCGCATGGTAACGGACCCCTTCATTCCTGACGAGCTGAGATGACGGGGGGCCTTGTTCCCACCAGCCTGCCACTGCAGTACCTCTCACTAGAAGGAGGTTTGCCTTTTGTTTGTTTGTTTTTTTGTTTATATGGATGGTGGGGCAGGGGGGGTGATTTGATTTTCGACGGGGCCTTCCAGACAGAATCAGGATATGCCTTCCTTACTTTTTGGCAAGCAAGGGACTCTGTAACCAAAGGATCTCTGTCAGAGAGAAACAGGTCCACCCCCCACCACCCTCACCCTGTGTCAGCCATCTTGGCAGGTGACGATGCTTTTGCGGGATGAGAACAAAGGGTTTGGGTACAAATGCTGAAGCTTCTCTGAAGCAGATGAGTGCTGTCAGGTGTGTGTGTGTGTGTGTGTGTGTGTGTGTGTGTGTGTGTGTGTGTGTGTGTGTGTGTGTGTGTGTGTGTGTGTGTGTGTGTGTGTGTGTGTGTGTGTGTGTGTGTGTGTTTGCGCGTGCGTGTGTGTGTGTGTGTGTGTGTGTGTGTGTGTGTATATAGTGAGAGAGACATGATAGGTGAATGTGTGTAATGTACAGGATGAACAAGTGTGTACTTGTGTGTGTGTGTGTGTGTGTGTGTGTGTGTGTGTGTGTATATAGTGAGAGAGACATGATATGATGTCAAGATATTGACAAAAATCTTGTATTCCGTCATTTCCCGATAAAGAAGAAAAGAAGGGGGTAGAGTAGAGGTAAAGTAGAGGTAGTGTATTGGAAAGTAAAAGTAGAAAAGAAGTAGAGTAGAGGTAAAATAGAGGTAGTGTATAGAAAAGTTAAGGTATAGAAGAAGTAAAGTAGAGGTAGAGTAGAGGTAAAGTAGCGGTTGAATAGAGGTAAAGTAGAGGTGGAAGAGGTAGAGTAGAGGCAGTGTATAGGAAAGTAAAGGTAGAGAAGAAGTAAAGTAGAGATAGAACAGAAGTAGAGTAAAGGTAGACTAGAAGTAAAGTAAAAGGAAAGTAGAGGTAGAATAGAAGTAAAGCAGAGGTAGAGTACAGGTAAAGTAGAGGCAGTGTATAGGAAAGTTCAGGTAGAGAAGAGGTAAAGTAGAGGTAGGGTAGAGGTAAAGTAGAGGTAGAATAGAGATAAAGTAGAGGTAAAGTTGAGGTAGAATAGAGGTAGAGTAGAGGTAAAGTAGAGGTAGAATATAGGTAAAGTAGAGGTAGAATAGAGGTAGAGTAGAGGTAAAGTAGAGGTAGAATAGAGGTAAAGTAGCGGTAGAATAGAGGCGGAGTAGAGGTAAAGTAGAGGTAAAGTAGCGGTAGAATAGAGGCGGAGTAGAGGTAAAGTAGAGGTAGAGGTAAAGTAGTGGTAGAATAGAGTTTAGGTAGAGGTAGAATAGAGGTAAAGTAGAGGTAGAGTAGAGGTAGAGTAGAGGTAATGTAGAGGTAGAATAGAGTTAAAAGTAGAGGGAGAGTAGAGGTAAAGTAGAGGTAGAGTAGAGGTAAAGTAGAGGTAGAATAGAGGTAATGTAGAGGTAGAATAGAGGTAAGGTAGAGGTAGAATAGAGTTAAAAGTAGAGGTAGAGTAGAGGTAAAGTAGAGGTAGAGTATAAGTAAAGCAGAGGCAGAGGAATCACCGTAGACAGCTATTTCATGTTCATCTGTGACGTCATTGTGGATTCTCTCATCAGTACCCTTTAGATTGATACATTGACTCAGGTAATTGGCATTTGATCAATGTAAAAATAATATTAAATGTTGATGGCGAGCATTCATTGCGTCCCAACAACCTCATGAGACTGGGATGATATTTCCACCTTTTATAGTTTACGGTGCTGCATGTGATACACTATGCTGTCTTGTTAGCTAATGGACGCTCATGGTGGCCATCAGCGGTAACCCTTCCTTCTCCTAGCTTCGCAGTGGGTGTCTGTTTGTGCGTATGGCCGTGGGTGGATGTGCATGTGCATGCTCACGTGCGTCAGCCCTTGTACCAAGCAAAGGGTACTTCAGATGTTCAGAGCCGCTCTTTAGATTCGGGGGTTGGAGCTTCAAGGGGCTCAATTGGGCACAGTTATTCAAACCACAGGCAGCGCCCCTGAAAGAACGGTCTCCGAATCATTGAGATATTCTTGAGGGTCACAAAAACACGCGCTAGAATGTCACTGCCCGAGTTTTGTGCTTTTATTTTCAACCCTGTAGCTCTGTAATGTGCAGAGAAACAGAAGATATGAAATCAAACAAGTTGGCGCTTCAAGGTTTCCCTCTTCTTTTGTCGTTGTGACAGGAGGCCAGCCTGTCCATATGGATGTACTTCAGCGACAGCACCGCCGCCCCCCTGACCTACTTTGACCCCAAAGACTACAACCTCAACGCCTCCACGCTGGATGACCGGCTCGTCTCCGTGTCCCAGGAGCCTCAACAGCGCTGGCCTGTTGTGGTGGCGGAGGGCGAGGGCTCCGGCGAGGTGGTGCGCGTGGAGATGACCATCTGCGAGGCCTGCCAGAAGACCAAGCGCAAGAACGTCATTGCCTCAGCCGCCGCCTTCGTCAAGGTGCGCTTCGGCACCGAGGAAGAAGACTCTGAGGAGGAAGAGTCCAACACTGAGGCAGACGGGGACGTGCTGGAGCCGGCACGGGTCACCCGACCGCCACTGGTGGAGACAAATATCGGCGGGAGGATGTACGACAATTCCAACGAACAACCCGCCAGCGTTCCCATCGACTACACCAACTTCCCGACCATCAGCAATCAGGAGACACCCACCGAAAGCGAGGAGGAGGAGGAGGACGGGGATTTCATTCACCCACCCCGCAACATGACAGACCTGGAGATTGGCATGTATGCCCTGCTGGGGGTCTTCTGCCTGGCCATCCTGGTCTTTCTCATCAACTGCATCGTCTTCGTCCTCAAGTACCGCCACAAGCGGATCCCTCCCGAAGGCCAGGCCAACATGGACCACTCGCACCACTGGGTATTCCTCGGCAACGGCCAGCCGCTCAGGGCCCAGAGCGACCTGTCGCCCCAGCAGGCCGAGAGTCCCGGCAACACCCTAGAGGGGGTGCAGACCTGCTGCCACGGGGACCACCACAGCAGCGGCAGCTCCCAGACCAGCGTCCAGAGCCAAGTGCACGGACGGGGGGACGGCAGCTCTGGGGGATCCACCAAGGACAACGGCGAGGAGGCCAGCTCGCCCACCTCCAAGCGCAAGCGGGTCAAGTTCACCACGTTCAGTACCCTGCCCACCGAGGAGCTGCCCTACAACTCCATCCCCATAGCAGACGAGGAAGACATCCAGTGGGTGTGCCAGGACATGGGCTTCCAGGACCCCGCCGAACTGCACGACTACATGCGCAGAATAAAGGAAATAGCATGAGGTGAGGTGTGCCTTGCCAGCCTCAAGCGCCCCCTTTGGAGAGGAAACATTTCCACCTGATGAATTTTCACAAACTAAACAAGGCCAACAATTTTCTTTTTTTTTCTTTTTTTGGTTTCAGGTTTTAGTTTGTTTAATTTTGCACAGTGCTGTTACATATACACACTTAAAAGAAAGAAAAAAAAAACAAAAAAAACAACGACAGCAAAGAAAGCTGAAGACGGGAACAAGAAGGTCTCAATCAGGAGAGGAACAGATTTCGGTATATATATTATTTTCGTGTAGCATAAGGTGGAACACCGTCACTATTTGAAATGAAATTTTCCGACGGGTGGCGCCCCTGCAGATAGGAGAGGTGCTGCCGGCGTTCTTATTTTGCTGTCAGGAGGGAGTTGGAGGGACTGATACGGAACCCAGGCATTGTCACGGGGTGTGAGGGCGGGTCAGCTGCATCAGTACTCTCGAGCAACTACTCCAAAATAAAAAAAGGAAACGAAAAAAAACGAATGAAGAGGCCTTTGATGAACAGGTACCCGTCAAAGACTCTCCTTGAAAAGTGACATTGTATAAGTACTTAGGTTTTGTTTTGTGTTTGTTCTTTTATTTGCCAAAGTAGAGAAAGCATTCTTTTTTAACGGCAAACAAAACCTATTTCCTTTGTTTTTTGTTTTTGTTTTTTTCTCATCCTTCTCAGCGCAGCGCATTCATGATTTCTATCGAAAAATTCCATCCTGTACCTTTTTCTACATTTCATAGGTAGATGAAAAAAGCGGTGCCCTATAGCTATAGCCCTCCCGGTCCTCAACGAATCGAATGCCTTATAAAACAGGTCACAGCTCACACCTTATAATAACACCTTTTTCTCACTGGGGTTACAGGCGGAGTAGCAACCATATGTAACACTCTGCTACTAACGTTGGGATGCAAAGTATGAAAAAGAAAAGCGAATACTTTGCAACGATGCCCAACATTCTTTTGCATGTAAGGAGATTGTGAGGCACAATCAGAATCTTATTATTATTATTATTATTATTAATATTATTATAATTATTATTATTATTATTATTAGTATTATTAGTATTATTATATACATTTTGTTTTGTTTTCCAAATTTGTAAATGTTTGTATTGTAATTATGTAATCCTTCTAATGCATTACCGAAGTAAAAATGTTATCACACATCAAATGCATGCCACGTTGGGCTTACATACATACACGTACAATACATAAGTGCATCCGTACATGCTTAACATCCTTCCCTCAGTATGTGTGCTTACTACACACCCGCTAAAGGTGTTTCCAGCAGAAATTCCTATGGTTTGTTGAGAACAGCCGCCAAGGGCTCGGGCCCCGCCATCGATGCTCATCGATACACTTTTACCGTTGAACGCGGGATTTACTGCTTTTCTATAATTTGTCATGTTTTTTTTCTTCCCATGCTTTCATCCTTTACAAATAAGTCTTTAAGTCCAAATAAGTATCGCTTCTCTTGAGGGCCATCTGGTCTGACAAAATCCTTTTTTTTTTTATACAGCTGGGGTTTTTGGGGTTTTTTTTCTTTTCTTGAAAAAAAGAGATCCTCTTCAATACATGGGAGACTTCATCAACCCAGGAATGAAAAAGTGTTGAATAAATCAGTGATTTTGCCTCATCCCCCCCCACCAAATCGCAGCTATTCCACACTGTCACCATATGCTGCGTATTTTTATTTATTTTTTGTTTTCGTTTTTTTTTTTACCCTTTAGTGAGCTCAAGCCCCGAAGGGAGAGGTTTGCCTGATCCAAACTCTCGCGGACTCATCAGCTCTAATTGTTCAAGAAAGATTTTCTCAGGGCACCGGCGCGACGGGAGCTCGTGGCTTTTCCCGCCCGCGCGAATGGGGAGCGAGTTCAAACTTGGAAAGTGGAAGGGTGCGGGAAACGTTGGACTGAGAGAACGGTCCCTTGGGCGGCATTTTAATTCTAGTCAACCACAGCTGGTGTAACATTTAAGTCATTGAAGACCAGGGTCGAAATTAAAAAGATTTTTTTTTGTTTGTTTCTTTTTTAAATTCCAAACTTCATCTAAGTTAAGTTTGGACGTTTAAAAAAAAAACAAAAAAACAAAAAAACCTTGATTGCTGTTGATGGATATACCACTGCATTTTTTTCTGTCAGCACAATAAGTGGGAACTCAACTTGTTACTCCGATGTGTCAATTAAATTGTGTGACTTGTTTTCTATGTTGTTTTTGTTTTTTTGTTGTTTTTTTTTTCACTGGTTCGGCAGCTTTATCTTCTCATCAGCTCCCCATTTTAAAGACCCCACCCAGAATTCAAGCACCGTTCTCTCCTCGCACAATCATTGCTCCGATGCTCAGCTTTGATATTATGTTTTCATTTTTCCCCATCGATCTAAAAAATATGTATAAGGATGTCTGGTTTTTATTATTTAAAGGTGTAAATGTTGGTTTCCCACCACATCATTTTGTGTGCATATTGGATTCCAACGGACTTGTAGTGAATCTTTTTCTTTTCGTTTTGTTCCAGTTATGGTGGTATCTGAACGTTGCAAAGACGCGCAAACGTCAACGAGAACTCCATGGCTCTCCATATGTATACGCCATCGCGTCGAGAAATTTCAGCCCACTTTGTTAACATGTTGATTCCCGTTATTTATAAAATGTTCATGAGAACAACCTGGCTGAACACTTTACTCTTACCACTCTGCTGCAGCTTCTCACTGTGCTTAAACGCAGCCCAGCGGGGTAAACCTATTTTGAAAAACTGCAATATCCCCTCTCTGCAAAAAGGCACAGCATAGTCGCGCATTTCTTCGTGTATTTTTTTTGTCATGTTTCGAAATAACAGTAACGTCACATTTGATTTAGACCTATTTTTGCAATTACTGCGGTCCGTCCAAAGCGTAGCACTGGCTGCAGTGGTTTGCAAAAAAAGGAAGCGGCGCAACTTCCTGTTTCTAGTGGCTTACGTTGGATGCAACGCATGGATATAACCAAAAAGAGAGAGTATATTTAATGCTTAAACATTTTCCCTGTTGGACCGCATTTAAGCACCGTGAGAAGGTGCGCCAGAGTGGTAAGTTTCTCAATAATAAAGCATTTTGAGACTTCTGTCTTCTGAATGACAACATTTTCGGAAGATAAATAGTGAAATGATCCTTTTAAGGTTTTGTTTAACGCATGCCCTCTTTCCGTTTCATGTGGTGTATACGCAATGTGACCTGATTCTAAGTGTTCAGCGGTTCGCACTCCATCCGTGTCGATGCTCGATAACAGATCCAGACATTGTTTTGACAGGCCAAACCCTTCCATCACGCACAGGATTTTCCCCGGGAAACAATTGTTGGGAGATGTAGCACTCAGTCGCGAGCCTTTTTCCATTTCCAGATCCAAAGTTTCTAAAACCCAATGTTTGGAAACAACGGTATCGCAGGATGAATGTAGGATTCTTCACCGAACCAGAGTGTTTTGTTTTTTTTGTTTGTTTTTTATTTCCCCACACTGCTGTTGTGCGTCGTCGGCCAAAACTCATTCCCACTTAATGTCCGTTGAAGTTTCTAATAGCAGCTTTTTATAAACTATATACTTGGTTGATTTATGCATTCAGAAATATTTTGCTCGCCAGTGCGTCGCAACATTTTATCATTAAGAACTTTTTATTTGTTCCGTAGTTCCTCGCCCCCCTGTTGTATATATGTATATGCATTTTGAGTTTTTATTTTTCTTCGCTGTAACGCCACTGTTGTGAGAGTGTGCAAAAATGGACTAATGTATTCTCTTCAAGCTGCTACTAGAGACTTGGGTCTTCTTGCAACATGTAAGTGAACGCCTCAATATGTACGCCGCCCGCCGCCATGGAAAACTACGCACAGCTCCGACAGCTGGGCTATACAACCACGACACAGATTATAATATGTTCATGTACAGAGCACTGTTAAATTCCCTGTATTCTCTTGAAAAACAACTCCTTGTATTTCCCCTATTATATGTAAAGTACTAAAGAAAACAAAATGCACAAGCTGATGTGTCCTCTCTACCTCCTGTTCTTCCACATTTTTTTTTTTTTTTTAACCATGTCACCTGAAAAATAATTTCGCCTCATATCCAAGTGCATATTTATTCACTTTGCTTGACAGAGGACAAATACCACCGTAGAAAATGTTTTGGGTTTTTTTTCAAATACATTACTTTCCATTAATTACTACGTTTGTACATGAATACATGATATGCCGTGTTTACAATTGCACACACGTCCTTTCAGACAAACCTTTGTTAAATCTTTCTTTTAAAACAGAAATAGAGGAACTCGCCCCTTCTGACTTCCATTAAAGGATACAGTGGGCGTCTCTGCCCACAGGTACGGGGTGCGAGTCTTTTCTGGCAGCGGGGCGCCGACATGGTGAGAGTTCTATTCACAAACTGGACGAAAAGGCTCGCCGGCTAAAACCGAGAACCTAAAATAAATTGAATAGCCGGAGTCCGGGTTTCCTCCGGTGGCGGCCTGGTTCGCAGGCGTTGCGGCGTCCTCCTCCAGGTGATCCCCACTGGTAAGACAAGACAACACATAAGAAAGCTCCACCAGCCAAGTCCGACCAATCAGTACCGGGTCAAAGGATCATCGTCGCAAAGGGGCAGAGCAAGGTTGTACGGATGGTTTTATGGAGCTAAAGTCAGTTATTTGTAATAAATTTAAAAAAAAATGGGAGGGCAGCCACAACAACAGCTGCAAGGAGTACAACAGAGAAACTGCTCAAGGACGCAAAAGAAAAAAAGAAAGTGGAGGTGGCCTTTTAGGGATTTAGAGCTTGAACTCCGTGCGTTTGCCAATATCTCTGAAAGCCGTTGAGCCCGTAAACAGGGTGTCACATATTAATGTCGTTGTTTGTTTTTTTTTGAACATGTACAATGGGAGTATTATTCTTCTATGTGTATAGTGGACAAAATCAGTGGGCTTTGCACAGCGACAAACTGTGGCATGCAAAAACGACTGTCAGGAGTGTAAATTATTGATAGAGGAGAATGTCGAAGGGGCTGCAAACATTTGCTTTTCCTGGCTGGCTTTATCATTTTGGGTTCTCACTGCGGGAAATGCAAAATGCGAAAACATTCAACAGTTAAGAAAAAATACCCACTTGAAAGAAATTCATTTTTAGCGGGGACAATTGAGTGCGCTGCAAACTAAATTGAGATTAACCATCAAGAGCACAATTTCATTCACGAGCATCCTCCCTGAGCATGACTCCTCTCCAGAGCAACACCCATATCCATGAGTCACTCCACCTCATTCAGTACCTGTCACACTAGTTCTTCCTCTGGATTAATATTTTAGGTAAAAGTTAATGTATTAATTTGTGCTAATGTATTTTTTTCCTGATATATATATGTATTTCTTTGTTTCTAACGATTATACTCAGATTAACAGTCCAAACCCTGTACTGTACATACTATTCATTCAATTCATTCGTTCTTCACAGGAAACCTTTTTCCAATTAGGAGATGTAGATTGGAAATAATACAAATCAGCAACACACAACGTACAAAGACCAATAATAATAAGTCATGTTTATTGTTCCAGCTCTTTCACACATCCGTTGACCGTTCACCCACAGTAATTGCAATTATGTATATTTATAATAGACTGTGAAATGAGCACCATGTTTCTTGCAAACTTCATTGTGTGCACTTATACTCAAGTGGTGTGTAGTTGAGCAGTAAAGAGAGAGACGATGCTGTGTTTCTGTACACTGTGGGGCGTTAGGCGCCGTAAGCTGGGTGCAAGCCAAATCGACTACATGTTTTCATTTGGCAATTTAGCAAGTGCTTCTATCCAATGGCAATTAAATATGTAAGTTAAAGCTTTATGTACAGTATGTAGCAACTTTCAAAACCGGGGCTACAAAGAGCTTCACAAACATTATTAAACATGATACAAATACACAGGTTCAAATGCTCAGACTGTGGAGTGTCTTATAGGTATTGAGGAGTGTGAGGTATTTGATTAACATTCTATTTTGGGTGGGTGAAACTTCAATGAGATATAAACTCAGATTGTGGAAGGCCAAAAGGGCTGTTCGGGTATAGGAGGAACCACGGCAAGTCTTTAAACGTTGGACATCCCCGGTTGGACAGCCCCTCCACCACCACCTTTCCGAGACTACATCTTCTACGGCGGTCTTTTTTTTTTCCACCATGTCCTTGCCTGGTCACAGCAGTGGTGCCCGAGGAAGCTCTGTAGGTAAAGCACTGAGATGCCCCCTCCCCTGCAAACACACACACACACAGACACACACGCACACACACACACAGGACATCTAATAAATGCAGAGAGGTCTGGATGAGCGTTTCACGTGATGCAATGCACATCACAGAGACATCAGTTTGGCTTAAGCACACTGATAGATACCGAGGATGCCCCGGGCTCCTGTTTAATGCAGAGGAGGAGGAGACGCACCGAGGAGCCCTGATTTCTAATAGAACCACATTCGGAGCTCCATACATGTGCTAAGCTTTTCAAGTTTCCACATTGACTTATTATATGGAGAAGCAGCATGATGCGAGCCGAGAGAAATATCCACTTTTATTTCCAACAGTTCTATATTTAATGCCTTTATTGTCAACTCGCACCCCCAACCACCACCGCCACCACTGCAAAAAACAAGGACTACATGCACAATGCCTCCTATGAAGAACATAATAGAGTAGATAAGAAACTCTAAAAATAATAATATATATGTATACTGTATATATGCATAAGATGAACCGTCAAGCTGTTTCTATTTCTTTCTGTGAGACTAAATTCCTTTTTTTCCATCCCAGAGGGGGTGTTGCTTCATAAGCAGCAGCTTGACCATGGAGCCAAACCCCTGCAGATAACTGAGGGTCGGTACAGAAAATCGCAGTGCGCCCGTCGCCTTCCGCTGCGTTTTCACGCGCTGCTGGTCAGGAGGAGAATGAGTCAAAGGCAACTTCGAGTGAATTCAGAAAGGTTTGAAAAAAGGAAGACTGTTCCCACGCACCGTCGCGGGATTTTGAATCCTCTCGATGCGGTCACCTCGTCAACTCACCACGATGATCATGTGATGACATCTGCAGTGTTAATAAGAATGTCATGGCAACTGGAATGCCAAAGGGAGTTATTTCCCACACTTAATAAAATCAATCACACAAACAGCCAAAATAAAATACAAATTGCACTGGAACGGTCGATCAAAGGAACAGATACAGCTCGCCGGTTTGAAATGTTAACATTAGGATGTCTTCAATATCAAGGATATCAGGATATCTTCTGTTATTCATTTTTTCATGCTACTGGTTTCTCAATTTCCTCGTGTCTGTGTTCGGATTATGGCCATGACCAAATCTAGTTTAATGGGGAAGCCGTGGGTGACTTTATGAGTGAATCCATTTCCAGGCCTTAAACTATTTTTCCAGCCCTTTATGCCCTTTTTATTGTGTATTGTGCATGGATGCGAAAGCAGCGTAGCATGTCCAAACGAGTTTTCCTTACACTGGGGTGAGGACCAGCGCTTTAGAAACCCTGTGTAATCTGGTCCAAGATTGCGGGAAGGTTATTGATCGGACTGGCGCGTCGGCCCAGTGTCTGGAAATGGGCGCCATTATTCACTCATTTAACATTCAATGCTTGAACTGTGGTGCAGATTCTATTCCATCGCTATCAAGACAAGTGGCCAATTTAATTAATTTGGGCTTTGCTTAAATTGAGCGAATCAGCTTGAACGACTGCCATTCCCCTTAAAAAGGGGAAATATCACACTTTGTTTTTGTTTCCTGGCAGTTCAATACTGATGGCAAATGATGCTGTGAATCCACAGACGGACTCTTTATTTTTCATGAATACATTTGTAGAGAGAGAGAGAGAGAGAGAGGGAGAGGTAGTTGTTCCCGGGCCAGTCAAATATCAAATATGTCAAATATCCAACAGTCAAATGTCAAAAATGTCAAATGTCCAACTGTCAAATGCCACATCTGTGCAGAGGCAAAAGGTTTTAAAGCACCAATGGGAACTTCAATTTTTGATATATTTATATAACGACATAAGGAACTGAGACCATCAGCAAGAAGAACTTCCGGATTGTTTAGTGTTATAATCTAGCAATTTCTATGATTCATAGAGCTCCGGATGCTTGTCACCGGGTGGGTCTCTCTCTCTCTCTCTCTCTCTCTCTCTCTCTCTCATTAAAAAAGCAGCTGTGTTCTAGTTTTAGTGATAATATAAATGGCTAAATCCTGAATGTTCACTCGGGATTAATAAATAAATCATCATATTAAAGTGTTCTTATCGTTTTGATCCAGAGCTATCTTATACATCTGCCGGATATGGTGCAAATATGTTGCTAAGTTTTCTATAGAGGGCAATGGCAAATGTGAACAATAGATTGTAAAAAGCTAAAATAATATTTACCGCAATAACGGTTTTAAATATTGCGTAGTAAATATTAAAAAAAAATGCCTTCATGTACCAGAACGTAGGGCTCATAACAGGAAGTGCCTTTGAGCCTAGGCAGGCCGTGATCGGCCCAAAAACACCACAAAACCCCGGCTGGCTGAAAGCACACATCCCAAACAAATCAAACAACAAACATATCGCAGAATCTATGCGGAACAGGAGAACAGACGTTTCAAACCAAAACCGGCTTAAAAACTCATGCCATGGACAGGCTGTGTTTACTCTATTTATAGGTCAGCGGTCCGAGCAGTCAGACAAATAAAATTACATGGAGGCACACGCACACTCACACAAGCTCGCAAAGGGCCCAGGTTAACAGAAAGTGTTGGCAGGAGGATGCAGCGGGTGGTTCCGATTCCAGATCGGAGCGCAAAGTCTGATCTGACAAATCAGTAAATCTTGGGATGTCGAAGAAATACGCCAAGTGTGCGTTTCCTCAAAGTGTGGAATGCTCCATTTCCTTCACACCTGCCTTCCCCAGGGGTCTAATAGAAAAGGCAGGAAACAGTGCTCCTCAATATTCTCTTTGAAGTGCCTGCGTTTACCTTCATCTGCTGTACCATCTTAGCGGTAGTCTTCCTCACCGCCTTAGTACCTGTAGGAGCACTTTAAGCGAGAGCAGACCACCAGGGAGAGACATAGGAAGGCACAAAAATAGGCAACATTAATCGTGATGCGGTAATAACACTAGAAAGCACGAGAAAGGGCGTCGGCCATTACATTTTCACTGCCTTTTATATGGCGAACATCCAAATTATAAGGCTGCAAAAATAATGCCCATCTCGTTAAGAGCTGATTAGGATTTTGCAAGGGGCACAAAAAGGTAACGCCATTATGATCTGTGTACACCACAGAACCAACATACCCAAAATGAATGCTGGGGCCTCTTTCTCAATCACAGAATAGTTCAACTTATAAGAATTAAACTTTTTTTTTTTTTTAAAGAACCCGACCCGGCTTCTCCACCCGCGCGCCATCAGCTCGCAGCGATACTACCCTTGCCCGGCGTGACCGGCATCAACCTGCAACGTAAGAGAGGTTATCAAACTGCAGCGCCGCCAACACAGGAGAGGAACATAGGCAAGCTTTAACATCCTCAAAAGCACGCTGGGCCTCGGCCGACCAAACACACTCGACTTCAGACTTCAAAAAAAGGGGCCGGGATGGGAAAGGCGTTCTAACAAAGACCTCTGTAGCATTGCACCACGCAGAGAAAACACATTCGTTCTTTATTTCTGTCACAAAGGCGGAAAATTCTCGATGACCGCCACTTTAGCTCCAACAGGGCGAACGTCCCTCTCCTGCCCAACCATTCTGCCTAAGTAGGTAACCGTAGCTCTGGCAAACTCACGCTTGGCCCTAATTTGTCGTTAACTGCGCCCAGTCAGGTTTTTCCACAAAGATTATTTCATTATCTCGCAAATAATGAACCTCTTTTTCCAATCGTGCCCTCTTATCCGGGGAAACATGGTAAAAGCATTGCTTGATTGGTTGAGAATCACCAACATCTGTGTTGTGCTGAATAAGATGTGTTTGCCGCTCTTTTGCGAGTTTGCGAATTTCAACAAATTGACATGACCTTGATTTTTCACAAGCATTGAGATGAAATTATCCCGTTCAGAAACTTGCCACTTAACTGTAAATGGACCAATAAAACCCGCCTGAAACGGCGAACCCACAACCGGCCGAAGAAACATGACCTGATCCCCGGGAGTGAACTGCCGCTGTTTTGCTTTACGGTCAAATAGTGATTTCATTTTCTTTCGTGATTTTTCCGACCTGAGTTGTGCCGCTGGCCTCCCCATATAGAGTCTGTGCCTAAAACCACATATTCAATCCAATTCTGTGGCGGCTCAGACTGCCAATGGTCCGCGCACCGAATGCCAAAAAAAACAGATCATTTGAACTGAATCCGGTACCCACCCGGCCCGCTTCTCTCGCAGCCGGCAGCGACCAAGACGAGGCCTCCTCCCAGTCGCCATCAAGCTCCATGCAGTAGGCGCACGAGAGTGACTTCAGGGTTTGGTGAAAACGCTCCAAAGCACATTGACTTTGGGGGTAAGCCGACGCCTTGGTTACGCTTGATCTAAAGCTGCTGCAAAATCTGTGAGAACAGCTGAGGGTGAAAATTTGAACCTCGGTCAGTTTGTAAGACTTTGGGGAATGCAAAACACAGGAATGAATTTAGACAACGCCTTTACCACAGACTTGGCCGTAGTAGAACGCAATGGGTAGGCTGCTGGATAGCAGGTAGCCTTGCACATCACCGTCAACAAATATTGGTTACCGGATTTTGAGGGAGGCAGCGGACCTGCAAAGTCCATAATTAAATACTTAAATGGCTGATCCAAAGCTGGAATAGGACACAGCGGTGCCGGATTATAGCCTGGTTAGGCTTATCCGTCAGCTGGCAAGTGTGGCAAGTCGTGATCAAAGCTGATACATCCCTGTGACGGTTCCCCTGCCGCAGGTGTGGGTCCGAGGGCAAGACGGAGTCGGAGTGTCAGTGAGGTGCCCCAGCCGGCGTGGCTTTAGTTGGGACCGAGCAGAAAAAACTCAAACATAAAACATAGAACGAGTGGATGAATAAATGAATCAAACAGCGTCTGTGTCTAGCCGGTAGTGATCTGGCCCATCGGGTCTGGCTCCGGCACCACGCTTCCTCCTCACTGAAACAGACAACCAGCATATAAGAAAACACACCCGCTCGCCGCCCATAGATCTGATTGGCCCCGCCGCGGGAAGGAACCCGCGCCGGGTCCCACAGAGCGCGGCTTAACCATGTCCCCTCGTCTGCCACGATCCCTTTTTCAAACCGGGGCCAAAAGAGACGACGCACGATCTGATTCGATGTTTTTTTTTTTTAAACACCCGTATGACCGGCTACATCATCGTGGGAGGCTTTCATCACAGTTCCTCTGAATTTAGTAGGCAACGCAATTTGCACAATCGGTTTTTCCCACAAAATAGTCTGCCTGTGCACATCATTTACGCAACAGGACATCACTACACAAAATGCAACACAAAATACCCCCGAGCAGCAATTTCCATGTCCCCCGCAGGAGACACCAGCTCAAAACGGGCTTTGACAGAGGGATCAGACTTTGGTCCCTGAACTAACTCACCAAAGACTGAAGAGGCACGGGTATTACTACGACTTTTGCCTCAGCTTTTTTTTCCTGCTGAGCAGCCCCATCTTTTGTTAGCGACCCGTAGCTCGATGGACGCCCCTTCCTAAGGCAACGCCGGGCGCACCCAAACTGCCACTTCTCCAGTGACCAAACCGAAGACTAGCTCCATTTTATGCGCTGGAATAATAGTCATAATCACGCAACCCATCAAAATGAAATCTCCGGTGTTTGTATCTGCGGAGAAAGGAATCGACTCACAAACAGAAGTATGTACCTCGCCAGGTGTCTCCACATTTTACCCGCCACTTCCTCCTTTCCGGGCAGGGGACACAACCGTCCGAAATAAATGTTGAATAATCACCTTTGCTTTCAGACTCGCACACATGGGGGACACAGAGCATCAGAATGACACTCGGTTTGGCGTGCCAGCTGGGCCGAAGAACCAACAGGAGCAGCCAAAGCAGCGGGTTATACTTGCGCACTGCACTACCAGAAAACGTTGTTTTTCCTTTAAGAGCAGGACATTCATTTTTCCAGCGCCCCCGAGTCCTACTGGAATCATCTTTCTTCCAAGTACTTGTCTGCTTAATTTTTTATGTTTCATCATTTCAGATTGTCTGTGCTGTATTATTTTATCGTGTTCTAATTTAAGCATTAACAAATCCTTTCGCTGTTCAAACGTTAACTCTCGGGCACCACAGGAGGACACACATCACATTTGCCCCACGTCTTCAGAGGGAACCTTATCTCGCGCCGGTTTACTTTTCGAAAAACGTTTTTATATTTTCTTTCGAACGTTTATCAGTCGACTCAATATCAAAGTGCTCGGCAATCTTGAATAATTAGTCCTTCGTCCTTCACTGATCCATTAACTCCACTAAAGGAGTGTGAACAAAAATACTTGACAACAGAGGCCATATTCAAAGCTGCGTAGCTATAAATAGAGAACAATCAACAGTGCAACAGATTCAAACTCGAGAATGGAAAAAATAACTGTCCAATCTTCCATCCTATCTCACCAAATACTACCTATCTCAACCCTAGGCTTCGAGGGGTTGATTGCGGGTGGTGCCTGCACACTCTAAATCAGTGGTGTGTGAAGGCTAATGGGTAAACCAGCGCATGGGTGCGGGGGAACCAGAGTGTAGCGTCGTCGGGGGGGGGGGGGTGACATATCCAGCCCTCTTTGATAGCAAATAGGAGGATTTGATTGAGGTGTGGCTCAGAAAAACACACAAACACACACACAAGGTGCCACAAACAGAATGGGAGGGGTCATCACAGAACCATAATCAAAGATTTCAATGAAGGGCGTCATTATGTTTCGGAATGGTTTCAGGTGGTTCTCCAAATTGGCATGCCATTTCGGGTCCATTTCTACCTGTGATAAGTCTCACACAACCGTGTGATGTGTCCCCACCGACACATCACACAGTTCTGTGAGAATTATCACAGGTTGCACAGTTTATGCATTTTCTGGTATAATCTCTGACTGGAGATCCTTTGACTCAATGGCGTTTGAGAAAAATGATCAAAACAAACAAAATATTCCCACATCAACAACCAAACCTGGGCTTGGCAGTTTTAAGACAGGTTTTAATCGGTCGAAAATTGTATTTATTGTGCGGACGTTATTTAGAACACACCGCATCCAGTATATTCTCAGGGTTGAGAAATGGCTCGTCTGACGGTTATCTCTCTTCCTTCTTTCCACTGATCCCCAATTCTTTGCACTACTTCACTCACCCAAAGAGCAGTTTTGGATGTCAGGATGGCTTTCTGCACTGTCGCCCAACCACAGTATCCCTGTCTGCCAGAGAAAGCCTTCTCCATTAGACTGCCGGCACACGCCCTGGATTGACATTTGCAGTCAACTGATTCACAGTCCCATATTGGCAACTGATGCGTGAACATTGTGGTTGACCGAAGAATGCGCTTCAATTGCCTAACTAGATAAATAGCACACATCAGATTTCAGGAGCAGTCGGGAAAACGGAAATAAAAACTTTAACCGCCGCACGGCATATGAGGTTTCGGCTCAAATTTTAAGATGTTAGAACAGTTTGGTAGGTGGCCAAGACTAGAGAGTGACGTAGATATGGGCAGGGCTTTAGTCAACACAGGTTATTACATATATAATAACGATATAATGATCAATAAATAATAAAGACAGAAGGGATTTTGTTGTTATTGGACAGCAGCAGATCAGCCACTGATCACATCCTGCGCTATCTCTTTAAAGCAGGGGTCTCAAACTATGGGCCCGGGGGCCACATCTGGCCCGCGAGAGTAATGTGGCCCACTACACCATTATAATATATTGTTAAATGGGCCCACAAAATAATTGTTAAATTTATTATTTATTATCACAATGCTTCATTAATCCACACAATTTTATTATTTAGAGTATAAAACAGAATCAAATATAATAAAAACATGTCAGAAGTGTCGAATTTTCTAAATTCTAAATTATTCGGCAACTCACTAATGCGTGGTGTAAAAGAAATAAAATAAAAACAACGATACAATAAGTTTGTTCCTTCATGTTCGATGACTGGCCGGTTGCCCCCAGGTCATTTGAGTAAGTCATTTGCCTCTGAAAAAGTTAAATCTGCCGCTTCATGTCACACCTGCTTGGAGATGAATGTGAATCATTTATCGCCTGTGTATGTCTACCATAGTATGCCGAGTGCATGTATAACACCATTAATTGATGGCCCTACCACCGCTGTAATTACCAGGGCCTCGGCAATATAAAAAAAATAAAAATAATAATTGAAGATAAATAATAGATGTTGGGTTATTATTATTGTTAAATATTATTTATATTTTAATTTTTCAATTTTATAATATTGAGTATTTACCCAATATTGAATATCTATAATATTGATTACATTTATTAGAATTGTGACTCTAATATGCCAATTACATTTATTTAAAGTTCAGCTATATGGGTCTTTTTTTTAAGATCGCTGAGCGGTTCTAAATGTGTACCTGAAGTAAAAACAACCGAAACGTGCATATGCACGATTCAAACACGATTTATTTTATTTGCACTCTTAAATAGTTGGCAGTTAGGTTCTGGAGATCATGTTCCATTGAAATACGGCCTGTCTCATCACGCATGCGCAGACGACGGGAAACGCGCGGCACAGTTGAAAGGAAAAAGGGTTTCCCCTGACACAAATCATCATATTGCTTCTTGAAAAAATGTACCGGTCCGACTCCGGAGACACGTCAGAAATCATAAAACGTAAAAGTGAATTAAATTTAATATTAATGAATAATAATAATAATAATAACTTAATATAATATAAGTCGTTTCCAAATCCGGAAGTGCGTCACGGAGTTGCGACAGCTCAAACGGGAAATACAAGTCTCGCCGCGCTGCGACTCGGACGCCGACCTCTCGCAACTTTTAGCACAAGGTGATGGACGTTAAGTTCTTGGAAACAGTAGCTCGTATTGGGCGATAGTGATGAAAGGTCCGAGCCATGGTGGTTCTGAGAGGCGGCATGTGCCCCGGGCTGGATGAAGAGCTGACTCGCGATTTGCGCGCGGCTGACGTTGTTACAGGTGTGTACGTTGAAAGTGACGACGAGTTCAACCCGCATTTGGGATTCGGTTTCTGACGAGTCATAGACAAGCACTATACCGGGCAGAGGAGTGGCGAAGTGTTTGCCTACATTTTATTTTGATTTTCTTGCCTCCGCTATTTATCTATGCATGGAAATGCAAAATGTGAATCGCAAAAACAATTCTGTCAGAGTCATTTGTTTTGCTGGAATGCAAAGTGGACGTAAGCCACATTCAACATGATTTATGCCTTCGCAAATCGAGATCCAGGCTCTTGAGTGACTCCCAATTCGTTTAAAAGATGTGTCTGCGACTCTGCCTCGCTATTAAGGATGCTGCTCTCTTCACAGTGGATGACCTGGTGGTTGCTGATACAGAGGAACTCGCCCAAAAATGCTCTGTATCCTACAAGGTATTTATTCGCAGTAATGCTCACACTGGGTGGGATTCTGATCGAGATGCAAATATGTAGACGATAGCTCTGCCAGCACCAGTTTTGTTGATATCAAACTAGGGACTGGGTGATGTATCATTATATGGCTATCGTGATATGACGATAGATATCGCCTGGGAGTTTGGTTATTGTAATGTCGCCTTCTGGTGCGATGTCTTTAACTGCTCTTTAAGGCCGTTACAATAAAGTAACGCAATAGTTTGAACTAAATATTTCAACACTTCACATCAAGTCAGTTTTTGTGCTAGTGTCTATGTTTTATGTGATTAACCGTGTTGTATTTATTCTGTTGCAGATTATTAAGCTTATCCAAAAACATAATGAAAAAATATTGTGTGTGTGTGTGTGTGTGTTTGTCTTGTCTACAACAAGACTGTTGCCAGAGTGACTCCCAACTCCTGAGTCATTTAATAGATTTGTTCACTATGAACAAATCATTGAATCTTGCGAATCTTGCATCACTACAACAGAACATCCCAGTTGACACAATACTCATCCATCATAGTGAAGTAGTAACATTTTTCAGTGTCGGCGACATCATGTCATTAAAAGCTACGGCTAAGGATATCACATTGTTCCAATATAATGACTTGGATTTGCATATAGTGCGGTGAGGAAGTTGCCTTGCAAACAATGGCTATGGAGACAAGTGGATCTCACCGGCCTCAATTAGGAAGCAGATGTCAATCAAATGTTTGTCAGATGAATTGAGGCTGTTCATTGAATAATGTTGGTTGTTTACATTTTTCCCGTAAATTAACACAGCCTTTTTGGAATTGATACAATATGTATTCTTTCTTGAATTGCTTCCAGTTTGCTATAATTGATTCAAAATTTGAACATAAAAATCAGAACATCAAAATATTCTGATTTT
Source organism: Zeus faber (assembly GCF_960531495.2). Classification (NCBI taxonomy): domain Eukaryota; kingdom Metazoa; phylum Chordata; class Actinopteri; order Zeiformes; family Zeidae; genus Zeus; species Zeus faber. The sequence continues at coordinate 11,893,792 of NC_137200.1, forward strand.
GGTTACAGTGATACTAGTATGTAACAGTGATGTCAGACTAAAGGACGATATCGCTATTAAACAATATCTGCAATATAACAATCTGATATCAACAGGTACGTCTAACATAAAATATACAAGAAAAGCGATTGGATTTTCTGCTTGTTTGACACATACAAGTACCTAATAAAAAAAAAAGGGGGGGGGGGGGTGTTATTTATTGACGATCTGTTTTTAATGTAAGCTGAATTATCACCTCCTGTGTAGCAGTTTATTTATTAATTTATTTCCAGAAAGGGAAATGAAAGGTCAATAAAAATGATTAACTTCGACAAGTCTAAGGACAATGAATGATTCATCACACCCCGCTTACATCTTTAATAATCTTGCAAGTTCAAGAGAGACAATTTTGTCTCTCTTTCCTACATGTTTATAATTTGCTGTCAGGCCTTCAAAAAAGAGATTAAAATTTTAATGAGGTAGCCAGAATAAATAAAGATAGATCTATTCTATAGCTATCTTTTATCTATATACAGGTATTCCTCACTTAACGACCTACCTGTTTAACAACCGTTTGGACTTACGGCCAGCTCTCTGACCAGTCTGTAATGTACGCTGTGTGCTGCGTACAATTAAATACATCCGCATACAATAGTGTGCGTTGCGTCTCAGCTTCAAGCATCTCATCGCACATCACCCTGTATATAACTGTATATACTATATACACTATATATACACTATATAAACTGTATATACACTATATAAGCTGTATACACTATATATACTATATAAACTATATACTGTGTTTCAAATTATTACGCAAATGATATTTTTCTCTGATTTTCCTAAATAGTCGATGCAAATGACAGTCAGTATAATTTTCAAGTCATCAACCGTTTGGGTATAATTCAAATGTTATTGAGCAAACCTCCCAATGATAACAGTATTCTTTTCAAAAATAAAAAAACTCAAAATGCACTGTTCCAAATTATGATGCATAGCAGAGTTTCAAAACATTTTATAGGTTGTAATGAACTGAAAATGAAATCTGAAATCAAAAGCTATTTACTGAAATCAAAAGCTATTTCAATCAAAAACATCTTAACAGGCCAAGTTACATGTTAACATAGGACCCTTCTTTGAGATCACCTTCACAATTCTTGCATCCATTGAACTTGTGATGTTGTGAGTTTCTGCTTGAATGTCTTTGCAGGATGTCAGAATAGCCTCCCAGAGCTGCTGTTTCGATGCAAACTGCGTCCCACCCTCATAGATCTTTTGCTTGAGGATGCTCCAAAGGTTCTCAATAGTGTTGAGGTCAGGGGAGGATGGGGGCCACACCATGAGTTTCTCTCCTTTTATGCCCATAGCAGCCAATGACATAGAGGTATTCTTTTCAGCATGAGATGGTGCATTGTCATGCATGAAGATGATTTTGCTACTGAAGGCACGGTTCTTCTTTTTGTACCATGGAAGAAAGTGGTCAGTCAGAAACTCTATATATTTTGCCGAGGTCATTTTCACACCTTCAGGGACCCGAAAGGGGCCTACCAGCTCTCTCCCCATGATTCCGGCCCAAAACATGACTCCGCCACCTCCTTGCTGACGTCGCAGCCTTGTTGGGACATGGTGGCCATCCACCAGCCATCCACTACTCCATTTTAGCAGCTGCTCTCTTAATCTGATGAATTTGTCTGGCAGAAACCTTCCTCATTATGACTTTATCTGCACTAACCCATCTGTGCTCTGAATCAGCCACAAATCTCTTCACAGTACGAAGATCACGCTTAAGTTTTTGTGAAATATCTAATGTTTTCATACCTTGTCCAAGGCATTGCACTATTTGACGCTTTTCACTAGCAGAGAGATCCTTTTTCTTTCCCATATTGCTTGAAACCTGTGGCCTGCTTAATAATGTGGAACGTCCTTCTTAAGTAGTTTTCCTTTATTTGGGCTCACCTGGCAAACTAATTATCACAGGTGTCTGAGATTGATTTCAGTGATCCAAAGAGCCCTGAGACACAATACCATCCATGAGTTTAATTGAAAAACAAAAAATGTAATGTTTATGACACTTAAATCCAATTTGCATAATAATTTGGAACACGGTATATACACTTTATAAGCTGTATACACTATATACACACTGTATATATACTATAAACTGTATATACACTATATACACTATATAAGCTGTATACACTATATATACTATACAAACGGTATATACTATACACACTGTATATATACTATATCAACTATACATACACTATAAATACTATATACACTATATACACTGTATACATCACATTTCATCACCGTTCTCGTTCTCAGTCTCGTTCCTGCAGTCTGTCAGTATTCACTACACTAGCCTTTGCAATGGCCACGCCCCCTTACCGTGAAATAACACGGGTCATTGCTAAACGACCAATTCACTTGACGACCTGGTTGTAGGAACGGAACTCGGTCGTTAAGTGAGGAGTACCTGAACTGTAAAGCAATAAGCCCAAAGTTTGGGACATTGTGTTCTGGCAAATTCTACTCATCTGGTTGGTCATGAAATAGAAGATCGGTATCGTTTCTTCTTTTGTGTGTGTGTGTGTGTGTGTGTGTGTGTGTGTGTGTGTGTGTGTGTGTGTGTGTGTGTGTGTGTGTGTGTGTGTGTGTGTGTGTGTGTGTGTGTGTGTGTGTGTGTGTGTGTGTGTGTGTGTTTTACTTGACAAGGAAAAAAGTGAAATCTTGGTATCGGTTCCTCAAAAGCAGATTGGGATGTCCGTACCTGATGACCCCTCATTTGCGAACGACACTTGACTCATACCCTACATTGTGTCCGCTTGTTGATATTTGTGTTGGTTAACTGTTTTCCTGCCTGTTTTGTCCTCCAGACTCTGTTTGCCATACGCAGAGTTCTCCTGGCCCAGCACACGGCTTTCCCCGTCTCGGGGGCAGATCTCTACGAGGAACTGCTGGGCTCCATGGCCATCCTCTCCACGGGAAACCCAAGGTACAGGTGCTTCTGCACACCTCAGTCCAGTACCTACAAAGGCTCGGTCAGATAGTGGGAGTTAAGGGGGTAATAAAGAGAATGAAATGCACATGGTTGGCCTGAACAAATACTACGGTGAGGGTGAGACACTTGTGTACATGGATTCATTTGACTGTATGACAGAGGCCTCTGTCACTGCAAATGATTTGTTCCGTCTTCTGTTCAGGTCCTAAACAAATTCAAATTGAGTTACTAATTAAAAACCGGGTGGACCCACTTGTATTGATGAACATTCTGCTGCTGTGAGTAAGAAAGCCATAGAACTGAGATGATTTAGATTTGTTCTCGGTAGGTACCCAAGCACAAGAGTCTGAGGCCTTAACCTGTTCTGAGCTTGTCAAAAATGGACTTATTAAACATCTTTCTCAAAATCATAAATGACCCACCAGACCATTTTTAGAAAAATAATGCATGATGCAACCTATTTTTTAAAAGGTACATCCTGTCCTCACGGAAAAATGTCTTTCCCCTGCGTTCATAATGTGATTGGCCAAACCTATATGTAATAAAAATGTCTTTTGTGATTTGTTATTTCTGCATTTGGCAAACTAGATACATAATAGAACGTCTGTTCAACATCCGCAGCAAAACAACTGCATGTCTTTAGCAATATCAAGGTGAGGTCTGTTTTGTATCCTCACAGCCAAAACAAAATGTCTGGCTTTATCTTAAGTTGAATTAAATTACAGTTTTGGTTAGATTATCTGGTCGTTGTTTGGCTTTGGGAAGGTTGTAAGAAAGAGGGCTCCAAGGGGGGGGTGGGGGGGCTGAAGAAGGTTCTGAGTCAAGGTTCTGCTCCTGATCTGTACTTTCTGCCACACTTAAGTTATGAAGTTCTATAGGTTGTTACTGTTATGACCCAGGGTAGGTGACTATAACAGTGTTAAAAATCTATCTGCACACTTGTACAGCATCTAACATTTTTAAACAACGCAATGCCAGCAGCTGACTATTATACCTCAAATGAAAGTCTAACTGGCCTCTTGTTTATTGTTAGATTAAGGGATTTGACAATCAGTACTATCACTGCTAAAAATGTATCTAAAAGTGTTTGAGATACTTCTTTGTCATTCCACTTTTGTTTGCCCGTGAAATGCGCCTTGTGCACATATAGTAACAAAAGACATCAAACAAGTTAAACTATGTTCATAGTGAAATAAACTTAATGGAAGTCACTGAAATTACAGCGTCTGCTTTAATTTTAGAAGATTGCGTACAGATGAGATCGCCTTTAAACGAATCACCAAAATTGAAAGATTTTTCAGTGATCTGTCACATATGAGGGGACGAAAAATTTTAATGTGGCGCCACTTGGACACCGCAACATTGAAAACACTTGAACTCCTGCATAAATAATCCAGTGGTTGTCTGTAAAAAATAGAAATTTTATCTTAATGACGATACGATGTAGTTTCACTTTTTTCCTACAATTTGTAATAATTAACCGTCAGCAATTAAGAAACAACTTTTTCCTTTGCCGTCAGATGGGGTCAGAAGGGGCTTGTCAGTTGAAGCTGTAAGATGAACCAACCCTTCATAATTCATCCACTGGCATTTCTTCTGCAGTGGACCGTACTCTCTCAGTGTCATAATAAAGGCACCATAGGTGTTTATCCCCTCCAAGTGGTTCCATAAATTAGTCATCCGAGTTGGCGTCGGGAGATAATCGGCCGTCAGCGCCACGACCCGCCCCCTGCATGTGTCAACGCTGCACTCTACTGGTGAGAATCTGCAGAGATGGAATGACGTCCCTGGGATGAAGTCTTGATCTGCTCTTGGGAAAGACTGAAGTGAATTCATTGAGATGTATTTATTTTTCTGCCCCCCTTTTTTTTTTCCCCCCCCCACGTTATCGTAGTGGGTGTGAGTCGTGTGACATTTAATCGAGTACCTTGAACAAGCGGTGCACGGTATCGATCACAGTGCACCGCTAGACGTCACAGTGACTCAGACGTGAAGGTAGAGTCGCTCTGTCGTTCTGTATATGCAACAGGGCACTTCCTGCTTATTTTTAATAGGCCGATTCTGGCAGAGAAACAATATTTATTGACTGTCTGATGGGAGAGATGGCAGCTACTGCCTGTGTGTGAATTAATGAGCCAAACACAACCGACTGCCACCGAAATGGATATAGACTGCAGTTTCTCAACAAAATGAGCAAGCTGTCTGTTACTCAAAATGTAAAATTGATATAAGTATAACTATAATCTACAATTTGTTTACGGTGTATGTAAAATTGATATTGGGTCCTGACATCGAAAAAGTCATTAAAAAGCAGAAATAGACATTCCTCTCAATAATATTTAAACTTACCTTGCATTTCCCACTGGGCTCCAGCACAGTCCAAAGCTAGCTTTTCTGGGTGTCAGCCATTCACTGCAGAAAACCTCCCATCTTAACACCGAGAGCACTTAGGCTGTGTCTCCTGTCAGAAGTGGATTTAGAGCCCAAGTGGAGGTGTGTTATAATCACAGTCATTGCTCCATTTAACACCTTTACTCCTTCTGTCCCCGTGGTGCTATTGAACACGGTGTTAAGAGTCTCCCACTGTAGTGCAGGTGACGGCTGGTAATCTACTTATAGAGAATATTGGTTTTTGGCCCCAAAACTTGAACCTCAGACATGAGCCAAAAATGTCTCAAACTCTCCAAAATATTTCCAAACTCTTTTGAATAACAAAACCCCCCCGACTCAGATTATCTGTCCAGTTGAAGTTGTCGCTGTCTGCTACGCCGTTGGATTAGATGGACCTCGGGGGGTACGTATGGCGTTGGTGTGACTGTAGTGTAAGCAGGGGCACTTCAGGCTCAGTTCTGGCTTTCCTGAGACACCACGTGGAAATGTATGCTGTGCAGAATAATAATAAAGTGATTAAGGATACTTTTAAATGTGACTTTTGGATCTTTGTGTGTTTGCATTTGATTTTCCACCAAGATAGTTCAGCGTCTTGTGTATATATATCATACGGACCTTTTTTTTCCTTATTTTTATGTTATGCTTTTATATTATGCATATGCTTATGATATGGTTGGTGTATAACCTTCAGTGAAATGCATTGGCGACGGAGGCTGCAATATTGTAACTTTTGCTCACATTATCATTTTAAATTGGCTAATAAATGGCTTGCTTCGTGTATATGTCCAACCATCTGCCCGTACATTCATATATTAGATTGGTCAGCTTCGATGTCAGTTATAAGCATCTTCATCTCAGAACTTCTGATTACTGTAGAAGTCCAGGTCGAGCTCTATTGGAGTTGTCAGGTTGTGTCAAGCCACCTTGCCTCAAGAATCCCTAACTACATCGATCTCTTTTCGTTGTAAACCCTTCTGTCATGTTTTGAGCGAGGTGAAATGCTCCAATATCTTATAAAAGCCAAGAAACAAGATGTTATTACAGTAGGCACTTGGACTAATAACAGCTCTCATGGTATGGTTATGCATGGGTTCAGGTTGCACAGATTTAGCCCAATGAAAACACTGCATCGGGGGTGTTTTCCCCTATGACAAGTTAGTTAGCAGCAGCGGTTGTTTGTTTTCTCCATCAATGTTCAGCTATTTAATTGGTGTGTGTATGTGTACCCTCAACATTCTGTGCAAGCTATTTCCATGGTGATTTTAATAAACTTTTTGAGCGACTATGATCACATATAAGCATAGTTGGAAAACCCACATAGAAAAACAAAGGTCTAAGAACAGTACATGTAGAGTGCCGATTTGTCAAAGATTATACTGGAACTTTAAAGAGCTTATGTGTATCTTGCACTCAACACTTTATAGGGGACGGTAGCTCAGGAGCTAGAGCTGGTCGTCTTGTAATCTAATGGTTGCTGGTTCGATCCCAGGCTCCTCCTGCTAGCATGCTGTAGTGTCCTTGAGCAAGACACTTAACCCCTCATTGCTCCTGATGGCTGCGTCCGTCGGTGTTTGAATAATTGTAAGTCGCTTTGGATAAAAGCATCAGCTAAATGTAATGTAATGTTAACCCTGATCAAAGCCAGCCCCTATCACCAAGAGCCTTGCAGAATACAGTGATAGATGTGAGAATTCTGACCTACAAATCACCAGTTAGGACCAAGTTGGTCAGTTGCTTCACCCGCTGATTGCCAACTCTGTCTGATTTTACAAGATCAGGTAAAAATTAATGTTATTATTTGAGTTCCGTGGACTTTTCAATAAAACATATCATTTAACCTCAAGTGAACTTGGTTTCAATGAAAACATGGACATCCGGCGTACACACGGTGCAGACAAACGGTGTATGGTAATTGTTTTTGTGGGAGGGGGATCGGTTACATTTTCCAGTCGAGTTTATCTTCCAAACCTTTAAAAGGCGATAGTCATCCTCACTCTACAACTTTAATAGTATGCATACCAGCCTTGTGGAGATATACTTCAATCAATATGGCCCCCGAAGGATGATAGAAATCACAGAGATCCAATTTAACGCAACACAAACTGTTGCCGCACAACAGGCCACCCTCAATCTCCCCCCTCATGGTCACGGTCTGGACGTTCTCTCCAGTGATGCTAAGCTTGCTGACCTTGTGCACCGTGCAGATGATAAAAAAATAAAATTGTCAATTGCCTGTAACTGAGATTATAATCTGAAATGTCCTGGCTGATAACGAAAAGGATGAGCTGCGAAACTGGTTGGAATTGTGTCGTCAGATGGAGTGTACCGTTTGCGCTTCCTGGGCTTAGACAGAAAGATGACGGCGTTACAAACAGCATTTGGGCTCTGCTTTTGTTATGTAAGCGTCTGGATAAAAAAAAAATTGAACTAAATGTCCGTCTTTAGCCTGCCTAACCGTGCATTTCATTACGTTGCCTCAACAGTTGCTTCTCCTCCAGAGCAACGTGCAGTGAGAACATTCTGTCTTCAGTATTCAAACTGATTCATCAGTCGACCGTTTTCCTTCGCTCAGGTCCAGGTTTTGTGCACCTTACACCAGGTTGCGTGACTGCACGTTGCTTGGAAACAATTGTTTTTTCCGAATGGTAGCCTTGCCATAAATCCCAGATTTAGTGAAGCTCATAACGTGTCGTTTTTGTTGAGACTTAGTCTGAGAGAGGCTGATTCAATCGTTATGAAATCACTTTTGTGGTATTTATCCACTACCCTGTTAAAAGTCTTGTCTATCCTCGTCAGGGAGCTTGGACTCGCGACCACCGAGCGCTGATGCAGTTTGTCCGTGTTTGGCGTGTTGTGTAATGAATTTGGAGACTTGGAGACTTGATACATGGAATGGTGTGACTGATGCGCCTGTAATTAGGGTGGCAAATATTAAGGCCCTCTGTAATCGTCAGTTGGCTCATGCTACTCTGAAAATTGCAAGAAAGAAATTACTTCAGAGCTGCAATTCCAAACCTGTTCCATTACAACAGAAATCAATATTAAGTGCAGACTGGAATGGTCGATGTGTTTTTTGTTTTTTTTGTTTGTTTTCTCTAACAAAAAGCTGTGGCGGAGAAGTGGGGGAATTATTTTATTGCGGTAGAGAGAATATATGAGCGCTTGTGATACAGAGTATTTGAAACAGCATTAGGAAATTAAATTACAAATAAAGCAAGAGAAAACTAGGGTTATGGTAATTGGAATTGGTACAAGAACATACCCATCAAAATTCCTCATATTGGAGAGGGTTATATTCTGCCGCCTCAGATTAAAAAAATTTTTTTTTTTTTTTTAAGTAGGATGAAGATGGACATGGACTATCATTTTGTTGAGGTTGACAAACAGTCAGATCTGGCGTTGTTAACTTGCATTTCCTCAGGACCCGAGCAGTTGCAAGTTTAGTGGGACAATTTATTTCAGAGATGCAGACTTACGTGCTTTTTGTGACATGGTTCAAAATTAAATGAAATGTAAAATGACCAAAAATCAATGTATGTGGCATCAAAAAGACGGCATTCTGAAAACCACTTTAATATCCGCGCATGGTCCCTACAGCCTGGACAAGCTGCTGGATTCAGGACTGTACACAGGAGAGATAACAGAGCTGTCGGGGGGTCCAGGAGCTGGTAAATCTCAGGTGCTTATTCCTGTTGTAAGTAACCAAAACACCTTCATTAAATTTGTCACATCCGTTTGGTAATGTCCGAGCGCAACTACAACGTGTTCCAGGTGTGTTTTGGCGTGGCGGCGCATATATCCCACCGGCTGAAGCAGAGCGTGATCCACATCGACACAACGGGGGCGTTGTCTGCCAGCCGCCTGCTTCAGATGCTCAAAGCCGGATCCGGCGACAAGGAGCAGCAGGTGAGCCGACGCCGTGGCTTCTCAAGGTTCAGACAAAGAGCGAATGAGCTCCAAAATAAGGGGCGGGAGGTGGGGGGGGGGGGGGGGACGCAAATCAATAAAACCTCTCAACTTGCGTGACATTTCACAGACGGAAGCTCTGCAGAGGATACGCGTGTTCCGCGCTTTTGACATCTTCGCCGTCCTCCGCTGCCTGCACGGCCTGCGGTGTGGCGGCCTTCAACAGGTGCGTCTGCGGTGAATTGACTTCTCCGCCTTCTGTGAAGGCGGCTTTTCACAACATGCCAGCACAGCCACTTGCCGCACTGTAATCGCAGCTCCATTTGTCGAGAGAGACGCGTCCAGTCGAAAGCTGTGAATTATTTCCAGTAAAATGTGTCCCATTTTGAATCAGGCATCCGCGGGTGGCGGCTCGGTCAAAGCGCTGATCGTGGATTCCGTGTCTGCTATTATCTCTCCCATATTGGGAGGAAGACAAAATGAAGGTAATATCTCTCTCTAACAATTTCATCTGAGCGGAGGGCAGTCCTTGCCACCTGGGAGCTCGTAAACTGTCATGAATTTACAAAATAAATACCAATTTGACGCCCCTACGCAGTTCGGAAATGGGTAATGCAGTGGCGGCGCGCCGGGGAGTCCTAGGGACAAATCGAAATTGTCAAAATGGAATGCCTTCACTTTGAATAGATGCTATACATTCTGTTTTCAAATAGAAATATGTGCAAGGACAGGAATCTCTATACGCCAACACTGGTACTCAAATATGATACATTCCTATTATTAAAAAAAAGTTGTCCTTCACTTAGAGCGCCATCCCTCTCTCTGCTCCCGGTTGGTTATGAAGGCTGGACGGATCACGCAACCAGCAGCTTAAACACACACGAACCCTCCAAGAGAACAAATGAAACCCTTCATTCCCGGCAGTTCAGCCGAGTCAACCACATCAAGTAATGGACAAATCCACAATCTGCGTTCGGTGCAAAAACATACTTCACATTTCAGGCAAAGCTAATGTGATTCCACAGTGACTTTGCCTAGAGTTATAAAAAAAAAAAAAAAAAAAAAAATGACCCTGGGTTGTTTTGGTAAATTTTTTTGTTTGCCACTAATTTCATTGCTGTGCAATGCCTCGGGCAGTGACGTACATTGTAGGACGTGCGTTCTGTCGCAAAATTTAGCAGTAATACATTAATAATGCAAAACACATAAAGACAAACATTACTCTTGGGGGATTTTTAAATGGTAACATAGGTTTGGAGTGGATTTATAGGCATTTCGGTGAACAACAAATGACTATTGAATAATGATCGGCAAAAACCTGCCTAAAATGAGCACTTAACATCAAACATTTTTTAAAGGGTGGATTTGTCTTTTAAAATATCTAACAAGCATAACGTCATGGCATGAGTACAGCTAAAACCTTTTTTTCTGTTGAGGCTGTCCACATCTACTGCGAGATTGCTCTCGTACACAAACTGTTGAAATAGATGACTGAAAATTTTGGACCCAGCAAAATTTCAGAGCCATCCGTTTTGATTCAAGTATTCACTTTTTCGTCACTGAAAACCGAGATTCTATCCGACTCCGGACGAGGTGATGCTGAATTACCTGGGCAGGAATAGGAATGTTAAACATGCAATCTAAAATATGGTGTACACGGACAAAGCTGGGTCATTTCTCACTCCACACTCCAGGCATGTCCTTGATGATGCAAGTCGCGGGCGCACTCAAGACTATCGCCAAGGACTTCCATGTCGCCGTCTTGGTGAGCGGAGCTCGACAGCCACGCAATTGTCAAACAAATTCCAAAGAGCGACAGAACTGTTCAAACTTTATTTATTTATTTATTTATTTTAATATCCAAGCCAAAAACAACAGGGCGATTCAGAAAATAAACAGGTGACCTGTTCTTCAGGTGACCAATCATCTGACCAGAGGTGGCGGCGGGGACCCGCAAGCGGGACTGGGTCAGACATGGAGCCACGTCCCCAGAACCAGGGTGCTGCTGGAGCGGACGGAGAGCGAAGGGTCCGCCCCCTGCAGCAAGCGCACCGCCACACTGGTCAAGTCTTCCAGACAGGTAGAGTGAGGATGTTTATAGCGGCGCTCCGGCCTTTGCTGCCGAAAATGTGCTTCACTTTCAGGTGGCTTGTATTTAACAGTTGTCGTCCTGTCCCCGCTGCTATTTAAAACGATAGTACGACCCGCTTGGACCAGATGTCTCTTAGGCATTTGTCATGTGGTGTATTTGACCTTTGGTTGTATTTCACTTTTTAGCCGAAAGTGAATGCATAATTGAGTTAATCAAAGGAAATGGTTTCAAATCAAAACATTTTGTGTGGCAGCTGTTAAGTCTTTATAAAATTGACCCTGAAGATGCCATCGCAGTACTGAAGCAATTCTGCGGTTTATCTCCCCCCCCCCCCCCCCCAGTCCATTCTTTACTGTTATTCGTAGATAGAGTGTCCTGGACCTTTTTCTTTCCAGCCGTGCCACATCAAAGAAGAGTTGGACATAAAGGAGTGGAGTAAACCTGAAGCAGCACGGCTGGAGAAAAGGAAACGTGATGACAGTCATTCCAGCTGAGCTCCAGGTGCGTTGCTCTGCTACTCCATCGCAACGGACAGTTTGAACACAAGATCTGCCAACTCTTGACCATGTTTTTCTTTTTGCCTTTATTGTGGCTGCATTATTTTAAGATGGGTTTTGTAATTACTGGTTGTATTCTGTACATTTCACCCCAGCAGTAATGTTCTGGAATAAAGACCTAATGATTTAATCTATTCTTTTGTCAAGGGTATGTGGCGGCCTCAATATGTGAATTGGTATTCTCGATTTGTAACTCGAAGCTAAGATGTCTCATCTTTTAGCAATCTCTCCAAAGAGTACTTATTTTAAGCCCAGTTGAAAGACACTTAGCTGACTCAGCGCCACAGGGGCAAAACATTTCATTCACACCTCATCGTTAACGTAAATAAAAAAGGTAATGCCTAACACTTAATCCTATTTGAATCTTTTCAGGCCTATATATTTCTGTGACTTTGAAAAGTTCATCCCACTAAGCACTCATAAATATACACAAATGTGACAATTCAAAATAGCAATTGTTCTATTAAAAATTTGGTCCAACCTCATGTTGCCTCACTCACTGTCTAAACAAGATAGACAGTAATGAATGGTGTGCATTCTGTCTATACACTTTAGTATGGTAGACGCGACAAACAAAGACATCTTGAAAATGAACAGCGTTACAATAGTCGTTCTTTTATTGCCATAGATATTTTGGCTGTTGTACCTGGTTTTATTTAATCACAGCCCATAATACTAAAAGTTGCATTTTCTAATATTATTTAGAAAGAACTGATTTCCAATTGTCGTTATAAAATATTTCATGTTACGCTCAAACATGTGGTTCTTCACTATTTATCTCCAAATCTTAAATGGACCTCATGCCATTTACAGCCATCTACCATTCTCAAAAAAAAAAAGGAAAATAAATCCCACCAACAGGCACAAAAGAGAACGTTCAAATTAGATGTAAATTCGCTAATATGGGCTACTGCTGGTTTGGACATGTTTAAAAAAATATAAATAAATTAACAAACTGTTCGTCCCCGCAAAAAATGAGGGGACCATTGCCATGTTTTTCAATGTACGGTGAAGTTCTTATCCTCATACCCAAAAAAAAACCCAAATTCCCAAAAACAATTAACCATGCCCTTGTAGTACTGCAAATGTATGCATTGGTTACTGGACAGGCGACAGCGGCGTGTATATAAAAAAAAAAAGTGAGGTTCTGGAGTCGGTGTTGAGAGCCATCAGCAGGGGGGGACGACGCGCCTCTTGCGTATACACTCCCAGATCCAGCTGGGGGACACTCGCTGGGCCTGGCCGTCCTCCTCAGACTCGGCCAGCGTGTGCGTGGCCGATGCCGCGTCGTAGTCCGGCACCAGGTCGCCGTCGTACGCCACAAAGTAGCGCCGCAGCTTGTCGAAATCCTGGACCGAGGCGGGCAGCAAAAGCTTCACTCCGCTGAAGATGTCCAGCAACGTCTGGCGGATGGAACACACACAAAAAAAAAATCCATTGAAAAGACGTCGGAGGAAAATGAGCATCACCCACTGGTTTCTATTTGGGCTGTGAAGTTGGGGTTTATGCTGGCTGCCATCTTAGCGTTCTCTTAGGGAGAACACCGCACAGGGGGAGGAAGGAAGAAACTAATACAAGGGACCGGTCAATGCAGTTATGCCCCCAAATATACCTCTTATTTGAGGGCTTATAACCCCAATATCCTCTTCACAGAACAACTGTTTGAAAAATTACACAGACACCCATTAGAAGAACGGTTGTTTTTTGTCAAATTCTAAATCAAAAAGTAGAATGGCCTCTAGCAAGCCTGTGTTAACGTGCACTTGAATTATCCTGACCCCGACTATCTTAATCCAATCAAGTACGACCCCATTAGCAGACCTGGGTTCCTCAATCATTCCATTTATTGTGGCAGGTGAGGTACAGTAAGTACTGGAGGTAAGTTTCATTTAGAGGGATTTAAATGTATATTAAATACAACACAGGCAATTAATTCCAATATAGTTATAGAACCCAGAATTGCGATTATGGTGTTTGTTTTTGGTATGTATAAAGCTTATTGTGCGTAATCACCAGGTGTCATGACATTTCACTGCATATATGTATGTGACAAATAATCTCTTGACTCTTGATTGCCATATTCAAAACTCTGCCTATATTAAACCTGGCAATAGTTGTTTCGGCAGATAAACAGACGCCATGGCAACCACCGGTAAACACTGGTTCGGTGTGGTTTGATGGAGCTAAATCTAGTGAGATATTTGGACGGGCACAAAAACTGAAATGGGAACGTACAGTATTCAAGAAAGTGTCCGGGGTTTCTCACTACGCCACATAACGCCTTGACCCGACTATTGAACCTAATCAGGGGGGGAATTGAGTGCACGTAAGCGCACTGATGGACAGGCATCAGAACTGCATTTGGACTTTTGCTCGACACAAACACATGCAGATATTGGTGAAAAGGTGATTTTTGGGGGAAATGTTGAACAATTTCCTGTCCAACTTTTACCATTGAATGCGAATAAAAAGAGCCTACAGTGCTGTTGCTCGGGGGTTCCTCACCTTGTCATTCCTTGGTTCCGCCGCGTGGGATGGCGCCTTGGGCTTGGTTCCGTTGCTCTTGACACTTTCGCACTGCTTCAGCTGGAAGGAGGGAGGAGCCACGTTGATGCGGGGATTGGGGGACTTTTAAACCGCTACGTCGTGGCCTAACTCAGGCTTCACCAACTAGGACAGATTGTCTCTGCGCTGTCAACATTACCTTCTTGGCGCTGGGTGCATCCTGGACAGGAACCGGACGAGGTTCAGATTTCACGGCCTTCGTTTTGGGTGTGCCATTGTTACCTGTAGTGCAAATGCATTGCATTCAGTTTTCATTTGGGGGGGGGGGGGGCTATTTGTGTTGTTGTAACTGTTCGGATTGCCCAAAATTTGTACTGAGGGCCAGATTCCTTCATTTGTCATGTTACAAACACACCCCTCGTTAGAATAGTATTTTGTGCATTGAGTGTTTGTGGCAATGCCAAATGTGAGTTAACTAACCTCTGTAGTGCCTTTCTGCTTCCGTTCAAAACCAAAAGTGTGCATGGGCACTTTTTCAAACTGACCGCTATGCACAATTTGGATATAATTGTAGTAACATTGGTCAGATGGAGGGGGAGTCTTATTATTCCTCCTTTGATCGATGAGATGTTTTCTTCCCAGAGTCGCTTAATAAACCCACACCAGGAACATCATACGCCCACTGGAAATCTGTTAAATCAGACCACAGCTGAACCAAATGATACCAGCCTGCCCTTCATTACCAAAACCACCCCCTGCATTATTCAGCCCGTTCCACAGCAGCAATCAAAACCTTTCTCCCCTGAAGTATGTGGTACAAACCAGACTTGATCCGTGGACATAACTGCTTTTTGTCTTTCAGCGGCGTCGCATTTACATTCGGTTAAAATATGTTTGGGTTCAGGCAACGTCTGATGAGGCTTTGCCATCGTCTCGTATCTCACAGCATCACAACCGTTACGGCGTAAAGCGACGGCGTCGGTTTATTGAAGATGGATGAGCCGGTTACCGCGCTACACACACACACTCACTGGTCTTCTTTGGAGCGGCGCGCCTGGGGGCGGAGGACGACGCGGGCGGGGAGTTCCCCCCACTGTCGCCTCCCGATGAGCCCTTGTCCTCGGCGGACTTGGAGGTCCCGGCGGTGACTTCAAAGTCGCAGTTCTCTTTTGATATTCTGTACAGTTCCTGAGCAGGGAGAGAGGGGGGGGGGTAGGAATATGGATGTTAGCCAAAGAGCCGTCCCTTCCATTTCCCCCCCCCCCCGCGAGCCATCTAAGTAATTTACGGTCAATGGATTTAATTGATTTTATGCCAGCCAGAAGGCAAAGGCAATAAAGACAAAAGCAATGACTCAATGTTATTGTAGTTAAAAAGTTGTTATCACCCTACTTGATCCAATTAACCGGGATCATTAGGGTGCTGAGGAGACAAAACAATCCAACAGTGAGTGAGTCAAACCAGCATTTACGACTCCTGTGTGTCATTTTGCTCCGGAGTCACCACGAAGCCTTCTTGTGGAGTCAAACATTTCCGAACTTTGAACACGCACGTTTGCGGCGCTGACCGAGAACAAAAACGGCGTCGGCCGTGTCCGCTGGCAAACGAAGAAAAACCGAGGGAGCCATCGTTTTTAGCTGAGTCACATCATCCTACTTCACGGAGCTATGCACGACATAAACCGCTACGCAAAGCAGATGCGGCGTGGTCCGCGAGGACGGGCGGATGTTGTCGTCGTGGCTCCTTCGTTCCTGAGTTGGCGGGCGAGCCAAGTAGCTTCGCAATCGGTTTTGCATACTTTACAAGGATCCGCCATTTGTGAACTGACGAGGCCCTGCCGTGGAAAATGAGCCCACAGACTGCTTACAAGGCACGCAGTTATAGACGACCGCACCGAGTATGCACAGGCATCATTCCTGCGATTTGCTTTCTGATTTATTTCCCTTAATTGCTTCCTTCCTGGCCCGTCACCCTCTGACAGCAGCGGCGTTAATTCGGTCAGGAAGTGTTTGGCTCAATCAATATGCAGGCGCGTCTGTCCTACCTTGAGCTGGTGCAGGTTGGTGGCAGTCTTCCAGTCCTTGTCGTCGCGGATGCGGGTCATGCGGGGGAAGCGGATGGAGATGCCGTCGGCCGTGTGCATCTCCGACTTGGAGAACTCCGCCCCGGTGATCTCCCACACCGGCGCTTTCTGCGGTGGACGGAAAAGCGACAGAGCATCATCCTCCCGTCCTGGTCAGGTGCTGGAAGGGCCATTTTGAAATGACTTTAACGGAATCGCACCTCTGGGTCACGGATAATGAAATCCGGATAGTAGTTCTTGATTATTTTCATCCACCCGGGGATTCTGCTCGCCTCCTGTGGGGAAATGCACACAGAAGGATTAATGGCCGATTCCACCGCACTGGCTCACTAAAGGGCAGAGCAGCGGGGAGAGGGCTGAGTGGCTCTCTGACCTTGCTGATCTTGATCACGTCCAGCTCTTTCTGGAGCCTGGCCAGGGTGGCGTCGTCGTAGCCTCCGGAGCACTTGGTGACTGTGCACCACTTTCTGGAGTCCGGGTCATAACATCCCATGAGGAAGCTGGACATTATGCCACCTGGTGGGCGGGAGAGCAACACGCGTATTGTAAGCAAATGCATCTGGCGCCCAATGGCAAGCCGTTTCACCATGTACCCACAGGACAAACTTGTTACTAGTACTTATATTTTAGTTACTAGTTGCTATTCCAACGGTTACTAGTATCCATTTTACTTTAACTAGTAGTCAAAATGTACTAGGTACTAGTACTTATTTATTAGATACTAGTAACTACTCCAATTGTTACTCGTAACTATTGCGCAAGTATGCAATTTGGACAATTATTCCTGTCATTAATAGTAACATTCATTTTTCCAAGTAACATTAAAGTAAATAAAAGTAAACTATCAACAAACTGTTTTCTCGAGTGATTTCTCATGACACAAAAAAACATTGTTACTGATAAAAAAAAAAGTTACTAATAATGGCAAGAAAAGGCACTAGTCTAAAGAATTAGTACAAGATTAGGTATTACTACTCAATTAATAATGACTAGTAACAATGAAATAGTTACTGGTATGATAAATAAGTAATAGTTCTAATACATTTTAACAAGTAAAACTAAAATAGTTGACTGTTGGAATAGCAACTAGGAACTAAAACAGAAGTACTAGTGACTATTTTTTCCTGTGGATTAAATGTTAAACAGCTTGCCATAGGCCTCTACTAGCTGTTCATCTGAATGACTTATCACATGTATTTGGATTTAACCACAACTCAACAAACCGCGGAAGGTGGCAAGGTCTCCCCGTTTTCCATAACCAATGTATCTGCGGCCTACATCATGTCGTCTGTGTTCTTGTCATTTATAGTCTCTCGGGTCACATTTTGCCGTTTGTTCTACCGCGCTTTCCGTGCTTGAATGTTGGTGTTCTATGATCTACACCCCTTGTCTTTGCCTGGTTCTCAGTTTGCCTCGCATATAAAAGTCTTGCTTATGCTTTCTTTGCATAAACATATTGTTAATTCATGCTTTATGCCCCCGTGTGCCAATTTCTGACTACTGGTAATACCGTATGCCATATGTTCGTAGCACCCAAACACTGTAACCTAACTGCCACCACCCGGGCGCTCTAGTTTTCATAGTGCAACTCCATGCTCACTGCATTTAGATGGATGTGCACATATTTATGGAATTGATCTCTTTCATAACTGCACTGTTTCTGCTGCGTTAACACCTGAATTTCCTTCATGGCGTTCAATAAAGTGGTAAGGAGTCTGTTCATAAACTCATTCCACATCAATAGTAAAATCAAACATCTTTCTGAAAACATCTGAAGGAAATAGGCAGAGCTAGCGGCGGATTCATATTGATCTTGAATTGCCTAGTTTCACAGCGTGATAACAGGCTCTTCAAAATAAGTATCATATTGGAGAATATATCCAATACAAAAAAGAAAAAGAGAAGTGAATGATTGCCTGTTGTTTCTTTTAAGTCCTTGTAAATTGAATTCAATGACTTGTTTCTAAAGACATTATACATGTTAGCTCTCCATCTCCCACAATTAGACATCTGACGTTGTTCCATTTAACCCTAAAAGATCATGGTCAGCCAATATGTTAAGTTTTGAACTGAATTGTCAGTGCTGAAAGGCACCGATAGCAATTCAGACAATGGGTGGTTCAATTAAATGAAGTTGTATTTTTTTTTTATATAAGACATGGGATTATGACGATAGAAGCAGGTATTGTGATATAGACATATCTATTATTTTGATACATTGCAAAATCTAGCTGAAGACTTAAGTGACCGTTGGATCCTTTGCCGTAGAAGGCGCCCAGCACCACCAGGTCAGCTGTATCAGCCATGGCCCCTTCGTTCAAGTAGTCCTTCTTCACCTTCAGCCAGTGGCGCTTCCCTGGCTCGTAGAAGCCCTTGGGAAGATGGACAGAAAGACCAAAGTGTTTTAACACTTCCACTGCATTTATGCTTCATGGTCTCACACGACACACGATTCCACAGTCGCCCATGTACAGGACTTTTCTTAAAACCGTACTTGGTGAGCCCGCAAAGATGTTGATGTATCATTTTTTTGTACCGACACAATTAATCTCCGTCACCTCCACTTTATTGTTATTTTTTTGACCGCCAAGTCACTTTTGCCACGATTGACGCTGCCTAAGCCTGGTTTATGCTTCTCCGTATGTACACGTAAACATCTCTGCGGAGCGACCCAGAGAATGACGTAGGTCCGTAGGACGCTGAGGAGCCGACGTGCACAACTCCCAAATCTCAACGGCACTTTGTGCGGTTCGACGCGTCTCTAACGTCCCGTCAGAAGGCGGGTTCATTTAGCAGATAGAAGCACGGCGTGCGGATGAGGTTCCATAAATGGATCTTCATTTGCCTGTTATAATGTCATTTTTTTCTGTCGTCTAAAGTTTTCAAATCAAGTTAATAAAATAAAAAATGATTTCTTCTGTGTTTTCTGTACATTGTGGTTCACTAAATGTGACACTGCCCCCAAGTGGACATGTAACGGTCTACACAGAATCCGTAGAAGTAGAAAAGCTCGGCAACGTCTCCGAATGACACCCCTGCACGGAGAAGCATAGAGCAGCCTTCAGTCGTCTAGTGTTGGTGAGAATCTGCTTTGTTTATCACTGGTTGCCGTGGTGATGCTAATCTGTGACGGCGCTCTTTGAACATAAACCAGACGCCGACGTGTTGACGCTGATGCAACGCGGCCAACGGAGGCTGTATGCAGGGGTCACCCCTCCGCTGATCTGCTTGGCGTGTGGACATTGGGATGTAGCTCACCTTGACGTCTTTGAGCACCAGCCCCTCGAGGCCTTCCCTGATGACCCGAGTGATCATCTCGGCCAGGTCACGTGCCCTCTGAGAGAGAGACACACACACACACACACACACACACACACACACACACACACACACACACACACACACACACACACACACACACACACACACACACACACACACACACACACACACACACACACACACACACACACACACACACTCTTTTAATCACTACTGTATATGAACAATTTTTACATGATGTAAACTTGAAGAAACGAATGAATGAAGGATCATCGGGATGAAACACTCTTACATGACCCACCAGCCTGTGTGTGGGGGCCCAGTTAGAGAGGGGAGGCGGTGGGATATTTTCTGAGAAACGAAACCACCAACAGGGCTGTCGGCAGACCAGCGGGTGGCATCCAGGTCTCAGCATGCGGCCACAGCTGACTACATGCTACATGACAAGCCTTCACCCCGCCCCGCTCAACAGCTTTTACTCACAGTGACGTGCTTCATTTCCGAGAAGAGAATCCTGTTGGGAACTTCCACCATGTTTTCGTGGAGGAACTTCCTCCGCTCAGACAGGGGCCTGGAGAGGATGAGCGAGAAAAGAAAAAAAGAAAGGGAGAAAATATAAATAAAAGAGCGTTGTTTCAGGGAGGGGAAAAAAAAACCTGAAGGATAGAAATATCTTTTGGTAGACCTCCAAGTGTGTCACGTTCTTCCCTAGAAAGCAGCTTGTCTCATACGATTTATTAGGGCATCTGGTGCGTTGTGTATGTGCCCAGTGTGAAGTGTGTGTGTGTGTGGGTGGGGGGGTGGTTTACGAGAAGGAAAAAAACAAAACATGTTTTACTTTCTTTCCAACACAGAAGCCACACGGGTTTAACTTGTTTTGCACATTGCAACAGACTGTCAGTAAACAGGCTGGCTCAGAAAGAGGAAAAGCACGGAGACAGAGGGTGACACTCCTGCTGATAAACACACGGGGACCCAGAGGAACGACCTTTGAACCGAGGCGGAGCGGTTAATAGAGTAACTGTCAGTGGGAAAGACACTGGGACCCCGTACCCAGAGGAGTAAGTGGGGGGGTAAGATAACAGGAGCTCACCTCTCCATGAGGCTCACACCGTTGAAGTAGATGCAGTCGAAGACAAAAAGGCACACCTGGGCATCTTGGAAGGCCGCTTTCTGTGCGGGGACAGAGAGACGAGATACTTAATTGAAATAACGGCCAAAAATAAGATAAACATGGTCAAACATTCAAAATATTTATTTGTCACACATATTGCACGTTGTTTATAGCATGTAGTGAAATGCTTTTTAGGCAAACTCCAGAGACTATTAGTGTGTGCGCACGCACGCACACACACACACACACACACACACACACACACACACACACACACACACACACACACACACACACACACACACACACACACACACACACACACACACACACACACACACACACACACACACACACACACACACACACACACACACACGCGATGAGATGCTTGACGCTGAGGCTCTGTAGACGCGGTATTGTACACAGTGCACAATACCGACTGATCAGAGAGCTTGTCGCAAGTCTGGACGGTTGTTCAACAGGCAGCTCATTCAATGAGGAGTATCCATCCATCCATCCATCCATCCATCCATAAATAAATAAGGGATGCAACGGTACAGTAGGTTAGTGGTTCGGTATGTATCATGGTTTTGGGGCCACGGCAATGGTTCCGTTTTTCATATCTTAAATTGAAGCCCTCCTTTTCACCCAGTGCCCCTCCCTAGCCAGGCATGACCATAGGCTACCTCTTGCATAGAGGTGGAAACATTTGCCGGATGAAAAACACAAGATTAAAAACTGTCCAGCCAGACTCTCAGTTCCCTTCTTTCATACAAAGAAGCCGTTCAAACGAGTCTGATTGTTCGTGAACGACCCAACACTTTCTGGTGCGAGTGTCTGAAGAGAAGTTTGGAACAAAGAGGGGCACCCCAGGGAGTTATTTCCTGACTGGACACCTTGATTGATTGCACTCTTTACAAAAACATTTCTATGTAGTTTTATCTCGTCTGGTTTTGAAAAGGCTGCAAAGCTGCACGCAGTTGGAAAAATAAATAAATAAATAAATAAATAAATGAATAAATCATCTCACGCAAAAATAGCGCGGCTCCACACGGACCCCAGTGGATTCAATTACTGCACTTACTGCACGCCGCACAGGCTGCGCCAACGTGGACTTGGCTTGGGGGAAGAAGCCCTTTGAGTCTCTCTGTTCTGGTCTTGTGGCTGCGGGGGCGTCTGCCTGACCACAGCCACTAGAACAGTCCATGGTTGGGATGGTGGGGATCCTGAATAATTCTCTTAGCCCTGGTCCTGCAGCGCCTGTTGTACAAGTCCTGTAGGGGGGTGAGCGTCGTCCCGGTGATACGCTCAGCTGAACGTACCACTCTGCAGGGCTTGAATCTGTGGAGAGACTCTGAACTAGGCTTGGGCGATCGGCGATATACCAAGTTATCGGTGGTGTTCCCGCAGTAGAACATAATCTTATGTTGAAAATGCAGTCTCCACGTTCCAGAAGTGCAGCGTTCATTAGTTACAAGTAAAGTATTTCCACAAAAACATCCAGTTTTTACTAAATTAAGTCCCATAGCAACGGAAACAATGGGGAAACATGCCTCCCGACAGTGGTTTTATGGAACAGTACGGTGTAAGGACTCGGACAGTCCCTTAACTCAGTTGTGTTTAAAATTTTGGTTTCATACATGTAGGAAACAAACCAAAATAAATAGATCTAAAATAAAAAGACAGGCACGAGAGCCTGCGTGCATCGCTGTCTGGAGGAGAATAAATAAGTAAATCAAAAGCTGTCTTGATGAGATCATATTATATATTGCTATTTGCATATAGATCGGCAGGTATGTGCAGGGGGGGGGTGGCCAAGCACCTGCCCTTCTGTCCCACGGTGTCCTTCTTATCAGGCGCGTTTTGTTTTTTTTAATTAATGGGTGCAGCAGATTGTCTGGGCAAGATATATTCATGAGGAGCACCTCGCACACCTGCAATGTTCGCATAGCGGCTCCGCTGTGCTTCTCCGTTTGCCCAGAGCGGCAAAATGCCTAGAACTGGAGCTGAGGGTCCATGTGCCTTTTCTATTTTATGAGCACCTGTCCCTCAAAGTCTCTGTACGGGACTGTAGAGAGGAAGTGAGACCTGATCACCAGTGGTTACTGGACAGCTCTGATCGAAGAGGGGAAGAGCCTCCGCCCCCTCTCTCCCTCTCCCCCTCTCTCAGCTCCAGTTTCAGAACACGGTAAACTGCACTAACACCATTTCAATGCTCTGATTTTT
Organism: Zeus faber; assembly: GCF_960531495.2. Classification (NCBI taxonomy): domain Eukaryota; kingdom Metazoa; phylum Chordata; class Actinopteri; order Zeiformes; family Zeidae; genus Zeus; species Zeus faber. Next base: position 11,916,940 of record NC_137200.1, read on the forward strand.
CCAGGCGGATAAAAAAATATATATATTTTATTTTTATTTTTTTAAACGTCCGTCATCAATGTCAATCGCGACCGATGGACGATTTAATTGTAAATTGGCCCAAGCCTACTCTGAACTTCCTTAGTTGTCTGAGGTGATACAGGCGCTGTCTGTATGTAATGTCCAGGTCAGGTCCTCAGTGATGTGCACACGAGGCACCTGAAGCTGCTCACCCTCTCAACTTGGGCTTCGTTGATGGTGAGATGGGTGGGGGGGGCTGTGTCCTTCTGAAGTCCACCACCAGCTCTTTGGTGTTTGCTGATGTTCAGGTAGCGGCTGTTGGTCTGGCACCACAGCGTGAAGTCCGCCACCTCCTTCCCGGGTCGGCCTTCTCATCGTTGTTGGAGATCAGGCCCACCACAACTGGGTCGTCAGCAAACTTTGTGAGGGTGTTGGAACTTCTCCTGGCCACACAATTATGTGTATACAGAGAGTCGAGCAGAGGACTCAGGATACGGTCTTGGGGGACTCCTGTGTTGAGGGTGAGGGTGGTGGAGGTTGACCGCCTGGGGTCCAGCGGTCAGGAAGTCAAGGACCCAGTTGCACTGGGAGGTGAACAGTCCAAGTTCCCTGAGCTTGGCAACCAGTCTGAAACCTTGGGCACATGACACCTTTCTTCAAAATTTAAAGTAGAAACCATAAGAAATTCTGATAAAAAAAAAAAAGTAATCTTGCTTTAAATGTTGACATGGTTTAGAGGTCAGGTCCGCCTTGGTTCACTTAGATATTCATTGTCGTTCATTTTTACTGGCCCACATTTTTCACTCCACTGTATACGAAAAAATCAGCAAGTACATCATGTATGAGATCTGTGTATTTTGCTGCTGGTACTCTCACTGCAAATATACCGGTTAAAAACTGATGCAGTCTGTTATAGCAGACTGCTGAAGGTCCATTTACCAACAATCACCGGCACCGTACAACCAAAGCAGTTGGTGGAAATCGTTTCCACTCAGACTCCCCCCCCCCATATTTTTAACTTTGATGTTATAACGTCGCGTTCCTTACTTTGTGTACACCCAAGGTTCCGAAAGGCAGGGGCTTGCTGGTGTTGGTGTCAATTAGGAGGACTTCAGCGTCCAGTATGATGCTGTGGCCACCGACAAACGCCTGGGGGATGTAGTCTTTAAAATGGGCCACCTGAAACACAGAGCAGAATCCAGAACTTCAAAAATGATGTACAAAAAAAAAAAAAAAAAACGAATGGAGAGACCCAAACAAACAGCCATTTTTGTTTCGAACTAAGGCAGTTTAGGGTTAAACGTATTTGTGACGGCGCAATCAAGCCCCATGTTGCAGAAATCCTGAGCGCGTTCAAAAACAAAAGTTAAATTAGTTAAGTTAGTTAAATGTGCAAAGCATTCAGTGATCCTTAAGCCTTCTCAAGCGTGGCGCTGGAATGTTTCTCAAGCACTGTTATTGGAATGATTTGTGGCAGGTCGCTTGTCCGCCCCCCTCAGTTTAATCTCCGACTGGGCACTACTGGTCAGCACCAGGGCCTGAAATGAACTTCCTCCTCTCTCCTAGAGTGTGGCAGATCAATCATATCTATTATTTACCAGGCACAGACACTTTTTGGGATTGGAATCTTTTCATCTGAATGAGTGGGATTACACTTTAGATAAATAGAAAAGACAGGTGGTAGAGATAAATATCATCAAATAGATAAAGACAGATATGTTCTAATCTTATACCCCTTTCTCACTGCACCAAAACCCCGGTAACACCCGCTAACATCCGGCATTTGTCCTCAGTGGGAAAGGAAAAACCCGGGTCTCAGTCCCGGGTCAAAGGACCCTGCTATAAAGACACAGGTTTTAATCGGCTCCACCTCGACTCTGATGTAAACAGGACACCCAGGTCGACCAGCTAATTTTAGCCCCTTTACCTGTGCAATGTGACAACCACGTTGGAATTCCAGACGCTGGGGCACAAATAGACAGGAATATCCGTGTATCATTCAATCATTTCATATCCCATATAGAATCCAAAATCAGAAGTTACTGACTTTTTCCGCACGGGGGACCGTGAAATGTTGTCCGCCACCGAAAGATCGGTGCGACCAGTTTCCAGTTTTATATCGTTGTTTGTTTAAGTTGCTGTCTCCTCTGCTGTTTAATTTCCAATCACACTGGAACCATGACACGCCCCTTTTACGGCATGTTCGTGACGTCGATGGGATGCACCAGAATAAATATAAATTAATTTCTCCTGGCAATGGGAAAGGTGTCAATCGTCTATTTTGAGCGGGTTGACCCGGGTTAAAAACACCCCGGTCAACCCGCTTATTTTGGTGTGAAAACGGTATAAGATCTGGATTTGAAATCAGCGCATTTCTAGCCTATTTTAGATGGACAGTGGTTTTGGACGGGCTTCCCGATTTCATATTTGTCTTGTAAATCTCAGGACACTTCCATTCCATGCCGGTGGTGGGTTCCAATTTTTTACTGGGTCAGTGCCCAAGCCAAGAGGAGAAGGAGAAAAAATAAAAATAAATCAGTAACAAAAACAAACACTATTTTAGCTTAAACACCCTGCGTACCAAGAGATATTCGGAATCATAAAACTGGCAGCCAATGGCCCGACCACAACTGAGCAGGGGCTTCCTTGCGCGTCCTTTTGAGCGATGAAGGTGTCACGCGGCTGGGGCAAACTAGGACAAAATATCCATGACTATAGTCTGTCTGCGGTCATTAAACTGGGCCAGGTAGATGTAATGCATCTCACACCGGGGTCAGGACCCAACCGGCAGCGACAGCTTAATGCACTGGTTTTAAATGGTGTCTGCCCTTCACAAGCTGAGGCAGCCTGAGGGCTGCGGCCCTCACTGACCCGCCATCAATACTGCGCTGACAAGATGATGAAGCAGCAACGTGAACCTCCAAAGGTAGAAGCACAGGCTTTTAAAATAAATCAGAATAACAGTGAAAATGTGAGAGACCAACAAGAAGTGACCGGATGGGTATGGAATCACGTTTTTTGTTCCACCCAACATGTTAACAGGAAAGCCCTTCCGTCGGTGGCGGAGTGGCCCCCGCTGCAGTGGAAGTGGGAGCCCTTCCACTGCAGCTTACATTGAAGTGCTCGATGAAAGCCCAAATGCAACGCAAGTGCTGCAGTCGTGCGCCCAAGGGGGAAATGAACTGACCTTGTGCGGCAGCACCGGCTTGAGGCTGCGGCTGAAGTAGCTGAAGTTGTCTCCGTTTTTGTGGACCTGCACGCGCTCACCGTCGTACTTGATCTCGGAGTACATCCCGTTGGGACATTTCTTCATGGCGTACTCGACGGATTTACACGCCTCCGCCTGGAAAAAACGCAAAACATCAGGATATGAGGCTACGGCCCCGCGTGCATCGGTCCCCCGCCCTCGTTGAGTAGGTGAACACCCCCACCAGCATCGGCTGGACAGGCGTCATGAGGGACGCCTCCACGGTGAGCAGCTTCCTGGGTCCCGAGCCGTTGGACGCCTCCTGCTGGTTCCTCAGCACCCGCTCGATCACGTCGCCAAGGTTTCGGGAGGCCTTGAAGGCGTCGTAAGCGTTCGGGTCGACGGCGTCCAGGCTGCAAAAAGCAGGCGGCGATTAAATAACAGCTCCTAAGTTCTTCTACGGCGACGCATTCAGAGGACTCGGCAGACGGTCAGAAACCTACACGTGCTTCGCCCCGGAATTCATCTTCAAATCGTGCTTGATGAGTCGAATGATACATTTCAGGTCATTACCCGTACATCTGTGAAGACAATCGAATTATACATTAGACAATATTAACACTCCTTGCATTTCACAAAGCACCAACATTTTGAAAGTGCAAGGCAAATGACGAATTAAGAATACATCTTCTGTAAAATCATAAGGTTAGCCTAAGTGTTTAAAATACTTTCCACATAGTATCTTAGTTTTTATTCATAACTGGACTTCAAATCCCTGAGCTTCTTACAAGTTATGTTCTTTCTTGCCATAACCAGGGGCCAATTAAACACTGTGAAAAAATGATGATTTCATCCAACTTTTACTTTGCTCTGCTTCTTAATGTTCTGAGAAAAATTCATTTCCAAGATTTACTATGGGGGCCAATTCACAGATGGGCCAGTGCACAGTATAATGGCCGATAAGTTTTGCCCAAACTGTCCATTAATACACACCTATACCACCAGGAAGATTATGCTTCAGTCAGCCATCAATACAAACAGGTGTCAAGAGCAGGAAAAACAAGAATAAGAATGAGTGTCCACGACTGGTGCAACACCAACCACAGTGGAAACATTAATCAATCTGTCTGTTACAGTGGCGGCGGTGTTTCAGCAATACAGTTTTTAAACAGTTTGCTGCGAGGGCGGAAGTCAAGCGAAATCAATCACTTGCAAGTACAGCGCGAAAAATGAGGTGGAACGGAGTGTGAGGAAAGGTCTGGCGGCGGAAAACAAATAAAGCCAGGCAGGATCCCAGGGTTTCTACCCCAGGGTTGGCAGACACATTAGCGCCCGGCAAATTTAGAACTCTTTAAGCAGCCACCTATTTAACATCCCATGTGACAGTGCCTTTGAATAATTTAACCTTTGGTGTGTGTGACTGCGTATCATTTCTTTATCAATCATCCAATTCTGCCACGGAGCGCTTCGGGCCAAATTTGTCATTTGTGCTGGGAAGTTTTGCAACCCTCTGGCTTGCAACTTGGTTGGCACGGCCCACTTGGGGCAGGGTCGACCAAGCCTTGACCCAGCTCATACGAGGTGTTGCAGTGCGGTACTTTTTGGCGATGTCCTCCAGTTCCCTCTGCTGCTCATCCTCCTTGGTCAGCTGGGCCAGGCGGGTCAGGGAGGCGTCTACTTCCTGGATCGTCAGGAGACTCTTGGTGGCGGGAGGAAAGGATTTGCTCTCCTCGAAGAACATCCTCACCGTTTCCGACACGTCCCCCTTGATTTAAAAAAATATATATGAATCAATAAATGTGGATATACTTGTTAATCAATTTAGGAGATATTTCAACGTGCTTTATTGAGTCAATATCAACATTTAAGTTGAACAGCTCGCGGTGTCTCTCTCAACAACATCTGGAACAACAACTCTGCTGAGAGTAATATTGTGCAGGCAAACAACACTGTATAATAACGTCTTGTGGCTTTAGAAAAGCCTCAGCCATGAATGCAGCCCTGCTGGCTCTGTGTACAATGGGAAGTCATCAGGGAGCAACATGGCTTGATTTGGCTCGGCGGTGCACGGGCACAGTCCCGGGCGGTGGAGATGAGCCAGTTGAGCCTCGCGAGGAGTGCACAACCAAGAAAGGGGAAGAGATAATGGACCGTAGAAATCATCACTTAGAGACTGCCATCGGGTCCTGGTCTTTACACTATGAAAGCAAGTCGCGCCCTCGACAGCTTTGTGCTGACATGGGCGATGTCACAAAACGACAAAAGAACAGCCCAGAACGCAAACTACCTACTACACTTCACTCAGGTTCCCATTGGGGGAAAATAAAGTAGTTCCATTAAAAGAGATGTGTTATATATGAGTTCATCGACTGACAGCTCTCTTGCCATCATTTCCAGGGGATAATCCTGACAAACTCCTGCTCTGGGAGAAAAAAAAACAAAAAGGTAATAACGCAAGACGCTGCTATTGAGGGATCAGTGCTGAAACCGAGTATGACAGAAATCCTTTTGTGCTCGAAGAAAACAAAGACACACAGACCTGCTCCAAGTCTCGCACCATGTCGTCCTGGTTGCTTCTGAAGATGCGGCTGAAGAGCTTGACAATCTGCTTGTCGTTGAGGTTGTAGACGCTTTTCACCACCCCCGGGAGCAGCAGCTTCACCGTCAGGTACAGGTCTCCGTGGAACTTATCTGGGACGAACACAAATGTTCGTGAGCTTTTACCAAACGGTGGGAAGCAATAATATCATTATTTCTTTTCAAATATAGAAGATGTGATTCACATGTTGCCACCAATTTAGGTTTAAGAATGTTTTGACAGTGAATTTTATCCGGGACCAGGGGCAACAAGAGTCCATGAGGGGGCTGCAGCAGCAGTAGCAGCAGCTTGTGTTATGTATATGATGATTTAGTTGCATTCTTTGCGACCATTTTTGGAGACAGTGCTACTGTATTTTATAACTAGGAGCACCGGCGCGACTTGAAAATATGCTGACCGTTTTTTTTTTTTGTTTGTTTTTTTATCATCGTAAACCAGTCACGGAGAAAGTGTCCCCATTACATACTGCGCTTGTTTCGTTTAATAAGGAGACGTCAAATAAAATAACCTACATCGAGAATAAACACACTGTTCTGCCACGCCGAGCGCCGGCGCACGCATTGTCGGTGCCGTTGGAGAGGGGAGACAGGTGCGCAAATTGCGAGTTCCAATGACTCCACCACCACTCGAAACGCTCACGTTGTCTATACTGCATTTCGCAGTGTTGCTTTTGCACTCCGTCTTAAAATAATTCCGTGCCGCAGACACTGCACTGCTACTGGTTACATATTTTAAGATTATATATTACATATTATCCTCCTTTTCAACAAGTTCATATAGGTCTCTGAGGTCCCCAAAGCATGTTTGTGAAGTTTTATGCTGAAGATACCACTCCAGATTATGCATTCTATGCACGCCTCTATACCATCCTGTTCCAGAACGCTCTGTTTCAGTGGGTGGCGCCACCCTCCTGAGGCCCCTAGTTCTGTGAATCAATAGGGTTTGAGCATTACTTCCAGTTCAGTTGTATTTAGTCCGTAAACTTTCACTGATTTCCCCTCATCAGTCCACCAAAATCTGTCTCTGAACACATTCGAAGTGAGAAATCCAAATCCAGTTGCTGAATCTTCACTCACATTGCATCTACAAGGCCATTCAAAAGTTTGTTCCAACTTTTGTTGCCGTACTTCAAGCTTGTGGGGGACACCGCACCGGGACACGGCTTGCAGGGTTGTTTTTGTTTCGTGTAAACGTCGGAAAGGAAAATAAATACATCTACAATAAAAACACTATTGATCGGTTTTGGTTTGCCGAAAGGCACAGCGGATCGTGTGGCGCAGCCTACAGTCTATCTACTGCATCCTTTTTTTTTTTTTTATTGAAAGAAAAAGCTGAATTATAATTTTTTTTTTTTAAATACTAACATTTCCCTAATCTGCAGTTTATTCATGGCAGTTGGTTTTAATTCCCCCTTTCTTTTAAAAGATCTGTGGTTGTCTGTGAAACCAATGGAGCAGTTTCCCAAAGGAGCTTGTTATTCTCCAGCCGTGGGTGGAGTTACTCAGATGGGGGGGGCGGTTCAAATTCTACTGAGGCGCCAAGTGACGTCGGAAGGGATCGCAAATCTGAAGGGCTAGTCTCACCACATGTTTTATGAAATAGCCAGCTCACAAAAAAAAACTGAGTGGGTTGTCTTATTTCACAGTTTGTGTGTGAGCAGGCCCAGCAGGGACCCAAATGTATGCACAAGCACTGAAAAAGTGAGTTTTTCACAATAGGTCCCTTTTTAACATCTTGAATGTTAGTCTCATTTAAGACCGTGGGCAAAAGATCCTGACTTTAAGTGTTTTGCATAATAAATGGAAAGCAAAGTTATATTTGTCTATTTGATCTTTGTGATCTGTTGCAACCCTATACATGATACAATTAGGTCGTTTAGGAAATAATTTCACAAATAAAGGCCTATTTATATCAAGAATCACGTTTTCATTTGGCCCCTCTTTGTGGGTGGGGAGCCCCAGCAGGATGACGGCACTTTTCTTTCTTTACATTTGGGATCCCCTGAATCACGCCACGGCCCTCCCCGATACGCAGATGTCATTGTCTTGCCTTAAACTCATCATCATCATCATCATCACACCACGTCCAGAGACGTGACGCACCCACCTCCGCCGGAACCCTTCCTCAGAAAGATCTCAATGATTTGAGTCTTGACGTTGTAGCTGTTCTTCTCAGCCACCATGGCGCACAGCTTGCGGAACTCTCGGAGCAGGCAGTCCTTGTGGCTGGAGTCACACAGCTGGGCTGACAGGGGGCTGCCTTGACCGACTTGGGAAGAAGAGACGGAGGAGGAGGAGGAGGAAGACGAGGAAGGCCCCGGGCCGCTGGAGCTGCCGGCCTTCGTAGCTGATGGGATGGCCGAGAGAAACAAGATGAGGGGCTGGTCTGGATGGCACACTGATGGGGCTAGGTTTGCCTTTATGGTGGTATAATGGAGTCATCAGACTAGAGCGGGGTTTTATGTCCAATGTATAAACCGTTCTATTCTTATTTTTACAAAGGATATCAGAGTGTGACAGAATTTGAATTTTGCACCTCCAAATCAGCATCTCGATGCGCGACAGGACCCGTTATAATCATATAAAACTAAGCACTTTACACTTCCTGATTTAAAATCTCGGTTTTGCTGTCTAACAGTGTTACGACTACAAGATGAGGCACAATGTGGATTTTCAAACATTTCATACTGACCTCTTCCCATCATTGCCAACCCTGATAAGTTATTTGCATTGTTACTGAGCAGGAGCACCGTAACTCCACAATACAAGTTACTTTGCTAGTGCCAGACAAGGGCAGAAGAACGGAAGAAAAACCTCTCCAGCAGGACAGAGCCATCATTTGAGAGAGTAGAGGCCGACAAGGAATATGCCGGGCTTCACAGAGAATTGGAGGCTATTCTTTATTTATGTTTCTAACTGCTTGGATGTCATTGGCGGTTTCTACCGTGGATCAGAGAATCAAGTTGGGAATCTTAGGGGGAAAAAAATAAATAATAATAAAATAAAATAAAACAATAAACATAATTCGGGATCAAGTACGAGTAGTACCAAGTACTAAATTTTCCATTTAACAATAATAGTGAGATCACTGATTTTTATCACCCTGTGTGTTTTTAATGTTCAGTGATTGAGTGGGAACTCAATTTAGCTACACCATTTCTTGTTAGAATCTGGCTTATGTATAGTGCTGATATAGGGATGGGTATTGTATAGGGCTGTGTTTAAATGTATAGTATAGCGCTGGGTATTGTTTAAAAGATGATGATATCAGTACCAATACCAGTACCCTTAAAGTGATACCGACACCAATAGGAGTACTTAATTTCATACCTTTCTTTTCCTCCTTACTATACCCATCGTGTGAACGGAAGCATTCAGTTGTTTAAAATGCCACCATTCCTCCTCCCCATCCAAATGATTTTTACAAAGATACATGTTGAAAGTGTTCAAATGATTGAAATATTTATGAAATAACTGTACAATCAAGTGTTTGGGGAGTGTCATTTGAAACAAATAGCCAGTATGGGAGGAATGATTACAGCGAGGAAAACCTCTTTCCCTGTTCATATGCACACCTGACTGTTGTTTCAAGACACTCGAAAAGTTGTGAACCTGTCATTTAACAGACTGCTGTAGCTGCTGCTGCGGTTGTGAGATAATCACACATCGCTTTCAATCGAAAAACACTTGAGGTGATTGGCTGGCTTGTAGCTGCTGCAGCGTGACTTATAAAAGTCACACTGGTATACCTTTAAATACGGCATATTCCCCAGACACTGACAATCTTTATGCAGTGCTACTGCATACAAACGGTGTGGCCCGTAATGCGATAACCTACCAGTAAAGCCAGAGAACTTGCGGGGAGCGTTGACAGAAGGGTCAGCTGGGGGCGCCATGAGCTGACCGGTGGTGTTGAGCTTGGCCTGCACCTTCTTCTTTGGACTGGCACTGACTTTAGCCATCAGGTCTACAAAATACAACGTCAAACAAGTGCAATATCAAACACTGGCTTTGGTTCACCTGTCTGCAGCTCTGTGGAGAAACAGTAAAATAATCCCAGTTGTGCTCTTCCTATAGGCCAGATAGTCGGCCGGCTACGCGCCGATTGGGGCGCATTTTCCGTCTCCTTCACGCCCCAGCGAGGGAGTGCCTGCGATCGGCGCGCCAGGACAGTGTGTTTTTATTTTAGATTAGGTTTTTTAATTTTACGTCTCCTTATGGAACCAAAACAACTGCGTATGGAACCGTATGGAATGGCCGTGCGTGATGGGGACACTTTCTCTGTGACGTCCCCGATTGCCCCCTCTCTGTGCATTATGTGCGGAAAATAATCCACGAGTCGTGCCCCGTCCCCACACCGTTTTTAATTTGGAGGAATGGGGCACGGCAATCGCGGGCGCATGGAGAGCCGTGTTCGCTGGGCACTTCACACATATAAAAATATATTTAGGATTTCCCTTATTTATAGTTCCTTAAATGAAATGTTATCCCTGTGCATTTTGTAAGCTTCTATCTGTTTTATCCTGTTATTGGACCAGACAGACAACAACAACAAAAAAATAAAACGACTGCTCGACTTGAAGAATCTCAGTCGACTGATGATTCGACTCGTCCACTTTCAGGGGGCAGCCCGAGATACTGAACAGGTTACTGTGCTGAGCATTTCAGACTCGAACGTCATCTGTAAAACTACCATGCCAATATGACATAAAATTGAATCTGATTAAGGGTACGATTTTGCCACCAACGTGTGCTTAAATATTATTTTGAAACTGGTTCAATTGCTGTTCTCAGCTAATAGGTTTCGGGAGTTTCAAACTTCCACGCCAATCTTTTTATTTTTCTCTCAAATGTGTTCCATCACTAAAGCTTGTTCCCCTCATGGGAACTAATCCACGAGTTTATTTCAAATGGCTGTTATGTACGAGTATACCTGATTAGATTGAAAATAATCTTGTTGGAGATTTGGAGATGGTAGTGTATGAGGTAGCACAAGCACCAATCACTATCATCATATCGTCATGGGCATGGGCACCGCAGCAAAATGACTTTTGACTGGGCAGGAGAATAAGTTCAACGTAACTACCTTTGTTGGATTTTAATACAAAAAAAGGTTGTTACTCCATTCAGTGTGTGGACTTTTCTATATTGTGTGTTACTGTTGTACCTCCCACGTGCTTATTAATGAGCTCCTTGTCCTCGTCCTGCAGCTCCTCCCAGCCCTCTAGGTCTGTGATGTCCTCAATCTTCTTGGTAGTGGCCCGCGCCCTCTCCAGCTTCTCGAAGATGCACTTGGCGTGGTACCACTCCTTCATCTCTCCTGCGGACTCGCTGAAGGGGTTGGGCACTATCTTCCCGATGCGCACAATGCCCTTCATGATCTTGTCCTTGCATTTCTTGCACCCGGCCGTGCCGCGCTTGGCGTACTCCACGATGAACCGCTGATCCGCCATGTCCGGATGCTCGGTGATTAGCCGATGACAGGGGGACCCGAGGGGGGCGCCTGGTAAGGGGCTGCGCTTTCGGGATGTCGTGGGAAAAACGATTTGTGGGTAACAAAAGATACCTCTAGTTTGAGGTAAAGGTTCGAGGCACCAAAAGACACCGATAGCTCTACGTGGTTTCCGGAGGAAGTGACACCTGACAGATTGTCCCAGAAGTAGTGGGCCTGTGCAGAGAGTCTTAAGAGTCACTAAAGCAATGGATCTCTGCATCCAGTGAGGTGAGGCCGGGTTACACACAACCTGGTGAAACAAAACAAAAACAATCTGGTTAAGACAGTGAATGGTGTGTGACACACACACACACACACACACACACACACACACACACACACACACACACACACACACACACACACACACACACACACACACACACACACACACACACACACACACACACACACACACACTTCCATTTTCATCATGTCTTATACAAGGAGTCCAAACAGCACTCGTTCCCCGCAATCCCATTGGGCACTATCATTCTTTAACACGATGCTTGCTGATGGCAGGTACCTCGGTGTTGGATATCTTTTTAAATGGAAATGTCAATGTAATGTGGTTGTCCATTCCCTTTGAGAGAATTATCTTTTCGAACTTGTCTCCCCCCTCCCCGCGAGTTCGGTTTGGGGTCTGAACTAGAACCAGTATTGGCCTCAATATAATTGATCAAGCAAGGAAGGTTACCGTTAGAAAATAAACCTTGTCACCATTTGTATCCATGCGATCTACAAACTATTTTGTTAGGACTTAAGAGAAAATGATCCAATGCATGAATAATGACAACAAGTGTCCAGAGACTCAGATAAATGAAAGAGAATCAGGGTTTCCCCGCTCTCTTCAAGAAATCATTTTCCTGGACATGTTTTGTGAACCACATGTGTGCGTAGCAAAGACCCTGTCAACTCACATAGGTTGTCCTTTAGGTGATATATAGATGGTATAGGTTGTCCTAAAACTGAACACATTTAAACTAGATAGAGGTGATGATGGTAATACTGTACATCCTCTGTTACATACTAGACATGTATAGTATATGTCTAGTATGTACAGTGTACATACACATATATATGTATGTACACTACACACACATATACATATATATGTATGCACACACACACACACACACACACACACACACACACACACACACACACACACACACACACACACACACACACACACACACACACACACACACACACACACACACACACACACACACACACACACAGTTTGTGGTGTAACATACACATACATTGTGTGTGTATGTATACTGTATGTGTGTGTACAGACGTGGGCAAGTTTGTTGGTACCCTTACAGCTCATTGAAACAATGCTTCATTCCTCCTGAAAAGTGATGAAATTTAAAGTATTTTTCTCATGTATACCTGCATGCCTTTGGTATATCAGAGTAAAGCAAATAAACTGTGAAGAGATAAATTATTGCTAAAGAGATAAATTATATTCTAAAAAGGCCTGGAGAGATTTGTTGGTGCCCCTGAGAAATGATTATAAATAATTGGATTATAGTGATATTTCACACTTACTGTTTTCTTTAATTGATATCACACATGTCTTCAATCTTATAATCAGTCATTCAGCCAATTTAAATGGAGAAAAGTAGTCACTCAGCTGTTTGGTATCATTGTGTGCATCACACTGGACATGGACCAGAGAGAGCAAAGTACGGTTTTCTCCAGAACGCCTTGAGATTTCATAGTGCCCTGCACAGATTCAAGGCACCCCGTGCCAGACACAGCAAAGCAGCCCCAAAACAGAACCGCGCCTCCTCCATGTTTCACAGTAGGTATGGTGTTCTTTTCTTTGAAAGCTTCATTTTTTTCGTCTGAACATAGAGCTGATGTGACTTGCCAAAAAGCTCCAGTTTTGACTCCTCTGTCCAAAGGACATTCTCCCAGAAGCATTGTGGCTTGTCAATATGCATTTTAGCAAATTCCAGTCTGGCTTTTTTATGTTTTTCTTTCAAAAGTGGAGTCCTCCTGGGTCTTCTTCCATGGAGCCCACGGCCACTCAAAAAGAGACGGCTGGTGCGATCAGACACTGATGTACCTTGACCTTGGAGTTCAGCTTGAACCGATTTGGAAGTTGTCCATGGCTCTTTTCATACCATTCGCACCAACCTTCTGTTCAATCTGGGGTCGATTTTCCTCCGTCGGCCGCGTCTAGGGAGGTTAGCTACAGTCCCATGGACCTTAAACTTCTTAATATTTGCAACTGTAGTCACAGGAACATAAAGCTGCTTGGAGATGGTTGATTACATTTCACTGCATATATGTATGGAAGTATGTATATGTATGTGACAAATAAAAAATCTTGAATTTTGAATCTTGAGATGGCCTGATAGTCTTTACCTTTAACATGCTTGTCTATAATTTTCTTTCTGATCGTCTCAGACAACTCTCTCCTTTGCTCTCTCTGGTCCATGTTAATTATAATTAATTAAGAATATAATTGATCTATTTAGCAATAATTTGTCTCTTTTGACAATTTCTTCGCTGTACTCTGACATACCAAAGGCATGCAGATAAACATGAGAACGGCTTTTAATTTCATCACTTTTCAGGGGGAATGACGCATTGTTTCAATGAGCTGTAAGGGTACCAACACATTTGTCCACGTCTGTACACACACACACACACACACACACACACACACACACACACACACATATATATATATATATATATATATATATATATATATATATATATATATATATATATATATACACACACACATACACACAAACACTGTATGTGTATTGTACGATAACCACAAACTTGGTGTTGATGATCCACCTGGAGCTCAAAAGTCAACAGACAATGGGAGTTCCAACAAGGGACCAAAAGCAGCATGTGACGGGTGTGCACACAACAAAGCCTGGCACCTATGAGCCATGAGCGGCGACCATCTCGAGGAGATCCGACCCCACCAACCGTCTTGGACAACTTCAACTTGGTGAACGTCCCCTGCTCGATGGCCCACAGACGGGTCGCGGTGTTTCTGGCGGACACATCGCAATGTGATGGCTGTTATGGCGCTGAAGGTGTGCGTTGTGTGCAGAACATGCTAACGGCTTTAGCAAAAAACACCTCGGTTGCCGTGCTCTTGGGACACCATGGGAGCGGCCGCGGACCGATCGGGCCCGGCTCAAACGCACGGCGGAGGATTAGGATCTTTCGGTCGCTTGTCGAGCCCTACCTTTCAAGAAGATTACAGTGGAACGGACGCAACGTCAACACGCCTCCCCCTCCACACACTCGAGTCTTTCTTTTCTCACTTCCGCTTTGGCACGCAATCGCGAACGGAAATGACGTGCGACTATACCGCCGCCAGCCGTCCGGGAGTTGCAGTTTATATTTTTTCATGCGGAGAAAATGAAGAGCGTTTTTTTTTTTTAAAGTACGCGTTTGAACGTTAATGTCTCGCTATGTTGCGTTTTTTAAGTATTGAATCACTGTTGTAATGTTTCACGGTTTCGTTTTGGCCATCGCTTTTGTTTTAGATGTTAACACGTCTTTCAAAATAGGCGGAGATGTTAACGCATTGAGCTCAACCGAAGCCAAAGGTAAATAGTGCTGCGGTAAACAAGAGTTACTGTAGCTATGCAACTACAGTCCTACGAAGGGGGCTCCGCTCCCTTAGGGCCTAATGGTACACATCCAACCACGTAAGCAGGCTGCTGATAATTTATTCATACATTATTTGCTTCAGCCGATCAGGACGGAGCAGAATAGCCATGTAAGCCCAGAACACCCGCGAATTGTCTCCTGAAATCAATTCAGCAAGACCGATGGGGGTCTAGTGGGATATAAAACCCTAAGGGGCTACGCCTCCGTCATAGATCTGTAGTTACAAAGCTGCAGTAACTCTCGTTTTTATGTCAAGAGGCTCCGTCCCTTATGACTCTTTTCCATCGCATGGAACCGGCTGAACTCAACTGGACTCTACCCACCGTGGTAGCGGGTACTTCGTTTTCCACTGCAGATAGTACCCATAGCCACGCCGCATGAAACTGTCGCGACGTCATCTTCAACGTGACACACACGGGGACAATGGAGGATGGTGTTCTTGATTCTTGGCGTGTGACTGGACAAGCTTTTCTGGTTTTCTTGGCATCCTTTTTTTTGAAGACCCTGATCTCCCTTCTCCGATCTCTCTGCTCAGCGATGTCTCTGGGCCATCCTGCGCATCCCAAAACCTACAATAAGTGTGTTATCTTTATTTATTTAAATTTTATTCGTCGTAGATGTATTTCTTTTCTCAATTTGTTGAAAAGTGTGAGGGAGATGTTCTCAGTCACTCTCTTAACCGTGTCGCGCAATGATGACGCAGATGCAGTGACTATTCTCTCTGACCAATCAGTAGTCTGCAGTATTTTCACATGACATTTTAGTGCCGCCTCAGGTCACTTGGAACCTCGACCCAGGCGGTACCAAAATTTAGTCGATGTGTGTATATGGCACTGTATGGTGTATGGCACCTTTTGCCTGATGGAAATCCAGAAAGCAGAGTCCCTGCGGAAACATCGCACAGGTAAAAATGGAAAAATGGGGATGACGACGACAAGGACGCCGCATTACAAATGTCCTGATGCCCGACATCCATCAAAAGGCAGTCGAAGCTGCCACACCTTGAGTAGAGTGGGCCCAGAGAGCAGTTGGCGCAGCCCGACCTACCGACTCATAAGCCATCGCGATACATATGCATAGCCAATAGGAGAGGTGTGTGCAGAGAGTGGCTGGCTGGCACGCTCCATAGCGTACAAACAGTTGTCGTGACAACTGAATTTGAGCTGTGCAGTTCATGTAGCTTTTAGCATGCACACGGCACACAGACAGTGAAGTCGTTCGTCTCACACACTATAGCTGGAAGGAGGAGAACGGGCATTTAAGGTAACCACCCTCGATATCTAAACTTGTCACAACCTTAGGTGTAAACGGCTTGTAAGGTTGCCACACTACGCTACCGAGATTCACATTAATGGGATAGTCCACGCTTTTAAAGCCTGGGCCGTTCAGGAGCAGGGCCCACAGAGGATGCCCCAGGACTGGTAACGAGTTTACCGAGCCCCTGGTCTGGAAGAGCATGTCACAGCACATGGGGTTCTAACATGGGCCCACCGCCACTAACTGTTGGAGCTCCTAGACCGAAGTGACCCGGGATCATGGGAGGCTACCAGTATCACTGACATCCCCTCCAAATGCACTCACTCCATAATTCTGGGCAACGGTCCTGACGGTGGGAATATGTAGAGGAGACCCCTCGGTCACAGGTGGTGCACAAATGCATTCAGCCCCGGGGGGTCGTCTCCCCCATGGAGAGAGAACCACAGGGGACACTGCCCAGTTTCTCTCGGCGCAAACAGGTCCACCTACGCTGTCCCGAATAGTCTCCAAAGCTGAAGCACTACAGTTCTCTTCGCCTATTCATGTGATAGAGGGCTGAAGGTCCTGCTTCGCAGAGTGCAGCGCTAAATCCACTATATATAACCTAATGCTGCGCATACTCAGTGCGAATCTGTCGCATTGAAGAGGACGGAGGTGATAAACTCTTTATTCCTTTCATTAAAGAAGGGCTAGACACTCTTTTATACTGTAAAGACAGTGAGGGCGCTTGCTTTAATGTAGGCTTATTATAAAAGCGTGGGCCCGAGGAGGGCTCGGAGCTCACCGTGTTTGTGGGAGAGTCTGGGGCCACTCGCTCAGTTGTATGCCCAGGGTGCTGTGGACACGAGATACCTGTAATGTTAGTCTCATGATCCACCGTGTAACGGGCAGGCAATGCTGCCTTACCCCGAGGTAGGCGGCGCTATGGCACGGGGGCTATCGTGCACAGTCTGTGCTGAAGCCTCCTGTGCGTAGCACGCGAGAGAGAAAGAGAAGGAAAAGCACTGACCATCAGTCGAAGAATATTCTGTCACGATTGGATAGGAAACAATCACGGTGGTTGATTATCTTTCTTAAACAGATACACATTCTCCCTTTCGTTCAGAGAGGGTGGAACAGTCATCGGGATGAGCCCAGGGATGGCGACGACCAGGAACACGGTACTCTGGCCTGTGGGTAGGCAGGAGTGGCATCGGGTGGGGATCTTGGTGCTGCGGGTGGTGGTGCTGTGCGGGACTCTGTGGTGCAACACTACCGTGACCGCCTCGCTGCTGCAGGACCCGGACAGGCGGTGGATGTTCAGGCGGCTGCTGTGGGGCAGGGACAGGGAGCTGTTCTCCTCCCTGCCAAGGGAGTAGTAGGGAGAGCTGTCTCCTGTCCTCCTCTAGCTTTCTGAGGCGTCCGGTGGTCACCGTGAGAGCGTCCCCGAACAGCCCTGTCTCCGGGATGGGCATATTAATTAGTGCCACTTTCTCGGACTTGCGCATGGCAGTCAGGGTCAGCCAGAGAGTCTCTGGGTAACCACGAACAACGCTGCGCCGTGACGCAGCCCACTTATTCAGCCTGTGCCTGGGAGCGGTGGAAAATGGCGGTGTAAGCCTTAGACACCTCCTCTGCCTCCGAAGCCATCAGCATCTCTCTGCAGGTGGTCAGGTGGGAGACAGATGCCATCAGCTTCGCCATGTTTAGGTTTGGGTTTTGGGTTGCCAGGGCATATGCCAGTCAGCCTGTTGTCATTGTCAGCCAGCAGGGCAGTGAACCCTGTCCTTCACCGACGGCCGGGCCAGCGTCCCCTCAAGTTGTGGTGTGCCCCTCCACTAAGCCTCGACTCTTACTACTTTCAGCGTAAAGGGGTGTAGGACGCAGTCCTTGCTGGGGCCAGCCCATGAACCCCTGTAGTAGCAGTCGAGAGAGGGCATGGCCTCCACGCACTCTTGACACGCATACGCTCCACCCACCCTCATCCACATCCAGGGCCAATGGCGGTGGAGGCACGGGAATACCCAAGTGCCCCGCAACCGAGGTGAGGAGACCTGAAGTCCATGTGGAGGGATCGGACCGGCGGCTCCCCATAGGCGGAGTGGGCCAGTGCAACGGAGGCTTGGGCCTCGCCGGTCAGCTTGGTCCTTGCCGGTCGGCAAGATGACAGACCTGGATGAATTATATATACAGTATATGGTTTATATGGCTTATCGGCTTCATCCCGATTGACTGAAGCAGCAGTCTGGTTACGCGGTTGGATGTATACCATTAGGAGCGTCGCCCCTAAGGGGCAGAGCCTCCTGGCATTGAACAGGATGGTTCCATATAACGGAAACAGAAAAGGAGAATTACATTTGTGGGGGGGGGGGACAGGAACAGGATAAAATGATGCAATTTGCATTCATGTGAGTATCCTGTATATTTGTCTAACTGTATATGCATACACAGAACCAATAAAGAGAGATTGAGACATTATTTCAGAGGAAATCTTTCTTCCAAACTTTTCATGCATACATTTAAATCCAACATACATCTCAAAACGGTGTTCTTTTTGCCAAGAACTATCTTGGTTTATTATTGACCGTGCATGTGTATGCACACGTGCTGACACCACAGCTCACATCAAGACAAAGAAGAAAAAAATGGCGATCTGCAATAACCCAAAAGATGAACTAGAAAATAGAACACATTGGCAATAGCATCACTGTACATACAAACAATCTGTATGGCAGGAGGATTGGGATAATAGTGAAACCGGAAGAGATTTCTATAAGATACACAGACGTGTTGGTGCTGGGAGGATGGGAAGAAAATGTCAGCAGTGGTCTGAGAACAGGTCACAAAGGTCTCAACCAGACACCCCATAACCAACCACAAACAGTGGAACATGTGCTGCTCCATTGTAGGGAATCCAACAGTGTTGAGAGAAATCACCTCTTTTCAGTCACTAAGGAAGGCAAAACACCGGGCCTTTTTTGTGGCAGGTCTCTTGGAGAAAGGAGCGGGCAAGAAATACTGCGACACTGTTGAGTTTTTCCAAATAAATTGATTTCGCAAAACGGGCGGACGGGGGAGCCGCTGGGGAAACGTCCAGTGGGCGGCGGTAATGCGCCTCCGAGCTGGTTTGCCAACCGCCGGCGAACACCAACGAGGAAGAAGAGCGCGTCACCGTGGGCACACAGTGGGCGGCGCTGCAGCGCAGTTTCCCGTCAGTCCGTGCGGAGAGGGCGGGCGGTGGGTCCGCAGCTTTCCTACGATATTATAGCACATCGCGGAAGGATACCTAAACGATGGGAAGGAGCGCCGTGCTTTTTGACGCCGAAAGCCTGGGTGCCCCCGCTGAGGACGGACTGCAGCAGCGTCTCGTCAGAGGGAAGTAAACCGCGGCTAGCTTAGCAGCGACGCCGACTGCTAGCCAGCTGGCTAGCTAGCTAGCTAACAACACCTTGTTGTCCGTCACGCCCCTGCGAGCTAGCGCCCGTCGTTTCCACACAGAAAAAATGGTGAGTCCGTGTTCTCCTGTGTGTGTGTGTCTGAGTGGGGGCGAGTCCGGGAGCGACCAGAATGTATAACGCTAGCCCAGTTTGGATAGCGAGCTGGCGGCTACCAGTTGTCAGACGCGCAGTGGAACAGCTGAGGCCCACACTGAGTGCGACTAAGTTTCATAAACATGTTTTATTTCATACTGAAATACCCCATCAACTAGTAAGCTGCTAATGAGCGATTCATCATTAAACTACCGTGATCATTTATTATAATTGCTGTATGAACTGTGAGAAGATGGCGTATTTGCTGAATTCCTTGACTAGTAGTGTTGTCGTATCCTGTTTGGCGATAACTAGTTTAAATGTCAATGCATTTAATGCAATTCGCTTCAGTTGATCTTCATTTTGCATTTGTTCTTCCGTCTCGCCCATCTCCTATTGCCAGAGGAGCACCAGATAGGCGTTCATTCATTAGTTAATACAACTGTAAACATGGAATAAGCTTGTTCTGTAAAATAAGCTTCCACTCGGAAGCTCCTTCTGAAGCTCTTCACTGCATCTCATCAGATTCGAGATTTAAGAGGTTTATTCGTCACATATACATACTTTCATACATATATGCAGTGAAATGTAATAATCAGGTCAGGTAATCAGGTCATTACTCATTGGATGCTTGTTTCACCCTCTGGTTTTACGTTCAGTCGGTATTGTTCTAACAAATGTCATAGTTTATACCAGTCAGTGGATAATGTATTAACAAGCAAAGCCACGTTTTAGTTAAAAGATAATTCCATCAAAAGATTGTCTCTGACAATTTAATCCAATGCTTCAGTATAATGTATAAGTGGAGGAATGGATACAGTGCACCAAAACTATAACATCACAATCACGTATCACTTTAAAAAAAAATGTCTGTCAAAATTATATTTTCTTGTTTTGTTTAATTCGGATTACAAACTGTGTACCATTCAAAAGAGCACAGGGTATTTAATAAGTCAAAACACAACTAAACTCATCTTGCAGTGAGCCACCTTTTTGCCCCTTGGCACTTTCAACTGTGTGGATTTACAGTCGTCAGGGGAAAGGAAACTGAATTTGAATTTGTTACATGTTGTGGGTACTGTTTCAACTGTCAGATGAACTCCAAGATACCATACAGTGCACGGCATTTTGTCAACAGTGCCACAAAGTTGTGTTGCAATCCGTGAGCTTCCTCTTATTCTCTTTCAGAATTTTATGCCTCAGTGAAGTAAATCTTTGTTGCACGTACATTACTTTTTTTTAACATTCAACTTAATTAAAGGGATAAGTGGTTGGTTGTTCACTATTGGTTTCATTAAGTGAAACAGGATCCGTGTGAACTTGGCAAACTGGATGTCTGTCCATGCGCAGGTGTACCTGTTGAATCCTATAGAGAACCTCAGGAGCTACATCAACAATCGCCCCCCGCTGGTCATTTTTATGGTCAGCGTCAGTGCCGTGGCCATTGCCTTCCTGACCATCGGTTACTTCTTTAAGATTAAGGAGATCAAGTCTCCGGAGTTGACTGAGGTAAGGACTGATGCCAGCTTTTGTTGGGAAATCCCACAAGTCTTGGTTGAGGAGGGAAAGTTAAAGGGGCATCTTTACCACACTTTCTCAAACGAATTTGACTTTTGAGGCTTGCCCTACTACACGGAATGATTTTACACATATTTGTATTGTTTTCCATTCTGTTTTCTGTCACTCGGAGTTATGTCATATAAAAACTGTAATTAAAACATTTGTTACAACTTTTGAGAAAGATATTTTGAGAAATTAAAGTTCAGTGATATTACCAAGAACTCATGACTTATTTGACAAAGTGAACAAGCAAAGTAGCATCGTGAATTTGATCATTACAATGCATACTTTTCCCTTCTGTGTCAAACCCTGTACACCCACCCCCCCCCAGGACTGGAACATCTTTTTGCTCCGTTTCAATGAGCTGGACCTCTGCGTGTCGGAGAATGAGACGCTCAAGCACGGCCTGAACGAGTCCACCACGCCGGAGAGCACAGCGGTCACCAGTGGCCAGGCCCGCTCCAGCACCCAGGCCTCCCTCCTGCTGGAAGACTCGGGTCCCATCAATGTCTCGGTGCCCATCACCCTCACGCTGGACCCCCAGCGCCCTTTCGGGGGCTACTCCCGCAACATCACCCACCTGTATGCCACAGTGCTGGGGCAGCAGGTGGGCCTGACCGGTAGGTTGTCCCGTTATACCTTATGTGGTCTCCAAAATTCAGCGAAGTTGTCCAGTTTATGTGCCTGCATTTAATAGCACACAGAGGATCCTTATAATCCTGCAACAGTTTTTGAATATGACTGGCTTCGTCTCGACCTGTAGAAATTCTAAACAAGAAAAAGGAAGAAAACAGAGCTTTTGAACAGTGTTTCCTTTGTGAATTAATCATCTATCAATTCATTGCTAATAAGAATTGAATCAATACGATTTCAAAGAAACAATTAACTAAACAATCTGGAGTCTCTTTGTTATTGTATCAACGGGAGTTCTCCGCCGACGCAGAGAGCACAGGGCATTTAAAAAGCTGGCACATTCGCCGTTGCAGTAACGGAGGATGTGCCAGCTTTTGTGCCAGTCCCGGAAGAACGGCAAACGATAAACATGCCTGCGCGTACAAAATGGAAGCTTCTTGATGCCAAGGAGGAAACTATCTCTTTATTGTTGCTCAACAACTAACCCTCAAGTCGCTCAAAGACGAGTCGTGAATATACCTGTATGCGCAAACGACCTCAGCGAGTCTTGCCTTGAACTTCTCTGTTTTGAAATGAAATGAGGAGAAATGCACCTCGTGGAAAGTCACAAAATCTCGGAGGTGTGCAAGTACGCGCCGTCGTGTAGGTCCCCCGTGCCATGGCGCCATCCCCTGGTGACGTCATTAGCTTTTTTGTTATCAATTTATCGACAATTGTTTAAGGTTAATAACTATTAAGGAAATTCCTTTCAAGTTGTTTCCCTGATTTCGAGGGGTGTGCATCTCTCCCTTATAAGACGATCTGGTACATATCTAAATACATGGGCTACGATACGATTCACGGACAATATATTTTTATACGGAACAATTCGGTGTGATACGATGCAATCTGATACAGTTCTTAACATTTTGTTTAATATAGAGATTAATTTTCCATTAAAAATAAGCCAATTCTATAGAAGTGGCATTGCTTACTTTCAAATAGATATATTTCATAAAAGACCAGGGAATCAGGGAAAGTAGACCAGGGAAAGTATTTGTGTTACTTTATGGCATTTAGATATAATATCTAATATATTGTGATTCTGATATAGTAATATAATATTGTAATGACCCTGGATGCATTGGAGTATTGTTAATCGTCAGTTATTTGTTTTTACTGTGGGCGGTTCATAGCTTCGCGAGAGAGAATGTGCGCGCATGATCTGGTGCAGGGGTGTGTGTGGCGAGACAGAGTCAGAGCGGGAGCGGACGTTCCACAGTAGCTTAGTTTATACTAATGTAGAATTAGCAGCAAAGCTTCAGTCAAACGATTCTTAAGTTTAGAATTGGGCCATCGACCAGTTCATTGTACATTTAGAGACAGACAAATAAATTGAATTGAGTGTAGAAATTTTGAAATTGATAGCTGATTTATGGCTCCCTGTCAATCATTACTGCTGCAGCAACAAACACAGGTGGCTTGCTGTATATACACACATTTACACCATACTGAAATAGCGCTGCTGTAGCACAGATGCTGCATTGAAACTGAGGCTATGGGAAATTTGAGGAAGGATCCTGGAGAAATGTTTTATAATATCAGGAAATGTGTGGAAACAAGCATGGATAAACGGTGTGCTTTAGCAACTGTGGCTATGTTATTTACATAGTCTTTGAACTTGAAAGACCAACTTGACAGACCAACAAATTATATAGTGTCATAGTTAATGTATATGGATTCATCCAGTCATAGATTTCTCTCAAGTGTGAAAATCCACAAGCCCTGTGTTCTGTGTTTGATTGTTTGAACAAAAAGAAGTCGCTGCAAGGAGTGTGTCCTTTTATTAATGGATTTGAGTTACCTCTTCGCATGGTGTCTTTGGCGGGCCATTATGAGCCAACAGTGGCGGCATTGTGTATTTCTGGCTGTCTCCCAGCACATTGCCCTCTGTCTTTCAAATGGGCAAGGCCCAACAGTAAGAGGGGTTGAGGGTTGAAATAAGAGTCACTATCCTCTGAGATCTCTGGTGTGTATTTTTCCTCGACAGTCCCCCATGTCTCCTGGAGCTAATGTGTGAGAATTGGTGGCTAAAGGTGAAAATTGAATTTAAATAAATTATGACAGCAACATTGTAATTTTCTTCCGTTCAAAGTAAGAAGGGGGGGGGGGGATTATTTTGTTGTTTTGGTTGGTCCTGGAGGTGTTCTCAGTTTAATGGATTAGTTTGTTATATTTCAATGCAGTTTTGCCTCGTTGTACTGCATTTAATCACAGTGAAGCTGCAGAAAAGTGGTAAGTTTCTCAACAGTAATGCGCTCAGTGACGTAAGTTATAAATGATGGGAACTAACATTTAAATAAGCCCTCAGTTGAAAAATGCCAAACATATCCTAACTCCCACGCAAAACCCTGCCACCCTTCTCTTTCTCCACACAAATTGGCAATGTGTTATTTTTTTTTGTGTCTCAATCATGCCTTAAGGCAGATTATATTAATCATCAGATCGGAGTCTTTCATCTATACCCTTAAGACTTCCTAATGAAATTCACAAATTCTTGTGGATAATTGCAGGTGTGCTGCTTGCATAGGGAAATGGAAAAGAAGATGACACTGACAAGACTCTGCAATTTTATTCGAATTGTTTCAACAAAAGGCATCGGGCACACGGTGTATAATTCAGAGGGAAAATAGTTTGGAACTAAGGAAAAGCCGTGCTCTTTGAAACAAACTGGATTGTAAATTCCTCTTACCTTTATCCTGCTTCGTCAAGGAAACACTGGCCAAAGTTTAATCATGTTGTTGCTCTGAGGAAATCTCGCCAGGCCTCGGAGCGAGCTAATTGTATTGTGCAGAATTATAAATATGAATATTTTTGTCATTCGGTTTTTTTAATCATAGTACAATTATGTCAACCTTTTGTTTCCGACAATGGCAGTCATTATGCCATTCCAGCTCACAAGAGTAACTCAAATTACCTGAATAGCACTTACCAGCTGAACCCAGAACAAAGCACCCACTCCCCTAACAAAGAACTGCTGGGTGCCCTGTTGAGGTCTGGTCCCTCTGGGAGTTGAGTGCTCCTGGACCCGGCCTCACATTAAAAGAGAGAAACGTAACCTCCCAGCCTTTACATGCCTGCTGATACTTAGCTGGATTACTTATACCCACATGCTCCATATGCAGCCGAGGCCTGAGCCATTCTTCTGCCACAGGTAACAATACTACATGATAGTGGCCTCTGTTGGAGAGGATCAGGGGAAAATCAACCATTAAACAGTAGAGTATTGATTTGTATTATGGAGTGCTGTGGATTTGCAGAAGTTGTAACTTTTATTCTTTAACCATATGAAACTGTAATGGCAAATACCAATGGTTTTGGTAGTTTGTCGCTGCTTGGTACAGTAGAGCTATGACTTTTTCCCTCTCAAATCCAAATCTTTGTTCCTATGTTTTAACCATAGGAAATTGTTTATTTCTGTCGTCATGTAAATGTCAAACTTTGGTTTCAGTGCCGCAAATAAATGTGGCAACGGATGTACCAAACACCTTTACTTTAGACCACAGCCATTAGAGCGGACAAGTTATGGTACCGATATCGCTGCCTCTGTCTGAGATCGCTCACTTTTTCAGTAGCATGGCGCCTGTTAATGTTACATGTAAAATGTTATTGAAATGTACCGCCAGGGGCTTGTCTTAATTGCTTCTACTAATAGAACTCCCAAGTTAATTGATTCTCTGTTCAAGTGGGACTGAGCACTTGCAATACAAGTCATCCCTTATTCCTATATTAGAGTATTGAACGATATCCTGACTCACTTCATGGAAGTCAGTATAGAATTTTTATACAATATTATCCTTTTTTGATGTCAGTCTGTCATCGTGGAGGGAAAATATGGCACCGCCGGTTGAATGGCTTCTGAACTCAAGATAATAGTAAATTCAGAGTCACTTCTGTGATTTGGTTGGGAGTCTCAAAGTGTTTCTTCACTGACTGGTCTGTGCCTGTCGTCCTTTTTTGGGGCACCACATGTACCACAGACCCCAGACTGGTTTCCCCAATTAAATCCAATGGAGAATGTAGAAACCTCATCAGTAATATCTTGATGGAAGTCATCATGATCAAACATGTATAGATGTTTTTCAGCATTTGGACAAGCTGGGAAAACAATAAAATTAATTTTATTTTAAGTTTATATAGTCTTTCATTACATATTAATGTAATAACCATATACAAGGGTTTTTTTTTTTTTTCTGAGGTAAGGACTGATACCATGGTTTTTTGTTTTTTTTTCACTTCATTTTTTTTTTGTTTTGTTTTTTGTTTTTTTTTCTCCTCTAATTAAACCAGTTCTCCTTTTGTTAATTTCCTATCAGCGGTAGTTGACCCAGATATGAGTCGTTGGGACAAACGTAAATATACACATTAGCCAATTGTTAATTCAAGGCCTTGATGAGTTTATGCCCTTGGTTAACAGGATTTCTCCAGCTTTTCCTCAAGCATCTGAGAACCACTAGTGGGAGCTTTGGTGATATGATTTCCTGTCGCATGGACTACTGGTTCTCTAAGCAGAAGTCCCCATTGGAAATTGATGCGTCATCACATTGCTGTTGACGCACAACCCTGTTTCTCCCTGCCATTTCCCAGCAGGTTAATTTAAATTTCACGTGGGCCAGCATTCATTGTCAAAAGAAACGGCTCCCACTCAAATTGTTTTGTCTGACGTGAGGGGCCTGCGTTTGATCGCTGTTTTAAAATTGAATATGTTGGTTAAAAAAAATACAGCCAAGAGTGGTTGTTTTTTTTTTTGTTTGTTTTATTAAAAAAAATAAAAACATTTAGGGCCAAAATAATTACATAACGACATCTCCAACAGCGTGCGGCTCCTCCTTTCAGTCTACCTGCTGCGCTCCAACGGCAGGAGCCGGGATGTCTGACTGGCCGGTCGTGTCGGATTTTTTTTCTTCTCACCTGCCAAAACCTGTGACCACGCTGCCATATCGACACAAGCAATTCCCACAAATGACTTGTCCATCTGGTTTTTCAACGGCGAATTCCGTCTCATGCAAATGCACCTGTGTTCACATTGTTACCTTTGACTACCTTAAAACGGTTTCATAACCCAGCAGGACATTTGAGTAGCCCCTCAGATGAGACATTTTTGCAGTTTTGGAATGAACTGTAGCTTCCATGTTCCAGAATGGATCATTTACTCGCATTTCAAAATGCCCATTAAAAGATCAACCCTAATATGTATGGGCAACTTTTCAACCCCCAGGAATGCATATGTTGGTTCAAAACTGACCCATCTTAAGATTTGTTTTGTATTTATTTATGTTTGCATATTGTTTAGTTGTTTTATATTTAAAACTAAATGCATTTACATCCTCAAACACTGAAATTAAGGAATTTGGGATGATGAAAGTGATTAAAGAGAAAATTGTCAGAAAACTATCATCCGGGTGATGCTTTTGCCCCATGATATGTATTCTAGAGTTAAGGTCCCTGAATCTACATATGCGTTTTGTAATGTGTGTTTTTTTTGTTTTTTTCCTGCATAGGCCGGGAAGCTCACGAGGAAATGAACATCACCTTCACTCTGCCTGTGTCCTGGAATTCTGATGACTGTGTGCTCCATGGCCACTGTGAGCAGGTGGTGTTCAGCACTTGCATGACCATCACAGCAGCGAGCAATACCTTCCCTGTCACAGTGTGAGTTGGATCGCGTCTCTGGCGCACACCACCATTTTCTTCCTTCCCTTTAGAGAAGAGATACTGGTCCACAGATGGCAAGAGGGCGACTTTTAAGCTGCAACAGATGCAAATGTCCACAACCTACTTTCATTTTCTTTGTCACCATCTTCAGATGGACTCTGATAGATGAGCTCCCACAATAAATGTTATCAATAGCTTTCCTTAGTCAGTTAAAGATGCACTGTCTAATTTTCACACAATTTGTGGTGACTAAAAATAATAATTAGACATAACCAGATATGTCAGGGCCATAAAATGAAGGCCCACGAATGCCTGTTGAGTAGGTTGGCTTTAGAATGTAGCTCAGAATATCTGATTTGTGTTTTTATTGACACAACAGCTGCTATAGGAGATTTCTTTTTTACTTTGTCAGATGTTGCAATGTGTCATTTTCCACCGCTTTTAACAAAACCGGGTTTAAAAATAAATACATTTGGAATCCAACTTCTGTCCTTTTGCCACTCAGAGCTTTGCATCTTGTAAAAGCTAGCCAAACATTCTTGCTAAATTTAACACTTTCTCCACACCGGTATTATGTTGCACAAAGGGCTTCTTTGTTCCAGAAGTTTCAAGGGTCTCATTTTCTGCAGTGTGGTTCACAGCAAAGTCCACCACCCTACTGTTTTCACAAAAAGGTTCAGGTTCAAATTTTACCCTTTGTGTAGCAACAGGAGACATTTTCTCTTCATACTCAGATTGTCCAAGTTTAAAAGTCCTCTTATGATACCATGATTTATCTCAAAGTGTCATCCATTATCCCCTTTAAAGGCCACCTCTTCCAAATTTGAAACTGTTGTAAAAATGTGGCAATGGCGATAAGTGACCTATAAGAGACAAATAAAGAACCCGTAATGTAAGATTCAATGAAACACTAAAATGTATTAACAAACAAATATCCATGAAATAAAAACAGACAAAACCAACTGATCGAAATTGAACTAAAAAAATAAAATAAAATTATGCATAATAATATAAACAAAGAGGTAGTAATTAGTCAGAGGTAATTAAAAAAAAAAAGAACAAGAACAACTCCACATCAGTTATATTCACCCTCCCCCATCACCACAACGTCATTTGTGTATCAATTGGACCGTGCAGGCAGCCTCCACACTGCGTGCCGGAGACGTACACCAACGCCACATCCTGGTACAAGTTGTTCACCACGGCGCGCGATTCGGACACCAAGTACAGCCAGGACTACAACCCTTTCTGGTGTTACAAAGGAGCTATTGGCAAGCTGTACCACGCGCTCAACCCCAAACTGACGGTCATCGTCCCCGATGTAAGTCCTCGCCTTTACCCGAAAGAGTTGAGGCACTAAAGTTAAAATAAGCCGTCCTCCCACATACGTATATTATACGTAAGTGGGAGGACGGCTTATTTTAGCGTTTATGCCTCAACTCTAAAATCACTCCGTCCAACCTCTAGATTTACTAAGATATTGTGTTAATTATTCAGATAAAAACTACCCATGAGAACTAGGCATGTCACATTTATTATTTGTCAGCCACGCAATATAAATGTATTTCACTTAAACCAACTGGTTATATGTAGACAAATTAAAGTATCTGGGCTTTAACTGCTTTCCTTTGACCAAAAAAATGGCCAACATGTTGACTCTGTTTTTTATAGTGTATATTGTGAGTGCCATAAGTATTAATCATTAATCATTATTAGTCAGTTGTGGTATAGTGCCAACAAAAAACTTGTCCCTAACCTGGATCTTGGATATTGACTGAGGACTTTCCTAATGAGACCAAATGATAGGAGGTCATTGTTCAAAACCCTGAGACGTGGCTATCACAGGAAGAAATCCCTAATGAATAATTCAGTGGAGCATGTTTATTATTTATTTTCCAAAGATAGAATAGTAGGCTGTTGGAGTTTTATTTTACTGTCGTAAATCTAATATTTTATTTTTCAATAAAAGAGATGATTTGATTTGATTTTTATTTTTTGCTGCAATGTGAC
The DNA here is from genome assembly GCF_960531495.2 of Zeus faber. Classification (NCBI taxonomy): domain Eukaryota; kingdom Metazoa; phylum Chordata; class Actinopteri; order Zeiformes; family Zeidae; genus Zeus; species Zeus faber. The sequence continues at coordinate 11,946,548 of NC_137200.1, forward strand.
ACTAAACTGAAAGCATTGTATTTGCATCTTTCATTGGAAAAGATGCAAAAACCCACCGCTGTTCTGAATGTGTTCTCCAGTCGTTTCAGTTTTAAGTACCATTCAGACCCAAGTGACCCCTTATTCGTTAAATGAGCAAAGAGACCATTTAGAATACAACCATTTGCTGGTTTCGGTTTCCATATGGTCACTGACGACGGCTTTGAGAGTGCTGCCCGAGACAGCTTTTCCCACTGTCATCAACAAAACAGTCAAATAAATGATGACAACAGCTTGTTGGGCTTTTTAATACCTGCTCAGGTGATTCATGCCAGCCAAGTAAAATTAATTTAAACAGTTTGAAAAACAACAATAACAAACAGGTAAATAAAAGCTATTAATTTCTTTTCACACAGTAATAAAAATTACTTGACTGGAAAAAGTCAGATAATCTTTTTTTTTTTCGGAGAGTAAATTCTAATATAAAGGTACATCTGCAAACGTGTATTAATTCAGGAAAAGTACACTGAAGATGTGGTCCCAAACGATACAGAATTCTAATTATAAAATTTATATGAAGTCCAAAACTGTCCTTCGATTTTGCTCAAAGCAGCATTCAAAAAGTCTTAAATGATGGTATATACAGAATCCTGTGAATAGTAAAGAGGGTACGATTGTTTTTCTGCGTGGGCCCCTTCCCTCTCTTCTTACCAGGATGACCGCTCGCTCATCAACCTTCACCTGATGCACACAAGCTACTTCCTGTTTGTCATGGTCATCACCATGTTCTGCTATGCTGTCATCAAAGGCCGACCAGGCAAAGTACGACAAGCCAACCCCGACTTCTGCCCTGAGAAGGTATAGTACACACCTGCAGTTTGGAGATTTTAATCATCGAAAAACCAAGGCCCAATATCATATTCCAGTCATCCATGTAAATGATAACATCTTACCTGGTAAGCAAAGGTTCATTTATTTGGTATTATATGAGCCCTAATTACTACTATGGCGAGTGGTGATCCTTATAAGTTGACGGAGATATTACCAGTGAATGTACATATTCAAATATTAGATATGTAAATGTAAGAACAAATTGTGGACAAAAAAGTAGAGAACAAATACCGTCTTTTTGTTCTGCTCTCCATTGACTTCCATTGCCTAGCCTCAAAAACCCCAACCCTTTTCAACACTTTTAAAAGTCATTATTATTCTTAAATTTGAACTTATGATGTCTTAATTTCAACACAAGCACATTATCAGATTTTAATTATTCATGCACTTATTTTTTTTTCCCAAGATCATTTAAAGTGTGTTGTTATAAAACCCCACGCCTACTGCTGAACGTTATACTTACCTTTATATGTTTGCGCTGTTCTAGATGAACCCAACTGACTTCATACTCACCTGTCATGGTTACCTGTGGTTGGATGTATTACAGTCCCTTATTATGTTCCTTGCCATCTGACCTAAAATATATATTTGCAGAAAGTTCTAGCTCATAACCTGCCCTATTCCTACATAATACCTACTTGTTCCCAACGTATGGCACTTACCTGCATAACTTGCCTGCAATATTTGATTGAATGGGACTCTCCTGGAATGACACCTAGTGGGATACAAAGCAGGTTAAAAAAATAAAATCATTAACGGATCTCGTCGAAAAGGCATTGACATTTTTACTCTTCTTGAAAACGGCTGTGATTTGGAATTGGCCACAATATGACAAACATGTGGCTCCATTATCAAAGATCAGTCCTGAAACCCCGAGCTGAAACTAAGCAGATCAGAGTCATCGAGTCAGGATTCAGACTATTTGACTACAGCTGTATAAACTTTCGACGTTGCTTAGCTGCAGCGTTGTGAGGAAAGCACCTTTGGGGGCTCGGGGTCTGACACTAACCTCCAATCACAGCTGTCTTTTTTTTTGTTTTGTTTTGTTTTGTTTTTTTTTAATTGGCTGCAGGATATTTGTGGAAGATCTCCAGAGGCAGCTCTTCCACACCGTTCCCACACTCTGAAAAGATAAAAAAAAATACATATTCAATACGTTCTGTGAGAGCGTTTTAACCTTGAAACCGTGTTGCTCAGAACAAATGTCATTTTTAAATGATTTATTATTATTTCTGTCTGCATGCCGGGGTATCCTTTTTTTGGTGGGGAATCTGAAATGTTTTTCCCTTCAATGTCTCTTGCAGGTGGCATTGTCTGAGGGTTAGAGGCTTCAAGGAGCTTGGTCACAACTGAACAGCACCATGGACAAACTTGAAGAAATAGAAAATAATTAAAAAAAACAAAAAAAACTCCATACAAGTTGCCTCGTGAACCCTGGAAATAAAAATAAGGGACACTAACGCTCTGAATGCATTTCTCCTGCAATGTTGGGTTTCTCCAACCAAAGATATATAAGTGCCTGTATCTACAGTGTAAATATTTGTAGGAACTGTACAAAATCTTTAACTTTTTTTTTTTCCTCTTTCTTTTTCTATTGCAAACATTTTGTAATTGATCCAGGTGGCAGCGGATGGACGTTTAGTGCTGTCTGTCATCCTACTCCACAATAGTATTTTCATGCATTTCACCTGTGTGTTAACCACAGATTTCTGTCTCATTTAACGGCCCGCAAATTAAAGTTACCGTAAACGACTCCGAGAAACGGATGAATGAGGCCCCGTTATCTTGTTGCCCCCTCCGAGTCCGACGAGGCCGCGCCCGCCGCGCCTCGTCTTCGGTTTGTCATCACACTGAAAACCTTCTCTGCCTTTTTTTTCCTCCCCAGTCACCTGCTTTTAAATTTACTGACAAATCATCTAGAGGAGCCCCCCCCTCTGTGTCTGTGTGTGTGTGTGTGTGTGTGTGTGTGTGTGTGTGTGTGTGTGTGTGTGTGTGTGTGTGTGTGTGTGTGTGTGTGTGTGTGTGTGTGTGTGTGTGTGTGTGTGTGTGTGTGTGTGTGTGTGTGTGTGTGTAAATTTGCTGCTGGATGAGCAAGATTTGGACTTGCCTTGCCCTAAAGTGGATAGTAAAATAGGGGATAAGAGTTATTTTCCTTTCCTCTTTCTGTTTTTAATTTATTGAGCCCCCTCCAGATGATTCTATTTATTTCCTCTTCCATAACGTCGATCCTGTGGAGATCACATTTCTCCTTGTCGGAATGTAAATATCAAAAAGAGCTCTCGTTGTGGGGTATGTATTTCAATTACTTTTGCTTTTATTTTAAGCAAATATGGATCGATCGTGTGTGTTTGTGTGTGCGTGTCTTAAGTTTTTAAGCACCTTTTGACTTCAGTGTGCGTTTAAAAAAAACCTTTTTCTGTAGCACGGTCGGTGCTCCAAAATAACATCTGTTTTAATTTGCAGAAAGTAACAAAGAATTTTTTTTTGTGTGACACTGTAATTAAAACGTGCGATACCCCCTTGATTCCAGTCATTGAAAAATTATTGAAAAATATATTCAATTATTTGGAGCACAATAAAACCTGCAGAAACTCAGAGGGTGGCCAAATGTTTGTGTAAATCTGGAATAATTAACGGTGGCATCAACTTATTATAAAAAAATTTATGACACTCCAAAAGTGTAATGGCAAACGCCTAAAAGGGAACCGGCTTTGAAATAGCTCGGGCCGAGCCAAAATTGAAATCTTAAAAGGTTTTAAGGCCGAATGGCGGAGAAATTGATGGAGCCACAGACTCGGACAATCATATGGTCCAAATATACATATCAGCTCATGCCTCATAACTTCAAAATGCCTCAAGACAACAAGAATTCTGTCATCTGTAAACGCTGGAATGCAGCTCATCTTTGGAACTCACAAAGTTGTTAAACGGTAGAGATGGTTTAACCCGCACTTTAGAAACACTCAAGTCTGAAATAACCTTTTTTTCCAATATATTTTTCGTCAGTTGTGATTGAAATATTTTAGTTGTTTTTCGGTTTGTCTTATTAACAATGTACCTATCGAATTTACTTCAAAAAAACATACGTATTTACTTGTGGTGAATTTTGCATTTACATATTTACTCGAAGGAACAAATTCCAAAAAAAATAAATAAAATCGTTTTCTTTTCTCCTTGAGTTGGAACCCACAACTTGAACTGATATTGAAGTTTGGTGACAAATGGTTTTATTTTAAAATTTTTGGATGATCCAATGGGTTTTGCCAAGTCTTCCAAAATCCTCACTCTCATGACATTTGTCCTTCCTTTAATTGCCGTTAACTGTGAAGTGCTGTGCTTTTTTTTTCTTTCTGTTGTTGTTGAGTGTCTGAGTCATGTCTCAATAGAATTGGGAAGGGACCTTTTTTAAAAAGGCAGCAACATTATAAACAACTTAACAAAGTCAACACATTGTCTTATCTGCAACCTGTACCTCTGTCTTTGATTTATTTGCTTACTCTTTGGTAAGGGCGGCTCCTTTTTGTATTTGAATTTGCCTTAAAGCGAAATGTGATGGCTTTTTTTTTTTTTTGTTGTAAAGTATTAAAAATAAGATATTTTAAATTGAATTGTCCTATTGGAATCGGCTTTTCTCACCCCAAAGAAACCGCCACTTTAAACGATAGGTTGGCTATTTTTTTATTTTATTTTTTTTTCCAACTCGGGTCTAATTAAAATTTTGGCTCCCATCAACTGCGGCGGAGCGGTAAGTTTCTCAATAGTGAAGCGAACCAGCACTTTTGGACAGTACACACGTAAGTAAATTAACGCGGCATTGGAAAGGTCTGCTGAAAGCCAAAAGAGGATCTAACAAGCAGCCTTCAAAAGCTTTGAGTGGTGCCGCCTTCAAGCAGTGGGAAGAACTGAAAGACCATTGGAAACGCCGACTCATTTTGATTTTCGATTAGTCGTACGGGAGCTGCAGTTACATGGATGAAAAAACTTTTTTTTTTTTTTTTTTTTTTACGCCCATGGTTATGAGGTGTAGGTGGAACCTCAAGGGTCAGGAAGTAGGGACTTGAGTCAACCGTTTGGATTCGCTGATGATGACATCCCATGGTTGCAACTGATGAGCGAAGCCGGCCTGTTGGTTGCACATCTTATCTCTTGTAAGACTCAAATTGGCTCAACTGAAAGTTGCCATTCCACCCAGGAGCACGGTCTTCAACGTATACGCGTTAAACCTGTAAATCCCGGGACGTACGTTTTGATCGTGCGTCGGCAAGTCTGGGAGCGGCCACCAGGGGGAGCCGTTTGGTTTCCGCTCCCTCCAGTACAAGGGCCGGGATTTTGACACGGCCTTCCATCACCCCCCCGCCCCCATTGTTTTTCACAGCACTTAGAGGAAAGCATTCAACCACCTCTGTGCCTTCTTCCTGTCCGACCTCGTCCTCCAGCTCTGCACGGCGCCGTAGATTTACCGCCGCTAGGCGCGGAAGCGGCGCAACTGTAAATGATTCTGTTGGCGGGGGGGGGGGGATCAACGGAAATTGTCATCGTCTCAGCCGCCGACTGTGTCACTGGAAGAGAAGTTTGTTTTCTCTTTTTCAAGGCTCAGGAATAGTGACGCAGTGGAGGGTAATAATGAACTCAAACAGCGGTTTACCGGAGCAGTGTTGCCGGGCAGGTTTTAGTCAGGAGGCCCCACCCCCCCCCCCCCCCCCCCCGGCTGCCTCCTGCCCGCTCTGAAGGTCACGACTTCTCGTCGTCTTTGCTGCCGTTCGGTCGGTCTCCCTCGCGAGGTAACCGAGTGTGATTATGCGGGGACAACAATTTGTGAAGGTGTGTGCCGTCGGCGGTGTGGTGGTATGCAACCGCCCAATCGGATAGAGGGTATAAGAGCCTCGTGTGTGTCGTCAACATTAATTCACGCCATACGATCTTCAATTATGACTCCTCTCGGGGCTGCCACTTTTGCGGTGTCTTTTATGTTTTAATTTTTTAGGACTTATGTCAGGATAATGTCAGGGCTGGATTGTTCGGCTGTAGGCACAATAGGACCTTATATCACGTGTGTGCATAGAAGGGGGGGGGGGGAGGGACCGTACAATACCCTGGAGGCTTCACATGAGTCACATTGTTTGTTGAGTAAGGTATATGTATTCAGGCCGTGTGCCGCCACAAAGAGACGCCAGGCGTCCATTAGTGTATTGGAAGCGTGAACCGCGGGGACACGCCTGCGCTGGAAAGAGGATGAAATGCATGCACATTACTGGCCATAATTAATAATGGGGGGGGGGGGGTACGAAGACCTCTGTCTACATTGCGAGGCCGCGTAAACAACGCAGGGGGATAATGAATAGGGCGGGCGTCGGAGGGTCAACAGAGTTTATAATTCACTCAGTGGCGGATGGTAAATACACCAGCGCTTGTCCTTGGGCGAGGGCAGAGAGCAGGCCGTGGTGGTGTTTCACTTGCAGGCCGTTTTTGATCACCATCACGGCGGGGACTTCAAAAATAAAAATGCAGTGGCCCGGGCGGGAAAGAAATGGAAGTGGACAAAAAGTGATATGTTGCAACTTTTTATCAACGACATCAAAAGTAATTGAAGGGAGCATAATGGTAAAACGAGGGGTTACCAAAGTAAAATGAAGTGTTAGAAAGGTGAAATTGAGTGCTATAAGATATATTTGAGGTAGAAGTATGTCATACATTCAAATATTTCAAACATCCTTGCTTCAACCTGCTAATGATGACTTTTATGATTAAATATGAGCTTCACATTTCTATTAGCATGGGCCTGACCCAGCTGAAATGGAACTGGCAAGCCAATATATTTAATTTTTTGAGGAGAGGTTGGCTGGGGGTGAGGATCGGTGTGTTTCGTGACGGACAATGAGCATTAAAAAGTTAAAAAAAAATAAAACAGAATAAAAAGTAAAATAGCATTAAAAAATACAATTATAGAAAGTACATGTAAAAATGGCCAAAATGTGCACAAATAGCCGGAAAAACTACGAAACAGAAGTAATCAAATATTAAAAAAAAAAAAAAAAAAAGTTATTAAAATAAATACACAGAATATACAAAACGCCAATTCTGTACCAGGAGGACACGCCCCCTCACCCGGACACCTGTCAATCACCGCTTATACCCCGCCCCCAAATCTGCCAATCATATTCTCGAACTTTCGACCGTGCGAGATTTAACATGTTTTGTTTGTTTGTTTGTTTTATGGCGAAAACATCCCCCCCCCCCTCGATGCCCCCATCGGACGGCATTCAAGCACCACGATAAGCCACATCAGCGCGGTAAGGAGGTTGAGCGGTGAACAGTTACAAACGATGGGAAGCAAGATTTTTAATCAGGTTTGGGTTGGAATATGGCGGCCCCCTCCGAAGCGAAAGGTCAGCCACCTTCCACAGTTCTCCGTTTTGGGGTTTTACCCGCTGCGACTCGCGTGCTTTCAACCACCTGGCACTTGCGGGAAAACAACCTTTAAAAAAAACCCAATAATAAAATAAAATCTCAGGAATTCGTATGTTTTTCAGGGGTATATGTCGCTCAATCTAACTGAACGTTTTAGCCCCGGTTGGAGTGGGGAGAGCAGCGCCGTCCTCTCACCGCAAGATGGCGGAGTCTTCTCGGTCCCAGACAGGGGTGGCAGGCTACCAAACGCTACTGCTGGTCGCCTTCCAGGAAGGCGCTCTAAGGCGACCGAGACCACCCAGCTTTAGTTCAACTGTTTAGTTCACTGCACGCACAACAACTAGAACAAGCCTTTGCGTTCACTGCATTAAAAAAACAAACAAATAAACACAACAACAAAAAAACAAAACACCTGCACCACAGCAAGACTGGTCTGCTTGAAAAACATCATGGTTACGCACTCCAAAAAAGCAATATCCTTTTTTAAATTTGGATAATAAACGTTCTTTGAATTAATAAACCATAAACCTTTCCTTTTTTTTTTTTTTCTTTTTGGGTAAGGGGTGAGGGTGAGGGGTCCACGCTAACACTATGAGACCAGAGTAACCATTAGAGGGGCTGAGAGGCGTGTAGTCAGTCATCCAAAACCATAAAAGACAATTGCACACGCAGTAAAGCAATTTAACGCATTGGAAGCATTTGAAAAGAGAGGATGTGCCGACGTATCATTGTCATAAAAACATGTGGGTATCATGCAAGTGTTACATGAAGAGTCTGTAGTCAAGTGGCCATTACTTGGGGTTGATCATCCATCTTTTTTTTTTTTTTATTTTTTTTATTTTTTTACTGCTGACAGAAGATTAAGGTCCTGATGTTGTCGCCGCGGTGCCAAACAGCCAGAAAGGCAGTAGTATAACCCTGCTGTGTGCAAAGGTTTCTTGCCATACGCATTATTTGCCACCCATAGCGATCCAGGCTTGTCATAATTGCTCTCTGCTGTGGAAGACCGCAAACATTTTCGACTTCATTGCAGAAAGTGATTTTTTTTTAATTATTTTTCGTATATTTAGTTCTCACATCAACGTTATATCTTTCTTCTTTCGTGTCGTTGGTCTCTTTTTGACCGTGAAGATGCTCTGACTCTCAGTGATGTTGGAAAAATCGAGTACTACAGACTGAGGTGTCAAGAAGCATCCTGTTTTGTTTCATAAAGAAAACCTATTCTGTGTGTGTGTGTGAGAGAGAGAGAGAGAGAGATGTGAAATGTGATGTACATAGAAATATCCATCAAAAATTGAGATGCCGAACTTGCAACCCCCTCTGAGTTGAGAGGCGTAGAGATGGAAATGGAACCCATTTCCTTTTCAGTCGAACACAATCTTTCTCACAGAAAACAGCCTTTAGCCAATGAGCAGGGTGGCACAATAAATCACCAGACATATGCTGAGGGACAAAAACGGGAGAACACATTACGAGAACTTGACTGCCTATTACTACTTGGACAGCAACTTATTTACAATCACCATTTTGTCACAGGAGCCTGTAGACAGGGAGCGATGGCTGGCCTACATACAGACCTGGCTGCAAATGCATTTTTGCGCCTGTGCGTTATTCAGACATGCGTTATCGAAATGGTGATCATTTACGGTGACATTCTGCAGAGTCTGCAGATAGTGTGTGTACATGTGGGTGATGGGGGAAAAAAAAAAAGTTCATTTTCACCTACAACATAAAAAAAAAAAAAAAAAGAGAGAGGAAGGCAGGGCCTCAGCAGGGGCCATTAGGAACAAGCATATTTGAAAAGGTCACACTCGGTCCTTGATTTTCTTCATTTATAAACGACTCTTGGACGACAGTTGTGACAGAACCTCCTTGAAGCGCTTGTTAGGAGCCTTGTTAATCAGAATCCTCCAGACATGGCATGCAATTTGGAGGAGATTGTTATCCTTTGTCATAAATGTGAATATATTTTACATCCGCCCTGAATAACAAGTTGATTTGATAGACTGGAGAGCCCGTTTACTGAAGGGCTGGTCAAAACTGTGAAGACACAGACCATTTACCTTTCCGGAAAGTCTGATAAATCTGTGGCAGTTCTAGCCATTAGAGGTAAAACAAATCCCAGACATCCCACTGTTTCCTCTCTGGTGTGTTTCAGGATTGCTAAAAGCTGAAAAACTGAAGCTCTATATCCTCATTCTGTATCACCCTTATACAATGGCAATATATTTGCAGTTTAAGCAATATATGTTGAGTTTTTACGATGAGAAAAAACAAAAACCCAAGAACTAAATCTTTGTCGTCTTAAATGCGGCTACATTCAGAGCTATTTTTGATGCATAATCATATCCACTGGGCAGTGATTATCACCTGTGACGCATCACTTCAAATGAGTTGGGGGGGTTGCCAGGTATAAACTGCAATGCCCTGCAACAGAATGTCGAAAAACTCAGCTGACTGAACTGGCAACCCTGCAGCACCAACCTGTTGAGTTCCACAGGCAGTGCACAGCTTTTAACCACTGTGTAAAGGATGAATGGGGGGGTGTTAGAAATAGGTCCTAATATAGCTTCATTACAAACAGCTAATATCTTGTTTTGATGTTTTTATTGTTACACTTCATAAATGCACAATCTATGGCTCAGATAACTCAAGCTTTTCGAAATGCTGGAAGGTGTATTTCCCTAATTTTACAGGATCTAGGCTAGTTGCCCCCCTGCTGCCTTGCACTGAGCTCACAAAATTACGCTTGGGCGATCGTGCAAAATTCGAATCGCCGATCGCTGGGCAGCAGCGATCGGCGCTATACCATAATATTGGGGGCGCGCCTGTGCGTGCATTGGGGTTTGCGCACGCATAGAACATAATGTTATGTTACAAATGCGGTCTCCCCGTTCCCGAAGTGCAGGATTTATTATTTAAAAGTCAATTATTTTCACAAAAACATCCATTTTTTACTAAATTAAGTCCCATAGCAACGGAAACAACGAGGAGACATGCGTCCCGACAGTGGGAACGCACAGGTTTTGGAACAGTATGGAGTTAGGACTTGGACAGTCACTTATCTCAGTTGTGTTTAAAATGTTGGTTTCATACATGTAGGAAACAAACCAAAATAAATAGATGTAAAATAAAAAGACAGGCACGGGAACCTGCGTGCATCGCTGTCTGGAGGAGAAAAAAAAAATTCCAATTCCCAATGTTCCAATTCTCTGAGTTGGGTTTATGTTTTTCATTTTCCATACAAGTAAGGAAACAAAATGAATCTAAATCTTTCCCTATGAGATTATATTATATATTGCTATAATATAATCACAAGATTTCCATATTGAGCGGCAGGTATGTGCAGGGAGTAGAGGGTGTCGAGCACCTGCCCCACAGACCCACGGTGTCCTTCTTCTTAGGCGCATTTTTTTATTTTTTTATTTTAAATTAATGGGTGTCGAGGAAGCGGATTGTCTGGGCAAGCCATATATATGAGGAATTCTTCATGAACCTTGAACCTTGCCGCACCTACCATGTGCACACAGCGGCACAGCTGTGCTGCTCTGTTTGTCCAGAGCAGCAGAATGCCTAGAACCGGAGCTGGGGGTCCATGTGATTTTTCTTTTCTTTTTGAGCACCTGCTCCTCAAAGTCTCTTTTCGGGACTGTAGAGCAGGAAAGTGAGACCCGACCACCAGTCGTTACTGGACAGCTCTGAGCGGAGAGGGGGAGACCCTCCGCCCTCTCTCTCTCTGCGCTCTAGCTTCAGAACACGGTAAACTGCACTTAACCCATTTAAATTCTCTGTCCGTCATCAATGTCATTCGCGTTTGATGGAGTCAATCGCAGATGGCGAAGCCGATCGCCGATGACAAAGTCGATCGCCGATGACGAAGTCGATCGCCGATGACGGAGTCGATCGCCGATGACTGAGTCGATCGGCGATAGACAATTTACTTGTAAATCGGCAAAAGCCTAAACACAATTAGGATGCAGCCTCTCGCTATCTCAGTACTTGACACTAGGCTTGGGCAGATTTACAAATAAATCAGCGGTCGACTCCAACGATCGCCATTGACAGATGATGATGATGGAAAAAAAAAAAAGAATGTATCTGCCAGGAAAAATCAGAGCATTGAAATGGGGTAAGGGCAGTTTACCGTGCTCTGAAACTGGAGCAGAGGGAGAGGGAGGGAGAGAGTCGCCCTTCCCACTCAGAGCTGTCCAGTGACCACTTGTGATCGGATCTCACTTCCCCACTCTATATGCAAAACTTGTGATTATAATATAGTGATATATATAATCTCATAGGGAAACATTAGGATTTATTTTATTTCCTTAGTTTCTTACTTTTATGGATTAAAAAAAACAATGTAAACCTAATTCAGAGAATTTCAGCTTTTTCAATTTCTCCTCCAGACAGCAGTGCACAGTGCATGCGTGATGCCTGTGTTTTTATTTTAGATCTATTTTTTTTTTTTTATATCCTCCTGTCCCGTTGCGTCCCATTCCAGAAAAACCTGCGCTTCCCCACTGTCACGACAGTCTCCCCATTGCTTTCTGTTGCTATGGGACTTAATTTAGTAAAAACTGGATGTTTTTGTGTAAATAATTGACTTGTAAATTATAAATCCTGCTCTTCTGGAACGGGGAGACCGCATTTGCCACATTACATTACGTTCCATGCACGCACAAAAACGACTGCAACTATCTTATATATTTTGTTGAGTTGTGTACTTACATTATCTCAAATGTGTCAGACAATTTTCAAACCCAGAGAAATCCGTGATTTCAAAACAAGTAGCGGTCCGTTTCATTAGGTTGCGTGTCCAACACGTCATATCCCTTAACCCCCTCTTCTTGCTGAAACTTCTGGGGCACCACAGGGACGACCAGATGATACGTCAGTACCACTGTATGGTATTATTGTTTGTACTTCTTTCCTATTACTCTACTAACTATTGTTTGATGGAGCAGGATTATTTCTTGCCGTTTGCGGCGTGTTCTGTCACCGAAGCTGTCCCTGACAACAACAATAACTCCCATGATCCCACACTGCTCCACGATGGCCTCAAACTCCCTCTTGTTATTGTTTTGATTGAGCGACCCCTAGGTATTTCAACTTCGGAAATTTGCGTTGACAAATGACATTTGCCCTCCTAACACAATATCCCGACTGAATCAAACACTGGATATGTTGTCACACTTCATAGTACTCGAGTTCAATGTAACGAAGCTGCTGCAATCTCGAGCACGGGATTTTGAATTTGTCAACGTGTGATGTGTAGTTTGTGTTTACAATTGTCTAAACATCGTGATAATGTATCTTCCATACCCCTCTGATAATCACATGTGAATGAACTGGAGGATCTTGGATGTTTCATATTCTGCTCCAAGCTTTTATTATTATACTATTTTTTGTGATAAATAATTAGATTAAGACAATAGGGGGAAAAAACATATAATCCTAAACGCATATATCATTTTAGGATATCAAGTAGGGGTCGACTGATTATCGGCCTGGCCCATAATTGGATCCGATATTCATCATTTTTCCAATTATTGGAATCGTTATTTTGTCTGATATGATTGCCAATAAAATAAATAAAAAAAAAATAAAAAATGCACTCCTCTGGCTCAGACATGCCTCACCTTATGTATGCCGCGCCGTCGTGGCATGGGAGACGCCGTATGTTGTAATAATCCACGAATGGTGCCGTCATTCAAGTTCAAACGACTCCGCCCCCACTCAAAACGCTTACATTGCGTATATTGCAATCCGCTGTGTCCTGCGTCTTAAAATAATTCCACACCGCGGACATTATGTTTAAAGGCATGACGTTTTGTGTTCAAGTTTGGCGTCACTGTAAATTTTGAAACTAAAATGTACATTTTTACTGCAAATGTATATGGGCACCAAATATCTGTTATAAGTAATCTCCTTGATTACTAATAATCTGTATCGGAGACAGTCCTGAAAAAAACAACTTGGTTGATCTAGTATCAAGCCCTTGAAAAGAAGGGTAGACTCCTTCATGTACTGTCTCCTCATTTTTCATTCTTTGAGCGATGTGTTGGCTATGGCCATCTTGTCACACAGAGGATTTCTTTTGACTGACGTTTCCAGAATAAAAACTCTTTTAAAAATTGAAAGAGAACAGGTTGAGGGATTTAGATTTGCTATCATAATCTAGACAGGCTCTAGATTATGATGGCAATGGTGGCTTAACAACTCAATTAAGTTTAGGACACCAGTGGTTATTATTATTATTATTATTATTATTATTATTATTATTATTATTATTATTATTATTATTATCATATTTTTTAAATTTTTATTATAATATATATATATTTTTTTTTCAATAAGGTTAAGGTATCTTGAATTTTGACAAATGAATTACCACCGCCACTCACCCCCTTAAATTAGCAGCCGTTGCTGGAAAACCAAGGAGTGGGTGGCAGCTATTTTGCATTTTTCCAGAACAAAGGGGATTACTTAACTTGCACTCAATAGGTGGCTATTTACTTCTCAAGTAATGACCCCCCTATTTGGGTTAAATCCCTCATGATTACACTTGTTTAAGAATTTAGCATTTTTTTGTTTTGGTTTTTCTCAATCAATCATTTGTGATTGCATTGACTGACAATGTTTGTATCGATCCATTCACCAGCTGCCTTATTGAATGCAAGGACTCACCTCTCCAATCGATCGACGACAGCTCACCCCCCCCCCCATCAGCGGTGTGCCGATGGGGGGGGGGGGGGGGGGTGAGCTGGGGGCATTTTGATTGACACGTGGTACTCAACGCACTCAAGCACAGTGTTCTCAAAATGATAAGTGGAAGGAATGGAATTGCAGTCAAATTAATTAATTAAAAAAAAATGTGAGGGAAGTTGAAATTGTCAAATTGTTTTCAACTATGAAGCATCTTAAGGAGTCTCTGAAGACAAAAGTCAGTAAAGTCAGTAATATGGCTATTTGATGAACCCCAAGTGTGATTGAATTCAAATATATGTAATGGAGTGAGTTCAATATTGAAATTGTTTATATAAAAAGAAAAAGAAAGGCTTTCAATTATTTCCTTTGCATCCAATGAATGGTCCAACAAAATGGCGTCTGATTTATTTGACTGAGTTGACTGTGTTAATAGAATTTACATTTTCTTTCATTTCTCTAACATTAATTACAGCATTTCATCAATTAATAAATCTTTTATTTGTATTCTAATCAACACTTTTATTTTTTGGCATTTCATTAAATCAAAGAGTCAGCATTACATTTTTTGATTTTCTACCTCTCCTACCAACTCCACGTCTGCAGCTGGAATTCAAAAGCAACTGAACCTCGTCTTTGCCAGATGATCAAAGCTCCCAGAAGTCAGCAGGGGAAGGGGGAGAGCCATGCCAAAGGTAAAACCCAGTCAGGTTAAACAAAAACACCCTCAGCAGGAAGCCTGGGATAGTGCAGCCATTTTGCTCCGACCCCTCCTGTGTCTCTCTTCCCTTTTAAGATGAGACACACGATGGCACGCGATGAGAGACCAAGGAAATATCTTCGAAGTAATATTAAAACCTTGACGTTATAGAGTCTCTTGTCAAGGACTGCATGGCAGTAGACTAGACTGCATGACACTAGAAAGCATGCAACACATAATGGGCCTTTGTATGTATCTACAAGAATACTGTAGACAATATGAGACTGCTTGGTATAAAAAATATTATATCATTTGCATTACACACACATGATCCAATGACATAATTTTATTGATGACATTGACTGAACGGTTTATTTTGATGACGTCATTTAGCAGACGCTTTTGTCCAAAGCCACTTACAATTATTCATACAAAGATAGGCGCAGCCATCTGGAGCAGTTAAGCAGGAGCAGGGGTTAAATGTCTTGCTCACGGACACTTCTTTATGGTGTTGCAATCATTTTGGATAACTTTTCTGTGTTCAGCATCATGCCATTTATGTAGGCTATTACCATAGCCACTTCTTTGCCCTAATCTGTGACGCCGTGTTTTTTTTTTTTCACAAACCGAATAAACCTTGGGACACATACAGCAATACAGTACCCCTAATACCATGGTTGGTCCCTGTGGACAACTCCATCCACAGACACGGGTTCAGGGAGGGAGACGGAAACTTCCTGGTAGTGAGGTGCCGACACAGTGGGGTTTATATTATGAACAAATAATCAAACCAAACGGCTCTCTGGCCAACATAAATTATGAAACAGAGTTCTTGTCTGCGTTAGTGTCCGACTCTTGATCTGGTCTGCAGACTCTCTGACCCTGTACCACGCGCCCCTCACTGCAAGACAAACAACACTTGAGAAAACGCTCCCAGCCGTCTCCGCCCGATCGGCGGCAGTGGGCTGATCGGCCGAGTTGGTATAGCTGCGCCGGTGCAGGACGAAGCCCCACACCGTAACCCGCAGACCCTGGCTAAACCACGCCCCCTCATCTGCCAAAGTCTTTATTATTAATTCTTCCATATTTAGATAATGAGGCAATCCAGTGTATAACAATGCGACTGGGACCCTCCAAATTACCATGAGCCTGATGCTAAATTGTTGGGCACTCTTTGGATTAGAATTGCACCCCATCCCACCTCTATGATTCCTGTTGACATCTCACACCAATTGCCTCTGAGTTGCTGAGCTAAATAGATGTACATATTATTACAGAAATACATAGTATTTGATAGTTATAAAACAACAATTAGCCCAATCAATATTTTTCTAATTGTATTTACTTGCGTGTGTACAGCTCTGGTCTCATTGATTGAGCATTACAGAATATCTGACATATCAAACATTTCTGTGCAACAGTGCATCAAGCCTAATGGAACTCTATGTTGATCTTTCATCGAGAAACAGTAAACATAGTAATCACCATTGTGATTAGCAATGAATAATTAATTCTCACCGAACATATTTCGGAAAACAGAACCACTGACTACACACAATATTGATACTTTACTGGGGGGAAAGTGGCTCCACAAAGGGTAGATGGAGAAAGAAGAAATGCAGAAAAAAATTAATCATTTTGCAAATCGAGTTAATTTGCAAAATAAAACTTATTTAATAATTTTGCAAATGAACAAACTCCACAAAGGTTTTCACATTCATCTAAACAAAGAAAGGGACAGCTTTTCTAGTAATCGGTGGCCTAATTAAGACTTCATAAGACAGACATTTGAGGATGTCATCATTCCTTTATATTTGTGAGTGATATATTTAGACCGAATAAACGTAAAATGAGTGTGTGAGGAAGGATATAAAAAGATTTGAGGCTGGCTTTTTGCATATTGCCAAAAATATACAAGGGGCCCCCAGCCTTGACCACAAACTACATGGAATAGAATCTAACATCAGAAATCTTCAATGGACAAAGAAAAGATCTGTTAACAAGACAACTTTATTTTTATGGTTGATGTCATACACATAGATTACTACTTTACATGAAAGAAACCTAATTATAAAAGTTAAACAACATAAAATTAGAAAATAAAAGGATGATTTGTTAATAAAAAAAATGTAATATGCTTTCCCGAACTCTGTGTCAATGTGCTTGATTAATTTTATATTGTGTACATTTGTACATAGAGGAAAGAACATTACCTACTTTTCCCCTACCAAAGCCAATTTCAAGGAATGTTGAAAACACTTGGCACAATTAAACCTTGGCGTAGAATCACAAGGTTTTGAAGAGAATAATATGTAGCCTGCTGGGTGTTTGTTATTTTGCTTTTGAAACGTGACATTTCACCCCTAATCAATCCGTCCAGTTCACTGGACACTGTCAACGGTGCGGCTAGCACACACAGTTTGTAGTGGTTTTGTGTTTATGCGAAGCATAATCGCTCACTCCAAAATAATGTCCAACGAATACAATCTAGACACACAATCAAACAAGTTCAATTAAAAGACCTATAAGTGGCGCACCTTTTCACTAACAAGTTTAAGTGCAGGTCTATTGCATGCGGCCAACTGTAAGGCAATATTTATAGGTAGATAAAAATATGCTCACGCACTTACGTTCACATGTATTTCTGTCTTGTGTCCATCCACTTGTGTGTGAAGGGGAAATTGAGACTCCTTTCTGCCAAACACTAATGCAAGCCTTTCATATTGGAGCGTGAATTAAAAGCTCTTGCTCTTACTGTAGGTATCAGGACGCCCAAGGTATACCCGTACACACATGCGCGCGTCTGGCATGGCAGTGAATTCTCTCTCGCGCTGACAGATGGATGAGGTTAATATCATAATTAAGTACATCGGCCGACGGGTTCCTGTTTACAGCTTGGTTGCTAAGCAGTGACATCAGCTGATCCCTCCCTCCCTCCATCCCTCCCTCCCCTAATCCCTTCCCTCGCAGTCCCTCACACCACTCTCTCTCTCAGAGACGAACAGACACGGTCAGGGTGTGGGGTATAGCGAGAGAGAGAGAGAGAATGAGAGAGAGAGAGCGGGGGGCAGATAGCTCGATGTGTGCGTCTGTCAGACAGCGTGGTCTGAATGGGGAGTGAGAGGCAGCAACAGGCAGCGCTCTCCATGTTCAGACCCGCGTAGCGCAGTCCACACAGCTACTGGACCTACCCCACCATACAGAGCTTAAGGGACACTATCCACTAGTCTGAAATAGGGGTAAGTTTAAGTGGGGGGGGGCTTTTATTTTTATATATATATATATATATATATATATTTGTTAATTTTTTTTCTATTAGTTGGGTTGTTGTGTTTTGTTTGTCTTTTTGTTTGTTTGTTTGTTTGTTTGTCTGTCTGTTTGTTTGTTTGTTTGTTTGTTTTCCACCGGGAGGGGTGGGGGGGTGGGGAGGTGGGGGGGTCCAGACCAGGGACGCTCCCAGGAGAAGGGAGAGGCGGGGGGGGGCGGGGGGGGTGGGGCGGGGGGAGGGGGGTGACACAACGCATGCATGACACAACGCAAAGGCGAGAAGCCCACCATCAGCATCCAGGAGCACATGGCCATTGACGTGTGCCCTGGCCCCATCCAGCCCATCAAGCAGATCTCCGACTACTTCCCCCGCTACCCGCGGGGTCTGCCCCCGGTCCCCCTGCCCAGCCAGGCCGGCTCCTTGCGCTCCGCCTTCTCCGCCTCCCCCTCCGCCGCCACTGCCTTGGAGGACGACCCGCCACGCCCGGGTGAAGACCCCCAGGAACGTGTCTCCACTGGAGCCTCAGCCCCCTGGCAGCAGCCAGCCAGGAGGGATGAGGAGCCCGATGTGGAGGGATACGACTCTGACGACTCCAGTGAGTAACCAACCTGTGTTGCTTTTGTATTTCTTCTCTCTTTATCATGTTGTCCTTCTGCCCTTTTTCATTCCTCATTCCTTTTCCATTAACCTTTGACTCGCTAGTCACCACTCTGCTCATCTTAAGCTGTTTCGTCAGCTTTTATTTCAGTCCCCCAAGTTTGTCTCCATCCCTGTGACTGTCTCTTTTGCGGTCTACTCCCCCCAACACACACATACACATACACACACACCCACACCCACACCCACACCCAGCATTTCTAGCTGCTATTTCTCCTTATGCTGAACCTCCATTTTATTTTTTAAACTGGTTGCCAGGCGTCTCTGCTGCACCGTGGCTGTGTGGCTTTATCTGTCAACCCCCCCACCCCCCCTTTCCTTACACAATGGCTTTTCCTCTCTCGACGCCTGTCTGCGTCTGTGTGTGTATGCGCTCATCCATGCAACTAGGTATATACTGTGTGTGTGTGTGTGTGTGTGTGTGTGTGTGTGTGTGTGTGTGTGTGTGTGTGTGTGTGTGTGTGTGTGTGTGTGTGTGTGTGTGTGTGTGTGTGTGTGTGTGTGTGTGTGCGCCTGCCTGCCTGCCTGCCTGCCTGCCTGCCTGCCTGCCTGCGTGCGTGCGTGCGTGCTTGGTGGCGGCGGCATTTCTCTGAAGTGTGATGCGGTGAACTCCGAGCACTGTGGAACAGCCAACTGTTGCTGCGGCTGTGAAATGACTGCAGCAGCTTATCTCATCTGCTCCACTCTGATACAGAGACAATGAAATTAGTGATTTTTCCAGAGCAAACACCTCTGTCAATGTGTGTTTTGTCTCCAAATGCAGTGTTGAACAGTCTTACAGGGTGGCGTGATTGATGATCTCCTGCTAAAATCATAGAATGGACACAGCAGGCTTGTATCCATTGGAGCGATGGACTGACTGAATCTGTCCACACGTTGTTGGGGGTGTTGAAGACTGACACACATTGTAGACTGTGTGTGTGTGTCTATCTGTCTAACAGCAAGTCTGACAGTCAGCCTGTGTGTGTGTGTCTGTGTGTGTCTGTGTGTGTGTGTGTGTGTGTGTGTGTGCTGGCATCATGTAGATCACTGGACGAAAGTCACCGCAGGGGAAGCCTCTTCCACTGCCTATCAGTTTCTTAGATCTAATAGTAGATTACCATCAGCGATTGGATAACGGCAGAGATTAATAATGTGCGCGTATGTGTTATCTATTAGCGCCGCGAGGAGACTGGTCGTTACGGAGATTAATCTACCGCGTCATTTGCGACAGAAGCAATATGCCTTGCGACATATTGTCAGATGTCACTTGTTTTGCATGAGACATCTGAGAGGCTTGTTGTCAGTGGTTCGTGCAGGTTTTAACCCTTGGCAGGCCCCGCCCCTTGGAGAGAGAGACGAGGGGGTTTCTTGTGTCTCTCAAAGAGGCTTTGTACAGTGGCAGGTCCAGTGCGTGACATTAGACATGCTTCCCTGAAGAGTTAATCCCTGCAGAGCGACATGCAGCAGAGGCTTAGGGTATCTCTAATCCTGGACTGGTCTGTGGAGGGAAGGCGGGGGATGGTACAGTTGGCCATGGCAGCACATGGGGTGGGGGTAAGTTTAGTTCTGGGCATGATCGTCCTGGCTGGCAGATGTTTGTTTGTTGACCTGTTATAGATCTTTTTGCTTTTTGCTGCAGATCTTTTTGGGTCTTTTTGCATTCATAGAAGGAACAAAAGGCACATCCTTCCCTAATTTGTGCAAGTACAATCCCTGCTCACTGAGGACTCTACCAGTTTACCAGCTGACTTTACCAGCTGAGCAGATGCAATTTTGCCATTGTGCTCAAATATTCAGCAGTTTTTTTTATTTTTATTGTGCATGTCAGTCATTTTGTTTTATTGTGTTTACAGTAAACTGTAAACAAAGCACGGGCTGGTCACACACTGAGTGAGCGTGGGAAATAATTAATTAATTACAGTGCGATGCTTTGGATTTTGCTCAGACTATATTTAGAGACTTTGAATTTCCTATGTATTCTGTATTCAGTGGCACGCTGAGGAAATTCTTGATTCAACACGTGGGAAGCCGTTGCACTGAGAAATTTCTAATCCTAACTGGACTACTATATCATTTTGTGCCCTGAAATCCAGCGGTGATCCCTTTTGGTGTGCCACACCGGTGGGCCTACTCTGCAGAGCAGACCACTGTGGTGGTGCCACTGCTAAGCACTGAGTCATCAGTGATGCAGTGTAATCAACGTTTCCACTCCTCAAATCCAAGCGGAAGGACATGAAACATGAAAACATATATCTCTGGTTAATCTCCGGTTAAAGGGACTACTCAAGTGAGTTAGCTGGGTGGTTCGCACCCAAGTGCCTTAATAGAACATTCCACTGTTTAGCAATGGGCGTCATAAAACAAATCAGACACTGTGTGGGGAAAAAAAAACCCTTCAGACTGTTTTGGGTGTGATGCAACATCCTCCTAACGATGATCCCTAGACACTGCCTTGGTGTCGTGGGAAACTGGAGGGGGGGGTGTTTCCTACTCGGTGTTGCAAAACAAATGTGCTGCTGCAGAAGTAGTGGCTCACAATAACACAGGCACAATATGGAGAGCTTATTAGAATTATTATGGCTCAAAACAAACACAAACTTCAGATGACTACAAATCCTCCTCTACTGTGGCATATTGACAGTTTCTGAAGGACAGTAGGCTACTTTGGGGGAAAAAAGGCTCTCTATAAAAGCCAGAGTGCTGTAAGCTGTCGAGCTTGGCATGCCTTACATATGACAGTGAGTGCTTGTGGAAGCAGATGGGCTCCCTGTGCTGTATACAAAATAATCCTTGACGGTCATTTCTTTCCATGCTTTGGAATAGTCTTCGAAGCTGTTTCCGCAATTTTCCGATCTCCACCTACGATTTCCGATCTGTACGTTCTCGGCACTCACAACTTTCAGACGCTGATTCTCTTGCATGAATGTGAGAACAGATAATGCACGCATTTGAGCAAACAGGTAATAAAAAATCCACAGTCCGTACAGCCAATATCTACATCAGTAAGTTACATGTGCTTTAATGAGGTCGGTTTATTTTGTATCAATTATTTCAATTAAGCTAAATTATTTGCCAATAGAGAAAGAAAGTTCAAATCTTTAGACTTTGGACTTTGGACAAAAGAAAGAGTCAAATCCCATGCGATAGCAATCATGATATTAGATTATATTATATAAATACAAATAACTGTATTCTTCAAATGAACAAAGACGTCTTGAGATTTCTTCTCTCGTTGAAGCCACCGAACGTCAGCTTTTCTCAAGATTCAAGATTCAAGATTCAAGAGGTTTATTCGTCACATACATATACATACTTTCATATGCAGTGAAATGTAATGCAACGCACCCGGTGATTACACACAATATGTCCTAGACTGAACACAGTAGCTAACTAAGAAAATTTCTTTCTACTAGACCAACTAACTGATTCCTAAAACGTAATACAGTGAGTCGAATACTTATAGAAGAAAATAAAAATATATAGAATAAAAAATAATAAAATAAAATGGAATAAATAAATGGAATAGGCTTACATATATGGGATAGACTTATGTTCATGGGATAGGCAATTATGTAAATACAGATATGTGCATTAAAGTAGCATGTGAATAAAATGAGGTAGTGTTTGTGGGATAATACAGCACAGTATACAACAGTAGGGCGCAGCAATATGGTAACACCAAACAACCCAGAACAGTGACACAGTATGCGGTACAGTATGCTACATACAGTACAGAAGGTAGTGGAGCCTATGTGTGTGGCTCAGTGAGGACCCCTGGTGAGGTCGGCATTGACAGTTCTTATGGCTTGCGAGAAAAAACTCTGTCTCAGTCTCTCTGTTCTCCTGTGTGACTGCGGAGGCGCTTGCTCGACCGCAGCAGCTGGAACAGTCCGTTGTTTGGATGGTGAGGATCCTTCATGATCCTGCGGGCTCTGCTACTACACCTCCTGGTGTATAAGTCCTGCAGGGAGGGGAGAGTAGTTCCAGTGGTACGTTCAGCTGCACGCACCACCCTCTGCAGGGTCCGCCTGTCTTTAGCAGTACAGTTCCCAAACCAGGCAGTGATGTTGCCTGTCAGGATGCTCTCCACCGCTCCACAGTAGAAGGACTTGAGGATCCTCACCGAGACCCGGAATTTCCTCAGCTGCCTGAGGTGGTAAAGACGCTGCCTCGCCTTTCTAACCAGAGTGTCTGTTTGTAAAGTCCATCTTAAATCCTCTGTGATGTGGACTCCCAGGTACTTGAAGCTGCTCACCCCGTCGACAGAAGTCCCATTAATCACCAAGGGCGTGTGCGTCCTCGATTGTAATCCTCGCCTAAAGTCCACAATCAGCTCCTTAGTTTTGCTGACGTTCAGGTGTAGGCTGTTGTCCTTCGACCAGAGTGACAGGTCAGCCACCTCCTCACGGTAGGCCTTCTCATCGCAGTCGGTGATCAGGCCCACGACAACAGTGTCGTCAGCAAACTTGATGATGGTATTGGAGCTGGACCTGGCCACACAGTCATGTGTGTACAGGGAGTACAGTAGGGGGCCTAGGACACAGCCCTGGGGGGATCCCGTATTCAGGGTGAGGGAGCTGGACATGTGCTTCCCCACCCTAACCACCTGGGGCCGGGCTGAGAGGAAGTCCAGGATCCAGGCACACAGACGGAGTATTCAGTCCAAGCTCCTTCAGCTTGACAGCCAGTCTGGAGGGGACTATGGTATTGAAAGCTGAACTATAATTGATGAACAGCAATCTCACATAGGCCCCCTTCCGGCCATCCAGGTGCGTGAGCGTGGTGTGCAGTACCTGGGAGGCCGCGTCGTCCGTGGATCTGTTCTGCCGGTACGCAAACTGCAACGGGTCCAAGGTGCGGGGGAGGGAGGCGCAGATATAATCCTTAATGAGCCTCTCGAAACACTTCATGACCACCGGGGTGAGGGCCACCGGACGGTAGTTATTCAGGCAGGCTGGAGAGGCGATCTTCGGGACAGGAATGACGGTGGACCTCTTGAAGCAGGACGGGACCACTGATTCAGCCAGGGAGGCGTTGAATATCCTAGTGAACACCGAGGCTAGCTGGTTAGCACAGGTCTTCAGTACTCGCCCATATATACCATCTGGGCCTGCAGCTTTCCTCGTGTTCACCCGCATCAGAGCCTTCCTGACGTTATGCACAGACACTGAGAGTGCGCACTCATCCCCAGCGGTGTAACGCCAATCAGCCAGCGAGCTAGCGGTGCTGTTGCCAGACTGAAACCGCGCATAAAAGGAGTTCAGTTTGTTGGCTAGGGAGGTGTCCACACTCGTGGCTGCTCTTGTAGTTTGTTATCGTCCGCAGCCCCTCTCACAAGCGTCTTGTGTCCCCCTGCTCCATCTGTAGCTCCACAGTCTCTCTGTACATCCGTTTAGCATCCTTCACCGCCCTCCACACATTGTAAGACGCCGCTTTGTAATTGTCCATATTACCGGATTCAAGACCGTCGTTGTAAGCTGCCGTGCGAGTATTCAGAGCGCAGCGGATGGATTTGTCAACCTACGGTTTCTGGTTTGGAAATATCCGAACTTTCACCGTGGGAACGATGCGGTCCGCTAACGTAGCCATGAAGCTCACCGCTACGTCCGCAAACTCGCTGACGTCACTTGAATGTGATTGGAACATGTCCCAGTCTACGTCAGCAAGTGCGTCCTGAAGCGCAGCCTCTGATTGTCCGTCCACCGCTTCACTTCCCTCGTCACCACCAGTTCTCGTGCGATCAGAGGCCTGTAAACGGGAACCAGCAAAATCCTGGCGTGGACAGATTTCCCGAAAGCAGGGAGCGAGACGGTCTTGTATCCGTTCTTGTACGGTGTGTAACAATGGTCCAAAGTTCTATCTCCCCTTGTGGCACACGTGATGTGTTGGTGGAAATTAGGCAGAACTTTTTTAAGGTTCGCTTTGTTAAAGTCCCCAGTCACCACCACAGCCGCGTCGGGATGTTTGTTTTGAAATCCGCACAACACATCATACAGGTCCGACAGTGCTGTGTCAGTGTCCGCTTGCGTTGGGATATAAACGGCTGTAATGATGACTGTGCTGAATTCCCGGGGGAGATAAAATGGACGGCATAAGATTGTCAGCTGTTCCAGGTTCGGCAAGCAGGAGCGGGTGAGAGACTTGGTGTTGTTAGGGTTACACCAGCGGTTGTTTACCATGAGGCAGACGCCTCCACCTTTGGATTTCCCCGACTCCCCTGATCTGTTGCCGCGGAACACGGAGAAGGACTCGGCTGGACGGATGGCTTTATCCGGCACCAGTGGGTTCAGCCATGTTTCCGTCAGGCAGAGGACGCAACAGTTCCTCGTGTCTTGTTGGAATTTAATCCTCGCTCGAAGTTCATCCATCTTGTTCTCCTGAGACTGAACGTTGGCAAGAAGGATGCTTGGCAGAGGTGAACGGTAAGGTTGCGTCCTCATTCTGACCCGAATGCCACCTCGTTTACTATGGTGCTTCCTCCGTGGGCCCGCTCGTGGAACAGCGGCTTCATTTTTGTTGTTGTTGTTGAGCGTGTTAGCGCGTAGAATTTAAGTCGGCCACTCTACTTCCACGGATAAAAACTCCCAAAGTTCTTCGTTTAGGGAAGTTTTTATATCCACGAGTGCATCGCGGCCATAAGAGATAACTGCCGATGCTTTTTTGGCGGACATTATGATAAAAAACTGAAAAAATACTAAAATGTGCAAAAGTTGAGCGGAGCGCCGGCGCAAACGACCGCAAGGGGCGGCGCCACTATCGCCACCGCTTATTCTTGGGGGACTCTTTCAGAAGTTTGAGTTAAATTGTAGGCAAGTCAAATTATCTCAAATAAAAAAAAAGATTTTACCTTTATTTTGAAAATGTCCATTTTTTTCTTGCAGCATGCCGTGTGTCTTTTGAGGTTGGTTTTAATTGAGTTACATTTGTTCTGTCTGTTCCTCCAAGAGTAGGGAAGTTGTCTCTCCACTTGTTTGTGGTTTTAACCTGGCAGCAATGCCCTAAATTGTCTCTGCTTATTCTTGGGGGACTTGATCCACTATCTGCAGTTCCTCCTCCGGGATGGTGGGGAATTGTTGGCAGTGGTGTCCTTCTCCCTTATGAGCCAAACCACATGGGGACGTCTCCGTCCCTGCTAGGGGCCCGCTGGCAAATCTGCATAACAGCGCTGGTTCCTGATTCGTTGTGACTCAACCTTGATTTTAATTGAAGCGGAAAAGTGCATCACCCACTAAGTGTTCCAGTTCCCCCCATGAGGGTGGTAATCAAACCCAATTGGATATTCAGAACTACGCCACATCAATTAAACCACTCTTTTGGTGGTGCGTGCAGGTGTGGAGGACAACACATTAAAAACGTCTGGTTTTGTGCCGCACAACCAAACTGGCTGTCGTGTTTTATTTTGCTGTTTTTTTTGGAGGGGGGGGGGGTTTGGGAGATAAGCTTTAGAGGAACGTGCATTGACAGGAGCGGTATGGGGGGAAGCAGTGGGCTGTAAACTCACACATCTTCTCTGATACCATGGTTCAAACTAGCATCTCTTCCAAGGAGCTGGCAGGCCATGGTCATGTGACCTTCCTTTTTTATGGAGTAGCAATGGAGGAATTCATGGTTTCACAGATCTGACAAAATCATTTTGCATTGAAATAGAATGCTTGTAATGGTTTGAAAAAAACCCAGTTTGATTTGTATTACAGTTTCGTATCTACTTGCTTATTCTCAAAATGCCTTGGCCGTTTTGTCCAAATAAACCACACATGTGCATATCATCACATGGGTGGTATACAATACGGGAACTGTTTCACCCCTAATTTGTACACAACCCAGTCTCATGAGGTTTGCCGCAAAATGTGACCTTTATTCAAAATAATGCTTTTTATATTGAAATAATACATCAATCTACTGGGAATTAATGAGGGAATCCACAATGATGTCACAGAGCAACATCAAATCCTTGTCCTGGGAAATAAAATAAATTATATCTGTTTATTCAAAAGGGAGGGGACAAGGGTGGTTACTCTCCCTCCCTCTACTTGTTTTTGCAATCTTCTTTTCTGTAGTCCTTGTGGAGGCAGCTGAGTGGGCTATCGATTAATCACAGACTACACACCCCTTCTCTACCTTTCTGCACCTCCACTGTACTCTACATCTACTCTGTTCTGCCTTCCTCTACTCCTCCTTCCTTTACTCAACCTCTACTGTATTCTACTCTATTTCCCTCTACTCTGCACCTACTCACTTCCCTCTACTCTAAATTTACTAAATCTACCTCTACTATGCAGAGAAGTAATGAGGGAATTCATGAATTTCATACAAATGCTGTTATGCTTTAATTTATATTTCTTCATCCAATATGGAATTTCGTTCTATATATTCCATTAGTTGACATTTATCTTTTCTTTTTCACATGCGCCAATATGTATGTTGTTTTGGTTTCTTCTGGCAATAGGCTTTTCTGTAGTCCCTGTGCCGGCAGCTAAGTGTGATATCCACTAATGATGTAACACACTATGTCCACCAGCACAGCAGATACAGTAGAATCAGAGCCAAGCTGGCGGTCGGCGGGGTGCTGGTTGGGTGAGCAAACGGACTGAACTTGCCAGCGAGTTATAGAGCTTTTTTTTTTTTTTTTCCCAAGCAGGTGCAGCAATACAAAACTTTGCAGATCCAATGCATGAAAAACCTAAAGTCACTAGACCATAAAACGAAAGCTGTGCTGCTCCACATGAAAACTTTTCCATGATGCTACAGTGATTTCAGCTGCCTCTCTGCCCAGTACAGTAGGATCCCATTAAGAATCTATCTGCAAGCTGTCATCTTGCTCGTAATGACTCACCGTAGTGTGCTGTTTTTTTGCCGTGTCCACTTTCTCAACAGTAAAGCTGGGATGATTTTACGTCTGCTCGCATTACTAGTTGTTATTGATGCTTCCCCTGTCCGGGGGAGAGGAGGGCGGATCATCTTCCATTTAAGTCACCAGCAATTCAGCTACACCAAAGCATAGTCTGCCTCTGCCCTCGCTTTATCCCCACTAAGCACATTATATAATGGTAATGCCAGCCATTACGTGGATCCATTTGACAACTGGGACTGTCATCAACAGCATATGTTCAATTGAGTGCTATTTATTTATTTATTAGTTTGTTTATTTATTTAATGAATTACTTTTTTTTTTTCTTATTTCTGACATGTAATCACTCTTGCTTTGAAAGATCTGGGGTTATAATTGCATTGATATGTAGTTGCTGGGAGGTACCGATTATTTGACATCTGTGGGCTCAGATTCATCATGCAGGGTTTTTTCTCCCTGCTCTCCCCTCCCCCCTGCTGCCAGAGGGTGTGGAGTCTTCACGGCACTCCTCCCCTCCAACTCCAACGTGTTTTCTTACAAGGCCCTGGTCATTTGCACTTCCGCATCTCCAGGGCTCATGACAGGGCTGGGATGTTTGCCACTCAGCGCGATGTCACCTGTTTAGAATGCCAAAATTCGGAGTGCTTCAGTCGTGGGCCTACCCATACCCTACCCAATTCCCTCCCCCCGCCGTTCGGGACGGCGAGCGTGATGAGAGGCTCGGCCTCCCTAACCCTAACCCTAACCCTAACCATAACCCTAACCTCCTCCAATCTCATCACATGGGAAACAAAGCTTTGGAGCAAAGGGCTTTTTGTCTCATGATTATTTTTCTTGAGGTTGAGTTTCTCTGTGTGTCCAATTTACTTGTACCAGTAAAATGCTCTGTGTGAGGAGATCTCTCTCTAAAGTTTCCTATAAGGCCTGTCAGCAAGTAACTTTCTCCTAATTTGTCTGCCCTAATGTGGCTTTGACGCTCTGCAGGTTAAGAGCAAGCCTTATCTCTTGTCCCGAGGACAGGGATGAGAGCGTTGTGATTCCTCCTCCATACAACTGCTTCCCCTCAGCAGGTGTGAGGGAATAAATCATTTCCATTAATCAGCAGAATCCACTAAGCCTATTTCTTTTACTGACACATCCGGCATTTTAAAGCATGTTTAGCATGCATGCAGTGTCCACAGTGAAGTACATCAAACTATTCACATACTGTAAGAGCTTACATAAAGATCTATGAGTGGACTGCTTTGGCAATCCAACAAAAGTAGCTGAGCTTGAGTCATCCTTTACAAGGAAACATTAACGCAGAACAACTCGGTCACAGATAAAAAATATAATCAAATCCATTTTCATCAATAAATGTGTGGGTCTCTTCATGATGCTATTTCAGAGCCTCTCAACCTTCATTCTGGGTGTCAAAGGGAGGACAAAAAGGTAGAGCTGTATATCTGAGAACGCCAGTTCTCATTTCCGGAAGCGGGTTGGTGGACTAAAAAAACGCTTTTTTCCGATAGCCATGTTCTGAGAATCCCATCGTGTTAAGTAGCTTCACACAAAACATTCATTACAGTATGTGTGTGAACAGAAAAATTATGTCATTAAAACGTAGCTTTGAATGTTGTAAAACTGTAGAGAATAATATCTTTAACCCTGTGATGGGCAAGTAAATAAATACATTTTACATACAAATACATACAGTTTGCTAAGAGTATTTTATTGAACTGCAAAACACTTCATTAATCCCCGGGGAGAAATTCATGTGTTACAGCAGCAACACAGTGCACGTCAAGAAGGAGATAAAAAAACAATTATATGTACACATACTGTCCTCAAGAAAGAAGAAATAGATCTATTCTGTTACAATGGGAGAGACCCTCAATGTTCTCACCATGGTCCTCCAGGAATATGTCCCAGTCGGTGATCTGGAAACACTCCCGGAGGTCTTCCTCAGCATCCTCAGACCGCGCCTTCACATCCATCCTGGTGGTGGTGGGCTGCTGCGGGACACCGGGCTTGTACATACACAGAGCAGCCACAACATTAAAACCACTGACAGGTGAAGTCAATAACATTGCTCATCTTGTTCCCATGGCACCTGTCAAGTGGTGGGATATATTAAGCAGCAAGTGAACAGTCAGTTCTTGAAGTTGATGTGTTGGAAGCAGGAAAAATGGGCAAGTGTAAGGATGTGAACCACTTAAGCAAGGGCCAAATTGTGATGGCTAGACCACTGGGTCAGAGCATCTCCAAAACAACAGGTCTTGTGGGGTCTTCCTGGTATGCAGTGGTTAGTACCTACCAAAAGTGGTCCAAGGAAGGAGAACCGGTGAACTGGCGATATGGTCATGGGCGCCCATGGCCTCATTGATGCAAGTGGGGAGTGAAGTCTAGCCCGTCTGGGCGTTGGACTGGCATTCTATAGACTGAGCTACTGTCCTGACCTACGCAATGTTAGGCAAGTGGTTTTAATGTTGCGGCTGATTGGTGTAGATACAAGGTGTATCAGGTTGTGGTCTGATCTGACGGCGGTGGGGGGGGTGGTCTGTATACCTCCTCATTCTGGCATAAAGATGAAGATATAGAAATAATGAATGCAACACTACTCATTATTAATGAGTATGAGCAGGATTCAAGAATCTTAGGATGGGTTTTGGGGTTGGGAAGCAAACCCACGTAGACCTGACCAATCAATTGCTGTCATCCGCTGAGTTTGACAGATCCTGACGGCATCTCATTATTTTATTTTTTATTCATATGTTAAGTATGAATAATAGTTTCACACGTTACATTGGTAGCCTTTGCTGTGTGAAAAAGTATTTTCTCTCTCTCTGTTATTGTATTTTTAAAGGATTTACTGTAGTTGATTGAATTAATATTTTTTGACGTTAGTCAAGGCGGAGGGCAATTCAGCGAAGGCAGCCCCCCTCTGCAGTAGACAGCTGGGGGAAACCCTTTACATGGACAAACTGTTTCAAGCCCCCTGGTCCTCCTGGAAATGCTGTTATGTAATATCACAATTGGACAAATCCATAATGCAGCAGTGACTAGTTAGCAGTAATCTGTTAAAGAGAAATGCTGCGCGACTGTCACTGCCATTAAGACCAATATTTTAAATAATGAACATTGTTGTGTTTTGAATTCTCAGTGCATTCCAATTTTTAACACTAGTGGCCTGTATTACACAATACCCCAAAGGATTCTCCTATCTTTGAATGGAGAGTCATCTATGCCTTAAGTTCTGTTGTATTTACATTTCTGAATATATTATAATATATAAAATTATCTAGTTTTGTTGACATTATGTCGCCATCTGTAGTGTTGCAGATAGTCCCATTAAAAAAATGTCTGCTCTATAATTACATTGTCTCTCTGTCACTATTTCTGATTTTGGTGACTTGAGCCAAATTTCTATTAATTCTATTAAACCCTCATATTCACATGGCACTCATCATGATTTACACTCTGCCCTGAATAAAAAGAATCGTCATTTTAATTGAGAGTGGAATTCAAAGGGCATGTTCTTGGTGAGCTTTCTACTGGTATGCACTGAGCCTGTTGATTTTCTTAGATATACTTTAGTTAATATCTTCAGTGTCTGTCTAGAAAGTTCATCTAAGATTCATGCAGACATGAATGATAATGAGGAGCCCTGAAAGAGACACACACACACACACACACACGTACACACCCAGGGCCATTTTATTTTCCAAATCTTTACTCTGTGCTTACCAAATGTTACAGTAAATTATTGAAGGCCTGTATGCCTCCTCCTACCTCTGCTTCCCTGTGCATTAGGATTCTAGGAACTTGATTCCCTTTGCTTAAGGGCCGAGCCTCCAGGCCTGGTCCCCAAAAAGAGGATAGAAGACGAGAGTTTCTCTGTAGTTGACCCTCTCAGCTTCTGCGTGAGTCAGGACATCCAATGGGCTTATCTTGGTCTTCTCCCAACAGTGCACCTACACATCTACAGTAAACACTACTTGGTAAGCAGTACACACTCCCAAAAGAATGAAATACTTGGGGGCAGGGGGAATCAATTGGCAGCCCTGGGAATGTGGGAAAATATGTTTTGAGCTGCAGTGGTACCTCAACTTACGACTGCATCTACTTACGACTTATCCAGATACGAGTAGCGATAGTCGCGAAAATATGTATCGACTTTGCAGTTGGTGCGTCGGCGGCCAGTCAGCAGTCAGTCAGCGGGCGACCTACATGTGTGTTTGTGTGTGCACGTAGTTCGTGGCTTATCGATATTTTTTTCATATTTACTGTGTTTGTGCTGTGTATTTTGTTTATTTTCATCCTTCATGATTTCATAATTTATATGTGAAAAATTGCTTCGACATACGACTGTTTGAACATACGACCGTTCTTATAGAACGAATTACAGTTGTAAGTCGAGGTACCACTGTACCAGTATCGTCAAAATAGACAATTCTATTTTATTCTTTTAGATGAAATACATATGTTTTTTTTTTTAAGAGAACAGCAGACTTGACATATTTCTTGATTTTTAAGAATACAATGTTTTGTGTATTTTTAAGTAAAAAAATAAAAATAAAAATTTGTTAGAGGAGAAATGGCTCCTCCCAAGAGTCGAGGTCTCCCTCTGTGGTTGGTCAGAGAGAGAACATCTTGTTACGTTTCTATCAGCTTTGATTCATTTTGAATACCCCTTCACTATCCATAGAGATCAATTTTTGCATGGTGCATCTCTAAAATAATATTGAAGATTCATACAGTTTAAACATAAGTGGACATGGATTAAACTGTAATGTGCATGTTGCAATTACTCATATCAAAAAGAAAATGTCAAAAAACTCCTATGGGAATGAACTTTTGGACGTGTGAACACAGTGCCTTCGTTGTGAATTATCACTTCAATGTAGTAGGTGCTTTTTAATCTATTCTGTTTGGTAAAGACATTTTAAAAAAAAGGCCAGCCTTAATGGAATTAGGGCATATCACCGGCCGTTACATGGGTACAGACAGAGTGGTAAAAAAAGCACACACGTCAATATACACAGAAGCATATGTCAGATGGGACATTTAACACAAGGCTATTGCTTTTGCTTCCTATTACTCTACAGTTTGTGTCTTTCATGGATAACCCGCGCTGCAAACAGCATCCAATGATCCTTCTCCGACTGCTGGTCTCTCTTATGTAAACCTCTTTGCCCCACACTGAGTAGGATTAGAGAATTGTGTAATCGTATGTTTAGAATTGAGATTGTGAAACCGTTCCCAGAGGGGTACTGGCCGGTGCCATGGGAGTCCTCTTTGCAACCTCCGCCATTAACAAATGAATTGTACACACATGTAGATGGGAGGTCAAATATTGTGTCGAATAGACATTTGTGAGCGTAAATCAATAGGCGAGGCGGGCTGTTCTCTTCTGCCCACGATAAAGGTAAGCTGAATGAAGTCCACGGTTGTAAAGATTCGGACCTTCAAGCGTTCAGTGATAAAGATTTGCCTAATTGAGTGGAAAATAAAGAATTGCCCTCTTTCATCTCCTAATGCACTGTACGGAAATACCGTCCACTCCGTCTCAATGTCAGACTCATGAGTGCGGGCAGCACCTACAACACTTGTGACATCACCGCCTAAGTCGCGACGGACCCGCGGACGACGGAGCAGAAACCTGGCTTGCACGTGTTGCTCATATACTGTAAACCTGCTGACTTCTACCACATCACTTTGCTCTGGTTCGCCCCGGCACACTGCCATGCCTGCAGCATGGTCAGCATAACGCCCCAATCGATTAAAGGAGGAATCCTTACTCCCCCGTCTATGACTGCAACCAGGGAGGACCTGCGCATGAAGTGCAGTAGTAAATCAAGCTTGAGCAAATGTATCTCAATTTGATATCATATATATATATATATATTAGATTTCTGCCAAACATAAAGTGTTATACTCTATACTATATTTTTTCCTCAGTGTTTGGCTCTTGTTTTTCACCCAGCGATTGACTGTTTCATCAATGCAGGTCTCCATCTCAGATCCAAAGTACAAAATATATTTTTGAAACAATACAACGTTTTTTATTTTATTTACACAAACACTGTGTTCATTACACGGGCGACTCCCATTCTTAATAATTCCATTGTCTACTGATTAGATAATCAAGTCACAAATCTCCATCATTTGGGCATACAACCTCTTAAACTATTAATAAGATAGAATATATAAGGGGTATAGTATCACAAGTATGATCCATGTAAGTAAAGTCCCCTTAAACATCGAATTCATCCGAGTCACCAAAGTTGGGTCGAGTCTAGAGTCCCCAGTGTTGGAGACTGAGTCACTGTTTGAGTAGAGCTGTCAAAGTTGGCTTGTTATCGCATGCGATGACATTTTCTTTTATCCCCTTGACTTTGCACCCTGCCTGCACTGCTCGG
Organism: Zeus faber; assembly: GCF_960531495.2. NCBI lineage: Eukaryota > Metazoa > Chordata > Actinopteri > Zeiformes > Zeidae > Zeus > Zeus faber. Next base: position 11,980,384 of record NC_137200.1, read on the forward strand.
CCTCCACCGGTGTTGACTACTACAGTGTAGTGTATCTATCTGTCTACTGTAGGAATGATGCATGAAGAAGGATTGTTGCCAAACTTGACGTCCCATGCAAGTTATTTTATTTGTCACATACATATACATACGGTCATACATATATGCAGTGAAATGTCATGACACCCGGTGATTATGCACAATAAGCTCTATAAATACTAAAAAAATAAATGTGCGGAATCGACACGAGGCGCATATTTATAGAATCTGACGTGGTCATTCATACTACCTGCTCTAGTCACAGTGGCCACCCTCCACATCACCATGGCAACATTCACATGATGTTCGCCGCCTTGCTATGTACTTTCACACAGTGGTTCTGAGTTTTCTGAGATTGAAAACATTCTGAGATCTTAGGTATTGTTACTTTACTTTTGAATCTCTATTTAATAGGCTTGGGCGATATCCAAAATGTTGTATTGCGGTGCAATCCTTCCTAAATATCGCAGTTCACGATATTATTGTCGTTATTGACGGGGGGTGGAAAGAAAATCTTGTATTTTATGTTTCAGATACAAACATTACATGGATGTATGTATGTATGTGTGTGTGTGTGTGTGTGTATATATGTATACTGTACAGTATATATACACACATAACAATAGGTTTGCCACTTGATAGCTTTAGTGCACTCGTAGGCCGACATATTGCTATGGTGACGTACAAAGACTGCAATAAAATATATTAAGCAAAATAATTTTGTGTCATTAAAGTGCAATATTCTGGAGAAAAAGTCCTCTACCGGCTCCGTAAAGCTCGGCATTGTCCGGAGTGTTCGCAGCCGTAGCAGCAGACATACGCAGTAGAGCAAAGGATGACGCACTTCCTTTGTCCCGTAAATCAACCCTTTGAACCCATTTTCCCAGAGGATTGCACCCGCCCCGGGTAAATATTTTTGTTTTTCACTTGCCTACCATTAGTAGATTATAAATTTGGACACACAGTGAAGGAGATCTACTGTAAGCAATATGTGGGGGGTGGGGGGGTATTAGATCCCGTGGAAAGATTGCATATTGTGGAAAATATTCAATATTATCGAATATCAGCCCAAGCCTACTACATAACCTGAATTTTTGTGATGAATTGCAACGAAAGGAAATAATTGTTTGACAGCCCTGGTGTTAAGTAATTTAATCATTGTCTGTTCATGCGGTGGAAGTATATTGCCTGCCTGTCTTTGGCATCCAGGTTGGTATGCTGTTAACTGAACACACACCTTGTCGCTCTTGGCTGCACGTGCAGTGCTATTGCAACATTTGTGTTTCACACTTGTCTATCTCAGATATACAAGGCATATGAGACAATCGGCCCCTGGGCATTATATGGCAATGTACTTTTCTTGGCTTTGTTCCAAGAAAAATCATTGTATTGCCTTTGCTCCCCTCTTATTTTTCTATCTTTTGTTCTGCTCATACACTTTTCCTTTTTCCAGATCAACCTAACTGTGACCCATCATTAAGTCTCCAATTATAAAAACAACTTTCCGCAGAACTCAGTTAGCTACAGCAGGGTTTCCCCCAGTGTATGGAAGCCCGGTGGCCTTAAGTTGACCCCCCACCGGGCCTAAGCATTGCAATTTTCTTTTATGTATTCTTAAGATCTTTTTTTTTTTTTTTAATCAAAATATCGACATTGACTGCCACATATAGATTTTTTACTATTTAAAGTGGGCAAAATTGTATTTCATTGTAGTGCATTGATTCTCTCTCTCTCGCTCGCTCGCTCCTGGACCCATCTATACGATCGGTATCTACCGGACAGGAGGGTGAGACCTTGAAATCCCCTGTGCGATGCGCCGCCGCTTTTGGTCGAGAGCCAAACAGCAGCAGTGCTCGTCAATGTCACATTAAGGTCGCTTAGCCAATCAGATAAAAGAGGCGGGTCGTAAATATTTTCACTACAGATAACGTCCGGCTCATACAAATTTGTCAGTTATTTATTAACCTGTGAAAAGATCCAAAAAAAATGTTTTAACAAAAATTGTAAAAAAGTGCCCCAGATCTATTCATCTGTCATTCAGAATTTTTATTTTACTCAATTTCCTGTTTCTCATATTAAATAATGCACCATGCATGTTCCACCCCCCCCCCCCCCCCGATCAAAAAGCGAGCCACCGCTCATCAATAATAATTAGCCAATGGCCAAACTGGTTTGTCACTTTCGAACTTTCGTGTTCCCATGTTCAGGGCACCTTTTCCACACCAAATGTCATCTGCGAGGTTGGAGCGTTTTATGACAGCCACCCTGATCTTTAAAAGATAAAAAATAGTGGCAGACTAAAGTAAGCATTGACCTTTTGTAATTTGATATCTATGTGATAGTTGAGTTTAAGTGCGGTCAAATTAAATCCAAAGGAGTGGGTAAAATGACACATCATAGGAACATACAAAGAAAAAAAAACAATGAAGACTACCTAATTTTGTGGGAAGTGTCATGTGTAACACGCCTCACAGTTATAGAGCTGAATGGATTGCAATTCGTCACAGTTCAAACGTCACAGTCTTTTATTCATACTGAATATTTCCATTTTTGTAACAACCCGTACAGGACCATTACCCCAAAACAGCTGTAACGCACCAAAGCATATGTTTTGTGTACCGTCACACTGTCCAGCAATATTTCTACATGTATTTCAAAATAAGAGATTGGTGCCCTTATGAGGCCAAATGTACAAAATCCAAATGTTTTCCTTTTTTGACTTCTGAATCCCAAATGACAAAAACAAGGCAACTCACTGTGTATGCAGGACACATTTATATTGCTGCAAAAGTGCATTATTATTTCAGTTAAACTTTGTAATGGATTGTCTATTATTGATAAAATAGCATCATGTGAAATAAGATTATTATTCCACATGATGCAAACTTCTCCAAAACGTAATTACGCTCCTCAACTCAAGTAATGCCATCCGAAATCTCAAAATTAATTATTTTATTTTCCCAAACTCAATTACTTCTGAAATAGTACATTGCTGACATTTGAAATCAGCATTCATTTTTTTTTATAGGCAGTATTATTCCCTTTACCTTTACATGAACTGGCTTTGCCATTATCCTTAACAAGGAGAAATTGAATTAGAATACATGTTTTCGGAATGAAAAACAAAAACACACGGCCATTTATATATATATATATATATATATATATATATATATTATTATTATTATTATTTTTTTTTTTTCCCTGACAAAAAAAACAACATTTTCTAGGGCACTTAAAACAAACCATCTGTCCCTTATGCGTGAATATGCAAAATGAAATGCTATCAAAAATCTGTTTTTTAATTGTAATTTATGAGCTGAGTTTCCAGCTTGCAGATATCCCCTCTTGCTCTCTCGTTACTTTTCTTTATCCTGCTTCTGCACCCAAATTGGATTTGATGTGCAACAGATGGTCTTTTCTGTTGTAAGAAGAATCTTTATTTGTCACACACTTCTGACCCACCGTGGCTTGTCCTTCCTCCAGGGGGCAGCGGGCAGAGACGCACCTGGGGACCAATTACAAATGTCTATGACTGGTCAGACGATGATGTTGTGCATGTTTTTGGTGGGGGTCCTTACTAATGTTACAAGGAGGAAAACCCATGTGAGCATGTGAAGAACATGCAGAATCTGCACAGAACGGCCCCTAATCGGGAGATAATCCGTCGGAGCGCGGTGCCAACAGCGCCCTAGGCAGGAATTGAACCCAGGACTTTCTTGCCGTACCCTGTACCCCAAAATTTTGGAGGGGAAGCGTGTGCGTGTGTGTGTGTGTGTGTGCGTGCGTGCGTGCGTGCGTGCGTGCGTGCGTGCGTGCGTGCGTGCGTGTGGTGGTCGTAGGGGAATGCAGGATTTAAATAAATTGCCCCATAGAGTGCTATAGCCCTACTCTTCCATCCAGAGAGAATAAGCCTCCTGAACAGGCTACAGTATCCCCCATCAACACCACATCATTTTGGGAATCCTGGCTCGATGTTGCTGTGGAAAGCCTGTGCTATATACAGTATACTGGCCGATATGAAAACCAACCTGCAAACAATAGTAATGCTCTCCAGAGTGCTCTCCTACCATGCCGCGCTACTTGATTCATTTCTTACAAATGTAAAATGGCCTAAAGACAAGTACTTCAAGCTGTGCAAGAGAGCACTGTCCAGATTGACTGTTCCGCCACACAACCTTTTTATCGGCTGACTTTAACACTGCCTTCAATGTGTTGTGTTCTTTCACACCATTTATTAACCTATTAGTAACGTGAGCGTGTTGACGCGTGATTTATGTTTTATAACATGTGGACACTATGGCGATTGATTACTTTATTCGTTTGTTAAGAAATTATTTTTGCATCATTGTTACAGTCAGATAAAAATACTAGAACACATACACATAACGTAAAAAAACATATCTAAACATCGTAGAATATACAGCAATTAAACCCACTTAATTTTTCCCATTGTTTTTGCATGGTTCGAGTGGGGGGATGAGTGCGCACTCTCAGTGTCTGAGCATGACCTCGGGAGGGCTCTGATGCGTTTGAACAGGAAAGCTGCCGGCCCAGATGGTATATCTGGGCGAGTACTGAAGACCTGTGCTAACCAGCTAGCCTCGGTGTTCACTAGGATATTCAACGCCTCCCTGGCCGAGTGAGTGGCTCCCTCCTGCTTCAAGAGGTCCACCGTCATTTCTGTTCCCAACATCGCCTCTCCAGCCTGCCTGAATAACTACCGTCCGGTGGCCCTCATCTAGGTGGTCATGAAGTGCTTCGAGAGGCTGATTAAGGATTACATCTGTGCCTCCCTCCCCCGCACCTTGGACCTGCTGCAGTTCGCATAACGGCCGAACAGATCCACGGATGATGCGGTCTCCCAGGTAATGCACACTAAGCTTACCCACCTGGATGGCTGGAAGGGGGCCTATGTGAGATTGCTGTTCATCGACTATAGTTCAGCTTTCAATACTATAGTCCCCTCCAGACTGGCTGTCAAGCTGCGGGAGCTAGGGCTGAGCACTCCGCTGTGTGCCTGGATCCTGGACTTCCTCTCAGCCCGGCCCCAGGTGGTTAGGGTGGGGAGGCACATGTCCAGCTCCCTCACCCTCAAGACAGGATCCCCCTAGGGCTGTGTCCTCGGCCCCCTACTGTACTACCTATACACATGACTGTGTGGCCAGGTCCAGCACCAACACCATCAAGTTTGCTGACGACACTGTCGTGGTGGGCCTGATCAAGATGACGATGAGAAGGCCTAACGCGAGGAGATGACTGACCTCTCATTCTGCCAGGACAACAGCCTCCGCCTGAACATTAGCAAAACTAAGGAGCTGATTGTGGACTTTAGGAGGGATTACAAGTACGCAAGCGCTGTTGGTGATTAATGGGGCTTCTGTCGACAGGGTGAGCAGCTTCAAGTACCTGGGAGTCCACAACACAGAGGATTTAACATGGAATACAGACACTCTGGTGAGAAAGGCGAGGCAGCGTCTTTACCACCTCAGGCAGCTGAGGAAATTCCGGGTCTCGGTGAGGATCCTCAAGTCCTTCTACTGTGAAGCAGTGGAGAGCATCCTGACAACATCACTGCCTGGTTTGGGAACTGTACTGCTCAGGACAGGCGGGCCCTGCAGAGGGTGGTGCGTTCAGCCCAACGTACCACTTGAACTACCCTCCCCTCTTTGCAGGTCTTATACACCAGGAGGTGTAGTAGCAGAGCCCGTAGCAGAGCCCTTGTAGAATCCTCACCACCCCAACAATGGACTGTTCCAGCTGCTGTAGTCGGGCAAGCGCCTCCGCAGTCACGCAACGAGGACAGAGAGACTGTGACGGAGTTTCTTCCAAGCCATAAGGACTTTCAATGCTGAACTCACCAGGGGCCCTCACTGAGACACTCACATAGGCCGCACTGCCTTTACTGTACTGTATGTAGCATACTGTACCTCAAGTTACTGTATCACTGTTCTGTGTTACTGCATACTGCGCTGTATTGCTGTTTTGTTCGGTGTTACTGTATTGCTGTGTCGTACTGTTGTATACTGTACTGTAAATCTCCATACACACTTTATTCACATGCACTTTACTGCACATATCTGTATATAAAAATAGCCTAGCCCATATACATAACTCTATTCCCTTTACTTTTATTTTGTACCCTCACTCTGTATTACTTTTTTGAGTCTTATTTTATTTATTTTTTTATTTAATTTTATATTATTCTATTCACTAAATGGATTAGGTTTTAGGAATTAGTACGTTTTAGTTAGTTAGTTAGGTAGAGATTAGGTTAGCTATTATGTTCGTTTTAGAAACTATTGTGAATAATCCGGGTGTGTTGCAAAGACATTTCACTGCATATACGTACGTATATGAACGTATGCATATGTATGTGACAAATAAACTTCTTGAATCTTGAATTTTGAATCTTGCTACTGCTATTGTGGTTGGTTGTGGCCAGAAAAGGAGAAATTCTAATGTTCTATGTTTTTGTGATTGATGTGTTGCTTCACAGCTTTAACACCATTACCATCACCATCAAGCTTTTGAACATTATCTTTGTTTAGATTTTCTATCCCAACAGATTAATACTGCTTTAAATGTTTTTTTTCCAGATAACTATGACTTACAACTAGAATTGACGGGATGGATGTGACTTTCAATTTTTGTTTTTGCAGAATAACAGCTGTATGTGTTTTTCACTATCAAAGAGAAGATAAAAAAGATAATTTCCCGGTTCTTTGGAAAAAAAAATCTGGAACGAGTCGAACTGCTTCGCCTTTAATATTCAACCCTTTTCTTACACAATGTGACACCATGCTGATTTTAATCAGCCGAAGCACCGTTGAACTTTGGTCCGACTTGTCATTTCCAATTAACCCTACGTTGACTGCAATTTGTCTCATAGAGACAGAGTGCTAAAATAGGAATATCATATTATTATATTATTACATGTCCTCTGTGTTGGTCTCTTGCGTCCTCTCTGTAGTCTGCTCCCTGGGAGAACAAAGGCAGTCATAGATTTGTTTTGCGTTGAAACACTACAAAGCATGAGTCACCCCCACCCCCCCACCCCCCTCCCCCATACCACTCATTCCACGAGTCTTGAAGTCTGTGCATCTAAGTAGTTATAGAGGCGTTACAGGCTACTATACTATAATTAACCACTAAAAGGTTTTTAATTTTCGTAAACTACATAAAGAATCTAAATTTGAATATTTCAAACCATTACTTGCTTCTCATCGCGGAGCTGCAAGAGTTAGAGCTGAATTGCTCTAGCGACCAGTGAAAGGGCTTGACAACATGTCTTCCAAGATGAAAATATACAAAAAAAAAAAGTCCCCCGCTTGCCTGTCGCTGTACCTCTCTCGACTATAGAAATATATACGGAGTAAGTGTGGTATTTCTGTGATAAAGGAGGCAGCTCATTGAGAATGCTGGGCATAAATATGTATTTTGTGTATATACTGTATATATATATATACATGCGTGTGTGTGCGTGCGTGTGTGTGTGTGCTCGCGCGCAAATGTTTCTGCACCATTTTCATTATGCAGGCAATTTCTTGATAGCTGACATTACATGGTTTGAGACTCCTGCTGGCTCACCCACTGTAATCCACCCCTCAGGCTGCATTCTAAAGCCTCAAAAAAACGTCATCACCTTCCATTTGATCAGTGGATCTCAAAACAACCAGCTGTCTTATTTCAATCATTACACACTTGTGCTCACGCAAAAGCTCAAACAACCGTATGTGCATGCACGACCACTCTTCACCCTCACTCTCTCTATCTCTCTCTCTCTCTCTCTCTCTCTCGCTCTCTCTCTCACACACACTCACACACAAACATACACACACACACACACACACACACACACACACACACAAACTAAACCACGTCTTAGCCTACATTCCCAACAGCGGTCACAAAGCACACGTTTTGAATGGCCCTCGATACATATTCCAGTCAGGTCGTTGGTATAGCAACCAATTTACAAGGCCATTTTCTTTCAACCTTTTCGCAAGATTTATACAAATGCAGCAACTTAATCAACTCCATATTTCATAGTACTCCAGTAATGAGCAAGGCCATGTAGAACAACATTTTACAAGGTGTGTTCAATTTCGCAGGAGGGCTAATAATGCAACAATGACTCCTGGTGTTTTAACTATTTGCCAGCGTATAAAACAAAAAAGAACATTTTCAAGCAGTGTTCATTCACTATTTCTTTCAACTTGTATTTTGCCATAGGTGCTACTACTGGTGTGATGGCGGAGGTGGTGGTGTAGTGCAGGGTATATGGTATACGGCGTACTGTATACCTACTTCTCTTTCAGTCGGCATTGCGTATACCCACTTCTAAATCCCCCCTGATGCGTATCATTCAGTAGTGTCCTGCAAAAGCCCAAATCATGAGAGACAGACAGGTGGTTTGCTGAGGGTGCTGCAGCACCCCTCATTTCTAGATGCTCCTTGGGCTTCCTGCTTGCTTTCGGGGCGCTGTCCGGAGCAGAGTGCAGCGCTGCGTGGAGCTCTGGCCGTGTCGGACAGTTTGACTGGCAGTTGTGTCACAGGGCTCGTGCCCAGTCCGGTCGACATCTACGTGGAAAGGCGTGGGGGCTGCACTGCCATTCTGTGTGAATTTACATTATGAAAGGAAACAACGTATCATTTCTTACATATGCGCTTTTCTGGATCGAACAAGCGCGTCCACGTCACTTGACGTCATCACGTCCGCGCAAAACTTTGAGCGCTCGCTCACAAGATGGCAGCGTTTAGCGTCTTCTTAACTATGCGAGGCTTTAATTTCACTTAGAGTTCTAGTGCTTCTAAGTGATGGGAGACACCTGGGCTCGTAAATCTTCACCAAACAAGATATCTTCAAGGTTCAGGAGATTTTCCACCGAGTGGAGCACCAGGAATGACCGGCTGCTGTGGGTGACATTCATACTGCGTAGAGGTCTTCACGGGTCCCACAATTTAGACTCGAGCCTGGGGACATTTGTCCTGAGATCCAGGTAGAACCAACCATTCAAAAATGCATTCATACTCAGACTCGTTTTTCCCTGGATATTACAGAACCAACCCAATGCATGTCTGGTCAAGTTTGCATTGTCGTGTTTATTATTGGTTTCCGACACCAGCTTTCTGTCTTCCACTATAGAGGAAGTCTGTGTATTGACATGGATTGTTTGCTGCTGGATCTACAGTATAACTGGATGAATAAATGATGAATTGCGAGCGTTTGGACAATGATGCTGCATAACTAAATAAAATAAATTATATATTTTATATTATATTATATATTATATATATATATATATATATATATTATATTATAATATAAAATATTTTATTTTTATTTATTTATTATTTATGTATTAATTTTTTTGTTTGTTTATTTATTTATTTATTTGTTGTTGCTGCCTACCCAGACTGAGAGCTCACAGCACGGTGCTTTGTAACTTGGGATGCACGGTCTTTTGGCTTTAGGAGTTAATTTGTAAGCGCGTGCATTCATGCTACCCTGCGTGTCGTGTGGGTTCGGCAGCACCCCTCAAAGAAAATACGTTCCCCGCGCGCATGAATGTTCCTTTTAGAACACCCACTAAAGAGATAATCTTCACATAAACAGCAGCGGCGGCAGAGGTTAGATTTTGCAGGATAGGTTTGCCATTTTTCAGCCCTTCGCTTTATTAAGATGCTGGGTCACACCGTGCCGCCATAAAAAACTGGGAAGTTGACCGCTCTGCTGCAGCTTCTCACTGTGCTTTCATATGGAGTCCAACAGAGCTTGTTTTCTGGATTTATCTGCTGGAAAAAAAGCGCAACCGCGAATCGTTTAACTTCTAATACTGTTTTACTTCATTTTGAACTCAAGCTCTTACTATGCCTTAAGCTGCCTCCAGACAGCTCCACTGAATAAAGCTGAAAGCCCCTTTAAAGCAACCAAGTCTCAACCTGGCTCTAGAGGATCTGTCTGGAGACAGCGTAAGGCTGTAGAATTGTAAGAACTAGTTCTTCATTTGTAAACCAGGGTCGTACAGCAACCCAAACGTTTTTACACCAAGATTGAGGGTAAACCCGGGTTTTTAAACGCGGATCAACCTGCTAAAAACAGGCGACTGACGCCATTCCCACTGCCAGGAGTAATGCCCTTCTTTTTTTCTTTTCTTTTTTTTCTGGTGTGTCACGTTCGACATCGCAAACACGCCGGGTTCTTACCCTAGAATGAAAGCGAATTAGCTGCAAAACTTAAGAGAACTTTTGCAGAGGTCCAATTACTCTGGGACAATTCACAGGCTAAGACTCAAATGAAGGTACAAAACATTAAATGAAGGGCTCATCATTTACATTACAGAAACAATCTTGGATTTCATAGACGTTTTAAACTAGTTCATATCATAATAATATATTCTATATATTATGATGAGATTGCAGTTTGAGCTCTTTTGAACACCTATTTTTTTTTTACGAAGATCAATTTCACTAATAACACAAAAACGCTATCGATTAAAATAAGAATAACAAGAAAAAATATCTATATACTAAAAAGTGAAATAATAAATAACAAAGTAAATATATAACCTTTAATTTGTCAACTACAGATGATCAACCCCCAAACATCATCATACTGGTATATAATTATTGCATTGTTCTCTACAACCCTGTTACAACAGCGACAATCTCTACAACATTTTTTAGTGTGCATGGGTTTCTTAATTGGGTTTTTAATCACAAAGATATTGGCAAAAATAAAAGTTCAAAGAATTTTTGGGTGTGCTCATTCATATCACAAAAAAAGCCTATTGACCTTCGAAAATGTATTCATGTAATTGGTAGATGTTCCCTAACACACCATTGAAACGGCGACTGACTGTGAGCGCTGCCGCTGTCCAGGAAGCAGCACCTCATGCTGGGGAAGCGATCAGCCGCTCCACCTTGTGAGTTCCGGATGAAGCTTGTCTCGTTATAATGTGAAAACAGGCTGGATTCAGTTTGCATCTCTAGGCCTTAGTTATTTCGAAGCACATCCAATATGCTCTATTCATGCCGTTCTGCATTTAAATGAAAAGGACAGAGTTTGACATATGGGATGGGAGGGGGAGGAGCAATAGGGCTCATCCATTTTTTTTTCTGAGGGGTGGATTATAAGAGCAGGGGAAAAAATTCAACATTCAATAATAAAATAAAGAATATACATATATATTTACATGTATATCAGTTAGTCTCGTTCACTAGGTGGTAAGACAGTATTTTACAGTGGCAGCTGCCACCCTATGCCACCCTGGTGGCTGCCACACTACACACTAAATTCTTTCTGATTCTTTTCTCTCTCACAAGCAAGAGTTAATGGGTTTTTTTTGTCAGTACAATGCAATTTCTGTGGTCTGGGTCCAGCTCCCAAGCGGCACTGGATTCTCTAAATGTTTGATGCGAGTCACACATCCAGATACTGATCACAGGCCAAAGAAGCCAAAGATCACCTGCGGATCGGCTCTCATCAGTCATTGACATTCAAAATGAATCACTGCATGCGCGCGCATGCATACACACACACACACACACACACACACACACACACACACACACACACACACACACACACGCATGCATGCACATACACACACACACACACACACACACACACACACACACACACACACACACACACACACACACACAGACACACTTTCTCTCTTACAAATGGAAAACAAACCTCTTAAATCCAACCCACTGTCCTCCAATATTATGTCTTTGTCTTTCCAAATCATTGGCTCAAGTTTCTCCACCACGTCGGTGGTCTGTGATTTCCATTTCGTAGGCTCCACATGCGCTGATTCCAGTTAAAAGACTATTATTTTTTGGCCGATATTCAAACAATAGTGTAAAAGACAGAGATGTGGATGGAGCCAACTTTCCGCCGGGAATTGCTACGCTGGGAAGACGAATGCCTTCGGGAGCAGTGTTTTGTTTTTTTTCCTTAGTTGTGCCAAAATGCCTCTCTTGGGTGGAACCAACACTTTTGAAAAGGAAGTCCGATCATCTGAAGTGAAAGCTTAGCCAATCAAACGCTCCGTCTGAAGACCAGCTCCATTCTTAAAATTTTGCACTTTGTCACACTGGAGTAGGGGGATTGCTTTCTGGGGGCGGGGGGGGCGGGGTTGTAAGTGAAATTGCCCCATGGGGAGGGGAAAATCTCACTCAGGGGAGGGTGGATTTACAGGACAAACGCTGTATGTACACGATATCTTAATATTGACATTGAAATACTGTCGAAGGCCAGGATGCCAGTGATTTGCGGCCAAGCTTATTCCATTCCACTAACCAGACCAAAACCGACTCATCATCCCAATTATCTCAGGATCACACTGTGTGCCTGAAATCCCGCGTTGCAGACTTCACACAAAAATCCTGATGCAGCGGCCGAGACATTTTGTAGCGTTTTGTCTTTTAATGCGCAGCGTTACAAGACCCGGCAGTCATTCAAATATCCAGCGGACTTGTCAACGCCGGCATACTCTGGTTAGCGGTGAAAGGGGTCAGTACATTTTAGCCGGCGCTGCTGAAGTGGACATTTGGAAAGTGTCGTCCAATCACGGCGAGACAATGCTCAGATGGGCGAGGGGTAATCAAATAATCAACCTAAAGGACACTTTTATGCTTGAATTTTGCCTGATGATCACACCTGAAGAGGGCTATTGCATTTTCAACACGACGGGCAGAAATAGATTCCCCCCCCCCCCCCCCTTTTTTTTTTCATTTCATAGACCAGAGATACTGAAAGCATTTGACAGCCTGTTTTTCAAACCTCTGCGGAAGGGATTATGAGAGCTGCAGTTCTCCTTTACAATGTAATCTATCGGAGAGAATGTCAGCAGTGTTCTGTCATGCTCTCTGCTCAGTTCATCTGCCCGTACATCTCTGAATTTCACAACCCGGCCCAGGCTCCGAGCCCAAACTCCTCCGGAACTTTGACGCCGGAGCCGCTCATGTGTTTTTCGTTTTTTTGGTTTTTTTTTTTTCACGAGCAACTCTTTTTAATCTCGGGTTTTAAAAAGTGAGACTGCGCAGTTGATCAACGGAGCACGTTAAAGGAAATGAAATTCGGAAAGGAATCTGGCGGCTGTCATGTAGCGTCAACATCTGAATAATAAGTCAAAATCAAGTCTCGAAATATTGGCTCAAAGAAACAAAAACAAAGGAATTCAATTGGTAGGGAGACTACCAGTACATTTTTTAATTAAAAAAATAATAATTGTGGGTTGTTTGGGTCACCTGGCATCTACAGAACAGCAATACTTTAATAATCAAACCCAGGGCAGGGGAAGAAAGATCACTCAACGCATCTCTGACAGCGGGTTATCGATCAGGTCGGTGATTTTTATCCTCGTATCGGGTGAAATGAACAGCCCCTCTAATTCCTGCCGTCGACCGAAAACCCTATCTATCAGCACATCTGTGGGCCCCTCGGCTGGTGTGGGATTGGCTGAGGGCTGAACACAATCTGGCTGTGAACACAACCTTTGCCAGGTGCTGTTAGGATTGCGGAACCGGGGAATGTCTTCATTCACTCATAAATCTTCCCTTTATGAGATTTGTGTGTCCAAATTCCCCTCGGGGGGGATTAGGGTTATGGGGAGGAGTGGTGTCGTGGATCTCCCCTGCATTGATATTTTACCTTCAAGTATATAAAGTATGCCGCCAGTATATATTTTCCTGTAGTTCTGTGCTATTTTTGCTGTATCTCTGTGACACTCCCCTGCCGCAGAACATCGTTGTTAAAACATAATTTTCTTACATTAGCCTTTGTTTATCATTAGTCAAACACCGAATCCCAGAACCCTCTCCGTCCTCGCACTTCACCACATTTCCTAATGCAATCTTTGTTTCTGGCCAAATGCATATTACCCTCCAAACCGCCCCATAATTCCCTCCTTGCCTTGATATTAGATCAAGTCCAGCTCAATACAGTAAGCGATTTGATGGGGATACTAAATAGTCTGCCCCATCCATTCTCCCGCTTTCCCAGCTCCTAGCAACCAACAAGATTAGGCTGTCTGGTCTCGGTGGTTTGGCAAGGTCCAGAGAGGAGCCAGATACAATAATCATATTATGCTGACCTAATGCATGCATTCAAGCATGGGAGATAAATACACACTGCATATGGCTACACATACACCATTGTTAATACCCCCAGTGATTCACCCGAAACGCAAAGATGAGAATATGACCCGAAATTATGTTGTTGATTATCGTGACAGTATCCAAACAACATTGGGACATACAAGAGAAAAAAAACAATCGGAATTTGTTTTACTCAAGTCTTTTTACAAGCAGACCGCGGTGAGTCCCGTTGGCCGAACTACATAATAGAGGGACAAGTGCTCCACAGTCGGTCGATGCCCGCCGCTGATCAGACTGAGATTAAGCGCTGCATCAATCAAGCAGCACTCCATCAGGAGGTAACACTGTGGAGCAAACTCAGCCCGTGCACTGCACTGGCAGGCGATACATCTGTCTGTCTAGAGGCTAATGCTGTCTGTTTTTCACCGTACACCGCCACACCACAGTTAATATTTCATGAAGACTGACTATCTGTGTCATGAACGAGGCGGATAGGACCCAGACGCCGCGCGCACCGCGGGTAAAGTATGGAAGGTTTATTTACAAGGGGGCGGGGGGACGAAATGACGGGGGGATGGAATAAAGGGCAGGTGGGTCGCTCGGGGTCCAGGCGGGCCGGGCTGAAGGCACAGGGCGTGGAGTGTGGACAGGCCGGTGGTGAGGCCGGAGGCAGGCAGGCAGGCAGGCACGTGGGAGGTTTTCTGGAGACGAGGGGCGGACAGGGTCAGACCAGGCAAGGCGCAGCGAATACATGCGACTCCGGTACGATCAGACGAGGTCTGGATGAGGAGCCGGGGTTGTGATGTCGAGTGGTGATGAGTGTGACGGGGAGCAGCTGTGACAGCCAGGCCTGGAACCAAGAGCCACGCCCATGCTGCACTGTCAGGTATAGACAAGAACACGCTAGATACAAGCGGGAAAGGGAGGAGAGACACATAAGGAGACCAGGGGACAGAAAGGCACGGCCGGGGCCTGTGACAATCTATCTGTTCTTTCTGTGCGTCTATCTACCTTTCTACGTGCCTGTCTGTCTCTCCACCTTTCTATTGATCTGTTAATGTGATATTTTTCGGAAATTTCAATTGCCTGCTGCCAATATTCAACGCCGTTGTGTTCTACAAATGCACAGAACAACGGCAATGGCCAGGTAATGAAAAAAAAAATCACGTCACAGCGCGTTTAAAGAAACACCAACTATAACGGGATTAGCGGGGCGCCAATCAAATCAAAATCGTGAGGGCAACCCAATGAGACCAATGAATGACGAACATCGATTACAAATACTAAAACATGTTCGGGCGGTGTCGCTGTTGGCCATTATATTATCCACTTCAATGCAGCCACTGTTATCAGGGCAATGATCTGCCGTTACCCCTTTGTAATTGTGCAAAATATGATCGAATAAGCGATTGAAATGAAGGTGACCTGTTGTGTGTACTAGCCTGCATGTGTCTCCTAGGTTACTGCAGTATTTCCTTTTGGCATTGCTCTATTAACTGATGGATAAAGCCGAGGGATGGATCAGTGATGCCACCATAAAAGTCATTTTACCAGCTAAAATGAATTGCAGAGGAGCAGGGGCCGAGATTGAATTTAGCATACATATTACACGTACACCCTTCTTCTGACAGAAAGGAATGGCGGATCCGAGTGTGTGTGTGTGTGTGTGTGTGTGTGTGTGTGTGTGTGTGTGTGTGTTTGTGTTTGAGCGCGCGCATGGCCCGTGTCAGCGCTTATCCAAGAGCCTTTTGTATCCTACCATTCCGCTGTCAGTTGAACTTGAATGCTACAGACTTCATATCGGCAGGAAAAAAAAAAACAAAAAAAAGACCTGCTCTCCCTAATCCACCGGGCTGCAACACCGAATAAGCAGCGGGCTGGAGGAGATAATTTTTCTCAGGGGGAGGCCGCCAATCAAAAACTTTTGATCGGTGCCTCTCTTCATCTCTGCTCCCTTTTTCAAATGTGTGAATAGGGACGGTGTGAAAGTTTGTCCAAGAGTCAAGAGAGTATTTTATCTCTGGCAGCTCAGACCGGAAAGTTTTTTTTATACATATGTATGTATATTGTAACTACACATGACATTGACATTATAGGTCTATGTGTTCGGGGGGTTAACACAGTATTCGTTTTTACAGATTTATAACATGGGCGTAAGTCTTTTGTATATTTCAAAATATAATCTTACATAATGAAATATGCATGTGAATATATGGATGGACATATTTCATAATACATGCCAAAAGATTGTAATACTCCTTGAATATATTACAAATTATAATGACCGTTATCATCCTTTCTATTGTTCAGATATGTTTTCAAAATATTTCTAAATAATATGTACTTTTTGAAATATATAGTTATATTTGTACAGTATATGGAGAGCAACATGTCACTATCAAATGTCCTATTAATAAATAATAAATAAAACAATGAAACACTGTGTTTAATTCCCACAAACATACATTGTTGTGTTGCACTGTGTACTCAAACATTAAAGGGGTACTCTTTTAAAGGGATACTTTTTTGGTGTACAATACCAGATAGCTACGGTCTCAACCCGGTCTCGCGCTTTTTTGTGCTCATAGTCTCGAAAATTGATCTATTGAATTGTGTCCCAGAGCACAAATGTCTGACTTTTTTCGTGCTACACATAATAACATTGACCACCAATTCATTTGAATGGGGAGATTGTTTTCACTTTGTCGTAGAACAAAACCAAGCATGTTTTTTGGAACCTTGTAGGTTAAAATATGAAGGTTTGAGAGATTATAGTGGCCCCTAAACTGAGATATTGACCTTTGAACCCTGACCAGAGGTCACATTTGAAGCCCCATATCTCAGTAATTAAAAGAGCTCCCAAAATAAGGTCAGCTCTAAGTCTCTACGCCCCTCTCCTTCCCCCATGCCCCCCCCCTTCTAAAGTCTAAGAAAATCTACCCATTCAAATGAATCGGTTTAAATTTTGTTTTGTGTCGCACCGAAAAAGTCGGAAAGTCGTGCACATGGGACAGCGGGACATGATTCAGTAGATTACTTTTCAGGACTATGAGCACGAAAAGGCATGAGGCCGGGTTGACGGTCCGCATGCTAACTGTGCTGGCTGAATCCAAGGCTGCAGAGGGGATCAACTAGCCTAGCACCTGTGAAATTAGGGGAATACAACGTCCTCCTCAAAAGTTGAGTTATTTAAGCAATACATCTGGCACCTTTATGACAACTGACTAGATAAAATAAAAGCAAGATCTTAATTGTTATAAATGCAGCTACATGCAAAACTAGTTGATATCTAGTTCTGCACGTTACTATCCATCCATGGCGCTGTAGGGTTGCCAGTTCGTCGACTGATCTTTGTTGACAGTAATGTTCCGGTGCGAGACATTGCAATTACTTGGCAATCCTGTGAAGCCCTTTGTAACTCATTTTAAGAAGTGTTATATAAACACACTTTACTATTATTGTTATTATTATTATTAATTAGGAAAAACCTGCCACAATGAATCATCTCCTTTTAACGGAGCAATGTCTATGACTTAGCTACTCCAAACCTCTGGCCGAATACTTCTTTCAAAGGTGGGATAATAACTTTTGGAAGCAGTCAGCAGTTGATGGATGCAGGGGGCGATAGTGCTGACATGCTCCTGCTGACGCCGTCTGAGTCTGCTGTTCTCGTTTTTCACTTCAAGAAATCCCAAGAATCAGCTAATCAGCTACGAGAGTCGGGGACATATTTTCTCAAAGCGAGCTGAAATCATCTCAACGCAACATCTCAATTCTTAGGTCTACTGTATATACAGAACCGACCTAGAAGCAAAACGTCATGATTAAAATAAATTCTGCAACGCACACAGGCACATTCATTTTGTAGGTGTTTATCTCAGTCATTTTATCACTGGCTTATGACAATGGTGATTCCGCACAATAAGCTCTGAATATACTAAAATGTGCGTAATCGACACGAGGTATGTGACAAATAATCTCTTGAACTTGAACTTGAACTTGAACTAGTATTATCGAAGACCACTGTCTCTTTCAAGCAGAGTAATCCAAATGGGATTTAACCTGCAGATCGGACCAACAGATTAATATTAAGAGAAGCTGCTTCATCATGACAGGACTGCACGCTGACCTTGGCTGCGTGACAACAATCCTCAGCACAGACGAGAGAGTGATGTGATGTTGTTTTCGTCGGGCGTCCTAACAAAATATTAGGCAAAATTGGCTGCGGGTTACGAATGAATTTCACAATTAATCTCAACTATGACAAGCTTTGAATAGCACCAATGAATTTGGTCATTATTTGAAAAAATACCTCGTTCTAAGGCTATTATTCTAGGATAGGCTGCCAGGATAGGAAAAGAAGGAGACGTCGACTTATTGGCTGAATGCATTCACATTCATTTGATATTTGAAGTTACTTATTAAAATACATTTTAATTTTGCTTTGTCCGATATGGTGCATTTGAATCTTTAAAGCTGTTTTTGTCAGACTCATTATTGGAGACTTTACTTCAACACTTTATGCGATTTTAACATCCAATCCACTGAAAGTGAATAATAATAAAGACTAATAAATAAAGAACAATACTTTCGTTCATTGGTAAGCGGGTATTACGCTGGGATTATGGTTGCATTTTGACAAATTACATTTTGTCAGATGGTATTTAGGAAAAATCAATCAACCTTAACATGAAATCTTTAAGTAATTTGTGCTACAGATGTTGGCCTAATTGGCTACATACAGCAACTGTTTTCACAGGTCTATTGGTTTTTGTTGAGGCCCCTGCAATTATGTATTACATGCACGTACAAGTCATGAAAAAAAAACAAAAAACTTCCTTCCACATCAACTGATCCTACCATTCTGCATATTAAAGAAAGAATTACAATATGAAAATGTTTGAAGGATATTATTGGGGGAGAAACACTTTCTTTCCGCCGAGCTATGATTGTCTTTACTGTAAGAGAACGAAGAACGAAGCAAGCTTGAACCAATGACAAAAAACATGTGTATATTTTTCCATGAAGAAATTGGTAGATTAAAAAGATTCACCTCCGCCTTAGATCTCAGGTTTGCGTGGGTTAAAAGGGTTAATAATGGCCATTACCACCTGCCATTTAACACTACTACATACTTTTGGATTTAACAGCCTGAAGCCGCCTAAACATGCTATATATCATCTACAAATACAGCACCCTATTTATTTATTTATTTTTCTCAAAAGAGGCCTGTCCCCAAAGGGAATGCTACCATTCTAATTAGAGGCACACATAATAAGGATGCTCTGGAAATGCACGCCACCTAATTGTTCACTCGGGCATTTCCTTACACTTTAGAGACAATTTACTGTGTATGGTGTGAACCCCTCCCACCCCATTTTTTAACACACCTAAATGCTGTTCTGCTCTGTAGTTTAATATTTGGCGGACAGAAGACGTAAACAAGCACAGTGTTTTACAATTAACATGTAATTATTGGAATCAGATTGATGTGGTTACAAGGCCTAATACCCATTGATACAGGTTTTATTTTCATTTCGAATCGCTTCTCAGGATCCCACATTGAGCACACAAGTTGCAGTCCATAGTAATTTGCATGTTTTCCAAGTGTTGGTTAGGAGACCCTAAATTGGCCCCTTGGTGTGAATGGTGTGTGAGTGACAATGTGTGTGACCCAGTGATGGACTGCCTGTCTCCTTGCCTAATAGTCATTGTCAGCCTGGATAGGTTTCCAGCCCCTGGTGACCCTGACCAGGTGTCTGTCCACAAGGGGCTAGTGAAGAAAATGGATGTATAGATGAAAGGATGTTTCCCCTCTATAACGGTGCTTGGACACAATCAATTTCTGTAACCATTTTCACAGCGAAGCAGTCATTTATGCCAGAGGCGAGATCCTGTTTTTGTGATCAACCGATGATGGGACTCTCTCCCTCTCTCTCATTCTCTACATAGAAGCTGTTAATGTTCCTCTTCAATCACAGTAATATCGTTTCCCATCGTCCCAATCTATTCTGAATATATTTGAACTATTTCAAGATAAATTTTCCGCACTATCGATGCACCGGTAGCAGCTGCACTTCCTCGCTCTCTCTTCTCTCTGACAGCAAGTTGACACACACACCGCTGCGGTGCCCACATACTGTAGCCCCGCCTCCTCTCACTCTCTCACTGTCTTCACTAGTCTCATTCATTTGTTGTGATGTTGGCTCATTAAAGATGGCAAGTGCAGAGCCTCCGCGACCGGCAACAGCAGGAGTGCTGAAAATACTTTGCATATGAGACAAAAGGCAAACCTAACTCTTTTTTTTTTTTCTCCTCCAGACAGCGTTGCACCATGTGTGCGTTCCCGCGGCGGTTTTCCTGTGTTTTTATTTTAGATCTATTTATTTTTGTGTGTTTCCTAGCTTGTATGAAACATTTTTTTTTTTTAAGACAAGACGGTTCTTTCCAGTTTCGGTTCAATAAGGAAACGGAGCGCACAGTGGAGCGTAGATCACGGGCGTCCCGATGCGTTCCGATTGCAGAAATCCGCTACCTTGTTGCCCATTCATGGTAAAAAAAAAAACACACGGCACATAAAAAGGGCGTCATGGACATAAAGGGGCCGTTGCTCGGGCACAATTTTTTTTTTTTTTTACAAAGTTTTGTTGTTCTATTACCTGTGGACATTTATTTAGTTGATACTTTTTTATTTAAAATAGGTACACTGCAGAGACAATACAGAGAATAACATCAATGTTAAATAATAATGTTAAATAATAATAATAATAATAATAATAATAATAATAATAATTAATAATGTTAATTTAAGTTCAACAATTTTGTGTCTCATTTGATATTATTATTTCATTTTTGTATATGATCAGATGCAAAAAAAAACGTTGCCATTGAAAAACCCATATCTGTTGACCACTAGTTGGTACCTACCAAAAGTGGTCAGTGGAAGGACAGCCGAAGAACCAGCGACAGGGTCATGGGCACCCATGGTCTCATTAAAGCGTGTGGGGAGTGAAGTCTAGCCTGTGTGGTCCGATCCCACAGAAGAGCTACTGTTGCACAAATTGGTGAAAAAGTTAATGTCGCTATGATAGAAAGGTGTCAGAACACGCAGTGCATCGCAGCTTGCTGTGTACGGGGCTGCGTAGCCGCAGACTGGTCAGAGTGCCCATGCTACCCCTGTCCAATGTTGAAAGCACCTACAATGGGCACATGAGCATCAGAACTGGACCATGGAGCAATGGAAGAAGGTGGCCTGGTCTGATGAATCACGTTTTCTTCTACATCATGTGGATGACTGGGGTAGGAGCGCGATCTGATCGAGCATCTGTGGGATGTGCTGGAACAACAAGCCAGATCCAAGGGGGCCCCACCTCGCAGCATCCAGGACTTAAAGGATCTGCTGCTAACGTCTTGGTGCCAGATACCACAGCTTCAGAGGTCTTGTGGAGTCCATGCCTCGATGGGTCACAGCTGTTTTGGGGACACGAGGGGGAGCTACACAATATTAGTGGTTATGAGTAGTGGTTTTAATGTTGTGGCTGATTGGTGTACATTTGTAAAAGACCCTAAAAAACTCTGATAATTTTCACCATTAATGACACAATTTCCAAGATCTACTATATATACCACCCATTGGAGCATTAACTGATTTCAACCGCGATTGCGCAATTTTGTGCACCTCCTCACTTAACGACAGACTTCCGTTCCTACAACCAGGTTCGCTAAGCGAATTGGTTGATTAGTGAGGACCCGTGTTATTTCACGGTAAGGGGGCGTGGCTATTGCGAACACTAGTGTAGTGAATACTGACAGACTGCAGGAACGAGACTGAGAACGGTGATGAGATGAGATGTATACAGTGTATATAGTATATACAGTGTATATAGTATATAAAGTATATATAGTGTATATAGTATATATAGTGTATATAGTGTACATAGTGTATGCAGTGTATATAGTATATGTAGTGTATATAGTATGTAAAGGGTGATGCGCGATGAGATGCTTGACGCTGAGACGCTGGGCTCGCAGTGTGTACGCCGTGCAGCTGTATTGTACGCAGCGCACAATTCAGACTGGTCAGAGAGCTGGTCATAAGTCCGAACGGTCGTTAAACAGGTAGGTCGTTAAGTGAGGAGTACCTGTATTAGGGATTGGGTAGATAGTAGTAAATGAAAGTGAAAGAGGACTGTTCTTTGGCGTTCCAGTTTTATTCATTAGCCTGTTTTCCAGGGACCTTACAGAAAATGTACATTTAAGGGTGCTTTAAAATGTCCTTTTTACCCCAAACTATTGGTTTGTGTGTGTGTGTGTGTGTGTGTGTGTGTGTGTGTGTGTGTGCATGTGCATGTGTATGTGTGTGTGTGTGTGTGTGTGTGTGTGTGTGTGTGTGTGTGTCCGTGTCCGTGTGTGCGTGTCGTGTGGTGGTAGCTCTTTGCCTTATCATTAAGGTTTTCCTCCCGTGATTATTGAAGCCCCCATTCCCATAAGTCGGTCTTTGAGGTGACCAACCGATCATCTTCCGTTGGAATCGATTCTTGTGGGCCTGGCCCCGAGGGCAGCCATGGAGGTCTGTGTTGTTTTTTTTCCCCCGTAGCCAAAGGATCGCAGTGGGTCGTGGTGACAGAGGTCATCAATCTTAAACAACCACCCCCCTTCCCCTTCTCTCGCCCGTCCCTGGAAGTCATGGTGCTGTGCTTTCTCACCTTCAAAACTGTCTCCTAAATAGCGCTGTGACGAGGAGAGCAGACATTTTACCCTCCCGGGCACTCCCACTGATCCAGAGTGTGCTTACTGTTCGAGCGAGCAGATGTGCAAAGAGATGTTGTTGTTGTTTTTTTAGCAGTAATCTTCTGTTTTGGACAATTTTATATATGAGCAGAACTTGTTCAAAACCAACATTTTAAACAGTTTTCATAATTTCTATGATTTCTTTAATTTCTTCACATTTTTTGGAATATAAGTAATTAAGCATTTTTTCTCCAGTACCTGTTTAGACAGGTTCTGCTCAGTGGAATTGTCTTAAAATAGGACATTGGCACGTGTAACTGTTTCTTCCAACTCACACAGCAGCTAATGGGCGGAGGGTATTTGCTGATAATGTGCTGTACTGGGCTATGTGCCCACTGTGCCCACTTCCTTGCCGGTTTCAGCCATTACCAGGTCTTATCTGGTTGGAAGCATTCCTGCTTTTTTTTTTTTTTTTCCAGAGTCTGGAACTATCAGACAGTGAAAGGGTACTTGTTATTCTCAAACAATTATGTTATTATTTATTTTTTGTTTGCTCTATTTTTATGAATATTTATAGTGAGAGTAGGTTTAATTTCCTCCGTCTCCAACATGGCAAAGGTTCATCCGTGGGAGCTATCTTGTATTTCCAGACTGTTCTACATCCTGAACTAAAAGTGGCTTTAACATTTTGTTTCTTTTAAAGGAACATAATTGTTCCTTTCAGGCAATAACTGGCAGTTTCCTTGATAAATAACATGTGAACATGTAAACAATGGTGTGTAGCTGTCAACAGAGGACTTCTCGTTGTGCCTTTGCTGCGCATATTCACCTGCCGTTGTTCTCTCCATGCGAAACTATCACACTACTCCACGATGGACTCATTTATTTTTGCTGAACTTTTTTCGGTTTATCTCAAAAATGTTTTACCAGAGGATAATATTTTATTCACATCTTGTCAATATTTTACATGCCAGTGTATTTACAGACAGCACAGTTTGGCCAATGCTCTCTGTGACATCTCCTGCTTAAATATAGGGCACATTGGGTAGAAGGAATTCTTGCTGATGAATGTATGATATATACTGTAAGGTCCATTTATCTGTGTTATGCTTTAGTTAAGGTTGTATTGTCATAACTGTTGTAATTTGTGTCAAGCTTGCCACCATTCACAAATATTCGACTGCAAAGTGAGTCTCTAGTTAGTATGCAAAAAGCTGTATTCGTTCTCCACCGAGTTCGCAGCAATTTAGTGTATTACTGGGGGATTTCTTTATGCTGGAGATCTGGGATTGAGATCAGTCATACAGTACAAGTAGCACAAAAAAAAAAAACAAACACAGACAATGTTCCTGCCATTTTCTTACATTCCATTGACATTGTCATTCCATTTTCTTCCAACTGAGTAAATTAGCTGTTAAAAAAAAACAACTCGGGAATAACATGAGAGAGAGTGATAGTTGAGGGGTTGCCTGTTTAGCCTTTTACTTTTTAAATTGGACATTTGGGTAAGAATGTAATTGCTTTTTCCAAATGTTTTTCGAGATGATTCCAGCAATACAGATCAGAAACGTGGTGAGGCTGCACCATATTGGGTGAATATTTGATTTTGAATGAGGGAGCTCAACGATGAAAACTTGACCAAGGAAGGCAATTTTCAACATGGCCAATGAAAAAAAAAAAAAAAAGCTAAACAACACAGTAAGCACAATAATGACATGCATCCGCACAAAACATCATCACCACAATGCTTGAGAACAACTTCTTCAGAATCATAGGACATTTTATAGCTCTGGTTAAAGTAATACATTGATTTTGGAAGAACAACTTGACTGCATGTTTTTTTTTGTTTTTTTACCTTAAATTAAGTCAATGATTTACCACTTGTTTTTACCCGAAGCCTTTGTGGCCGGGAGGCACACCCGGGGGCACACGGGGAGGCACACCCGGGGGCACACGGGGAGGCACACCCGGGGGCACACCGGGAGGCACACCCGGGGGCACACCGGGAGGCACACCCGGGGGCACCCACGGGATCGTTGCAAAGACTCGCCGTGAGTTCACAGTCTCCCTGAAGATCAAAGTTCAAAGTTCAAAGTTCAGATGCCTTTTACACCAGGTGCTTCTCCCCAAAAGGGCGTCTTATCCCAAACTCCGGGCTTTTACCTTAGCTTTTTCACCACTGATGCCTGGTGTTTACATAGTGTTGGGGGCGGGGCCAATGCTAAGTATGACCCATCTACGTGAGTGGGCCATGATTTAGCCCCGCACAAAAAATCCGGACCAGAAGAATGGTGAGAAACAGTTTAACGGTCTAACTGCACAATTCAGCACTTCACCGTTCGCAGCCATCTCACATGTTTTAATCAATAGTTTTCTAACATGTATAATGTGTTTAGAAACAAATCACTGAATTCACTTTACAGGGAGTAACCCATTGGGGGAAAATAATTAAATAAAAAAAAAAAAAAAAAGGAAGAAACCTTGAGAAGGGATCACAGAAGGAGGAGCCCCTTTTCCAGGACAGCCAGGCTGCAATGGATTACAAGTGGGCAACTTTAATAGCAGTATATGAGAAATGTACTAGGTAAAGGTAGAGATGTGGTCAGCATCAGAACGAGTCCAGGAAGGTTAGAGGCCCCACCCAGTCACCACTGATCAGCCTTCATATCTGCCTCGTACGGGAATGCTCCAGAACCTGCTGACTTGAATAAATCCCCCCCCCCCCCCCCGTCAAGTATGCACTGTATAAGCAGAGTGTATGGTGAACCTGTTGAATGAAGGGGAGGAAAGAATCCTGCTTTTTGTTATTGATGCTTTTCTAAGTGATAAATTATACAATCACTTAAAAAGGAACAAGGTCTTAGTTTGCATTTGTTGCATCTGCATCTTCGCCTCTTCTCATTCCCAAACAGCAAATTTAGGTCGATTGAAATGGCCATTGTTGATGAAAAATATATTTGCGTCTCACCTATGTTATTCTGCATTTTCTGGCAAGGGCATAACATGAGAGCATCCAATAATCGGGTCAGTCCTGTTTAATCGGATCTAAAACCTCATTATGTGATCCGGCGGCTATCGAGAAGGACAATAATTAAAAGCTAATTGCGCCGACGATTTGGGCTTCGGGGCTCCCCAAGACCTGTGATTTAATTGGGCCATGTCATTGTGTTTTCTGTGAGAAATGATCATCATCAGGACATTATTTCGTGGAATGAATAATCATTCGCTGAAGCCCGTTTGAAAGAGACTCCCTCCATTTAGATATCCTGCAAGGTGTTTGTACGAAAGGAAAGAAAGAGGTCTGATTTATGCACCTGCTTGGTTATTCAGCAGGAACGGTTCTGAAAACCTTTCATCAATATTTCAGAACGTCAAAATTCCCCTTAATAAATGTAAATTCTTTGATATAGGTTTTTCAGGGAGTGTTTTTCATAGACTGCGTCACTGAACTGTTCCGTAGTGGGTTGTACGACCATCCCCTGATGATAAAAGGTCCAACTCAAGCCGATACTGCAGTGTTTGTGAGCAGCTACTACTAAACTTGTCGTGATAAAAAGTAGAATATATACCCGAAGATATTAGATATTAGATATTAGATATTATTAGAGATTCGATATATGATGTTTTATAATGCCTACCCAAGATATTCCTCATGCATCCCTTGCTGAGTAGTTTTAGTCAAAAGCATCTCTAGAGACTATAGTCCAGTAACTAGTTACTCCAGTTACCGTCACAAATTTCAGTCCAAGTCCTGGGATCATTTTCCCGTGTTGATCCGTCACAGTGAGACTTTTTAAAATTTAAAAGTGACTTTATTGTATCAATATTTTGTTTATTTTTATTCAAGGTTTCATATTCATCAGGGGATAAGTGGATTCCTTCAACCTTATCTAAAGTGGGTAAACAGTGTGTTGATAGTATGCCAAAGGCCTTGAATAATAAAATCCTGTACTCACAATGAAGTGGTCCACCTCTGATCCACCCCTTTCGCGAGGCTGGCAACAGTCATGGATAGTGGTTAAAAATAAAAATAAAAATAAAAACTGTTGAAACGGCTTCTTGATCATCTTAATTCTCGCTCACCTCTCTCCTTTTTTCTTCTTTCGGACTCTCCGCAGCCACCCTGGGGACCTTGGACTTCAGCTTGCTCTACGACCAGGAAAACAACGCGCTGCACTGTACCATCAACAAAGCCAAGGTGAGCCGCCACCTCCGCCGCGTAGGAGGTTTAAACGACGGTGCGAAAAAAAAAAAAACCCTCTCAGAGTGCTGCGCTAACGGTTTATGCAGTTTGTTGGTTAGATTTTTACGATGTTAAAATCATGCAAAATGATCCGACTGCGAGAAAATGTTACATGATAAGAAAAAATTAAAGTAGAGATTAGTACATAAGACATTCCATCCTTAAGATAAAAACTCTGTCATATCTAATGTTATTTCTGACAGGACTTTGTACATGTCGGTTAAGAAGCTGACAATGAGGGGGAAAAAAAGAAAGTTCTGTGCCGCAGAATCACATGTGCTGCTCCTGGTAGTGTGCTGATGAGCAAGACACTAAATCCCCAGGCGTCTCTACATGGCAGCCCACTGCTCTTCAGCACATCAGATACTAGGATGGCTAAATGCAGAGAAATTGCAGATTTCCCCATTGTGGACTGATAAGGATGTATAACATTTTTTTTTGGATGCTTGACTTAATCCTCACCATTCTGAAAGCAAAAATCTCTTTCGTCATCGTACGAAGACAATATTTGACTGTTTTAAAAGGGGTTAGGATTAAGATACGTCTTATCAGAAAGATTTTTTTCCTGTTTTTTACAAATCTTCTCATTGTCAAGCTTTACCCCTCTCCATTGGCAGATAATTCTTTGGGTTTCAGGTATGTTTTCTTTTCTTCTTTTCTTTGTGGCGTCAATTGCTTATTTTCATAGTCTGTACATTCCCGCGCACGGGACAATCGAGGGGTTCTCTGAGCACTGAGTGAGAAACCTTCGCTCGCCCTCCCATGCGAAGCCATACTTTACTTTTCCAATCTATTCTCCCTGCATTTGAGCGTAAGCGTAGCCGGCGCATCAAGAGACACTGGCTTAAAAAAACAAAAACAATTCCCTTCTCTTTCTTCACGGCCGACATTTCATTTCCAATGCTCCTCAGCTCTAAGTTTCTCTCCGCATTTGTTTTCTTACGATTGACAAGGCCGCCTCGTTGAAAGACAAAAACAAAGCACATCTGCTTTCCAACTTTTCAAAACCATTTATAACTTCAACTTTTCGGGTCGCTCCAATGTTTCAGTAAAAAATGATACACGAAATGTGAACGATCCGTCTCTTCAACCTTATGATTAATACGGTTAAAAGGCAAAAAAAAAAAAAAAAATGTCAAAGAATGACGCCTGATATAGCGGTAATACAGTGGTACCTCGACTAACGACTGTAATTCGTTCTATAAGAACGGTCGTATGTTAAAACAGTCGTCTGTCGAAGCAATTTTTCCCACATAAATTTTGAAATCATGAAGGGTGAAAATAAACAAAATACACAGCACAAAACACATTAAATATGAAAAAAATATCGATAAGCCACGACTACGTGCATACACCATGTAGGTCGCCCGCTGACTGACCGCTGACTGACTGCTGACTGACCTCTGACTGACCGCTGACTGACTGCTGACTGGCCGCCGACGCGCCAACTGCAAATTTCCACGGTCGTATCTTGGAGCAGTCGGTCACAAGTCGATACAAATTTTCGCGACTATCGCTACTCGTATCTTGGATTAGTCGTAAGTACATGCAGTCGTAAGTCGAGGTACCACTGTACTGCCAACAATTCAAAATGTCGCGTTAATCTACCTTTTTTACTAACTCTTCCCCATGTTCACTGGCGACTGTTGCCAACATTAGCACTCCAAACAGAGACCCGCAGCTATCTGATCCCTTCCTCTAAACTAGGTCTGTTTTGAAATAATTCAGTGGCTAAATTGGTTGCTCTGACAAGCTTGGCCGTCGTCAGTGGCCATAACTGCCTATCTGTCTAACCGGATGGATGTTACGGAGGCGTGCGGGCATCAGAGAGAAGCCAGACTTGGCATGAGGGCGGCTGTGGTGTGTGTGCACCAGGCGCTTGATTGATGGCAGCTGCTTGCAGCGCCGCTAGACTCCTGGACCTACACCAGGGCCTAAACCGACGGGAACGCTCGTCTTTTGTAGAACTATAAACCCATACCCCCCCCCCCCCCCCTTCCGCCAAAAACCCGTCGCTCTTTCAGTTTTTGATTTCATTCAAAATGTAAAGCAGGGCAAAGCAAGTGTTGACCGGCCAGTGAATTTGCCTTGTTTCTCCACTTCAAATAGGCAGAAAATGAAAGCCTATAGATCCCATTTCCTTGAAAAGATGTTGCTCCTGGAGGGAAAGGGGAAACACACGGATACCCGCACAGATGCAGACGCCTTCATGCCGAAGTCTGTGGTGGGAGACAGAGTCTTTCACTTTGTGTATTATCTTAAATGTACAGTGTATACATACATTATCAGTGTTTTCTATGAAAAGCAAACAAAAACAATCTTCGTAAACAACGTCTTGACCCTTCGGGGTCGACTCAATTGTGTTTTTGAATAAAAATAATATTGTTTTTGTATTGACGCGTTTTTTGCTTTGTTTCTATTTCTTTTTTCGAGCTAAATTTCGGTTTTCAAAGGTCACAACAGCCAGATTGTGCAGCAAGAATGCAAGGTGACGGTTCTTAGTTTCGAAACTTCAAACAGGAACTCATTGCGGGAATCACGTATAATTTCCCTTTGTGGCTTGCTTTCAACACTGATATTTTCCAACTTTATAAGCTTTTGCCCATTAGCGCTTATCAACAGAACTTGAAAAAGGATTTTCAATTAATTCATGTTGACCCAGACTTACTCCAACTCCGAGAGAGAAAACGTTTGCCATGGATTACAGGGAGCTGGGAGGATTCTTAATGAACAATTTAAGAGATCGGTGAAACTCCGCGACTAATTTTACGGGTCCAAAACAACTTTTACTGATGCGGTTATTCCTTATCTAGCCTGTTGTTTCCTGGCTAATATCACTCCATTCAGCTCCGCCATCGTCCCGAAGATTGAATTAAACCCGGCGGGGAAAGAATAAAAGCTCATCATAGCTCAGATGACAGGATTTAGTCAATTAAGTTCCTTCAAAATTGCTACTAATGGAATTAAGACGGGGGAACCATGCATTGTCAATGTTCAAAGGGGCCGAGATCTCCATGTGACACGACGGCAGCTCCTTTATGAGTTACGGTTCTCGTATATCGTGATTCGTAGTGACAACTAGATGAACCTGTTGAAAATGGTAGCATCTCCACCTCGACTCTCCATTTCCACATCTATACACTTCCATGAGCTGTATTTGCTCTGTTGGCTGCAGCATCCGGCCTGGGGGTGAACGTGGTGACTCAAACACGCACGAGCGACGCGGTTTTAAAGTCACAGCAAAACACGTGCTCGACGTCTCTCTCCTAGGGCTGGTGGCCACGAAAAGCATCTTGAAGGTGTGTCAGGCAGCAGATACAGAATGAAGACGAGTACATGAACTGTGACGAGGACACAATGTGACTGCGACTTGTTACTGCAGCTATGTTACCGCGGGTTAGCATTATTATTATGATCAATCACGTCGTTCATTTCATTTCACACACTTGCGCTCTTCTGTGCCATTCCTGCTGCTGCAATACCTCAATTTCACCCCATGGATTACTTCAGTCTTGTTTTATCTGACCTTGTCTTATCGCATAGACAGCACTAACGCAGCAGGAGATACCAATGGTGAAGGGAAGGAACACTGGGGTGGTTGTGGTTTTGAAAGAGTTTCATTATTCCATATGTGCTTAAATTTACTGCGCCTGTCAAAAAGAATAAAACAATTCTCGCCACAACACATGATGTAGTTTAAAAAACACTTCAAGCTTAGTCAATTCCTGTGCTGTGCACTTCTTCTCTGCATGCTGCAATTAAATGGCAATCAACGGAGTTTTAGGGTGCATTTAATTTGCATTGTTGTTTCTCTTTATAATCATAGCCTTATAATTACATAAAAGATAATTTAAACAAATTGACTTTTAATCAGCGTTGGAAAAGCCCAAACGAGGCCCTTCATTTAACTTTAGACCATTTGGGTTTGCATATTCTAAGTGCTGTTTTTTTTATTTTACGATGAGAGTCAGTACATAAAATAATCCTGCCTCGCGGGAGGTAATATGGTGTACATATTACGGACACCAGGGAGTTCCAACGGTAGTGGGCACCAGAGTTTCCGTTATCCTGTAGTTGCCGGTTTTTTGACTGACAAAATCTGTTGTCAGGCATATTTAGATCTCGCTTAAAATGTCTGGTGAAAAATAATTCCCTCTAAGCACACTTTGAATTAGTTCTGGGCGATAAAACAATAAGGATAATCATGGCCATATTTTTTTCCTTGATGTCAAAATAAAAATAAACGTGATCATTTTGTGGAAAAAAAATACGCAGATCTGTTCATCTGTGCGTTAGGGTTAGGGTTAGAAAGCCTTCCACCTCTAACCAATCACGTTTGTCAATATAGAAATTAGCCCTGCCCCCTCCCTCTTGGACAGGTTGCGCTTGTAAACACACACACACACACACACACAGCGGAGACAGAGCACAGTGCCTACAACTCCCAGAAGCCGAAAGATGAACAGGGACACATACATCCATAGTTCATTTTTATTTTTGTATTTATATTATTTATATTATTTATATATTTTTTGATATTTAAGTTCCGACCCAAAGCAGACGGACAACACCACAAACTTTATTATTTATTTTGACCTACTTGGCATATTTATTTGGTTTTGATTTTATCAAAATTGTGTTTTAAGTGAAATGTTAATTAAAGCGGCTGCACTTGTTACTTAATGTTCACGAACGGAAAGTATTTGATTTCAAGTAGTAATATGCTTTATTTTTTTAAATTTATTTTTAAAATAGCATTCACTGACGGCACTTAATTTGAATATTCTATAAAAAATATTGAACATCTACATCTACATGCCATGATTTCATTCTTTAAATAGCCTGCGTATGAATTGTTTTTAGGCTCAATAAGCACAGATGACATTTGACGGGAATCTCCCATTCGTCCCGGAAATTTAAATCCTCCAGGACACATGGACCAGCACCAGTTTTTTCTAACGTAAACTCTGGCGGGCACTGTGAGTTCTGCTGCCGTAGCTGCTGTGAAGACTCAAAGGTCTGCTGAAAGTCAAGGGAATGTAACAAGTGGCTTACACAAACACTGATAGTTATCGGCGCTGCCTTTGATCTAAGTGGTTTGCAGGGTGGTCTACCCCCGCCAACATCGTTTTGAATGAGAATTGTACTTGACAGAGAGCAGTTGTGTCTTACAGCCCAAGGGTGTGCCACTGCACCAGTCATCCCGTCGGCATTAACTTTTAAAGAATGGTTTTATTACAACTCTATTTATTTAACCAAAAATCAAGACATTTGTCTGAAAAGACAAACGTATACATCAAAAAAATTGGGTCAGTCTGGAACGGGAGCCCAGCCTCGCTGTCAGGAGAGAAAGCAAGAGAGGAGAAACCACCGCAGCTTTTAAAGACTCTTAATTACCTCAATTTCCTCTGCTAATTCATTCAATCTCCTGCAGCTGCATCCCCTTCCGGTTGCCGGTGCTGGCTCTCCCCACCTCCAGATGGCGCCAAAAACACTCCCCACTACCACAACAATATTTCTAATGTAGATTTACTAAATTGTAATTTAAGAAGTACCTACTTACGTGCTTACTCTCAAACAAGCGTACTCTTACGCAAACCCAAGAATCAAAGTAGGAACTTAAAAAACTCTAATGAATAATGAGAAGTTCAGAGAGGAATGCTTTTCAGTACAGTATATCCATCATATTTACGTTTCCCAATTACAACATCGTCCAACGTCTGCCGTTTCCAAATCTTTGCTCACATTATTATGCATTCATCATCTCTGAAAGGTGATGTCACATGTATAAACAATGCACATTTTTTCAAATAGCTTGTATTTACAGTGTCTAAATACTAAGTTTCTCTAAAGGGTAACTCATCCGCTACAACTGGAATATTTCAGCATCCCTCACAGCCTTTTGATAAAAATAATAATGTTTGTTACCTCTTTTAAATACCATGTTGTCGTTCTGCCAACAATAAAAATGCTCCGCCAGGATGTATCTTTATTTTGTTTTAAATATGCACTTTATTCTTTGGCAGAAATAATGAAACAATTTGCCCCTTTTCTGTTTCTTCTACGGCTATATGTTGCCTAGATTGTATTTACAAATGAAATGCGAGCACAGTTAAAATATGGGCAGAAAATTTCATAAAGTTTAATAAAGTTTATGATTATCAACAGACTTATGAACCGCAAAACTTCAGAAACTGCATTGGTTTAAAATGTTTTGCTTTTGTGGTATCAATAAGTAAGGTCTCAACCAAGTGTCTAATAGAACTAAGTTTAGGTTTTCATCTTTAAAGTGCCAATCCCAAAGATTTCTGTTCAGTTGATTTCGGCACCTATGGCAAAATTGCAGGTGTGTTTTTGGACTTCACTTCCCAGGGATCCAAACAGTGTTACCTGTGTGACGTCAGTCAGTTGGTTTTTCCTCGCTCGCGGTCGCTTTGCTTTTTTTGACTGTTTGCCTTCATCTGAAGGTCAAATTTGTTTATTTTTCTTGTTTTTGAAGTTTCATCATCAGCAGTCATCCATCTTTTCTGTGTTTGTTCGGCCATAGTCAGCGTTAACTCGCAACGCCAACAGAGACCGGGAAAAAAAGTAATTGGGTCTTGTTAACAAACTCCATGGAAGAGTGGAAACTAAACTAAGAACTAAAAATAATCAGAAAATACCATTACAGAAGCAGCTCAGCAAATACACATTTATACATTGTGGAAATCTCCTTGCATCATTCTCCTCTGGTGTATGGGTTGAACCCACCGCTGCCGTCCCCGCCTTCTCCTTCAGACCCACGAACCAGCACCGCCTTCCTCCTGTTAATAGCCGCAATGTATTTAAAGATTATTACTCATTCCAGTGATAAAAGGTGTTGTAGAAAAAGTACCCCGCTTCGCACACAAGTGAGTTAAAGAAAGAGTCTGTTGCGATGGTTTCGCCTCCCCTCACTGCCGGACCAACCTCTGCCGGGTGATGGATAATGCGCCCCTAACTGTGCGCCGCTTGTTATTTTGCCGCCACCGACACCCAGTTCTTAGTACTCAGAATACCGCAAATGCAAGAGCTTTCATCAGTGGGCCATAGGCTCAGTCACCTTTGTGATACCTCATTCGGTGATAGATAGTGACTTAACAGACATTTATTTCAATGAAAATGTTTGAGATTGGCACTT
This sequence comes from Zeus faber, assembly GCF_960531495.2. Lineage (NCBI taxonomy): Eukaryota > Metazoa > Chordata > Actinopteri > Zeiformes > Zeidae > Zeus > Zeus faber. Next base: position 12,014,646 of record NC_137200.1, read on the forward strand.
TAACGTCTTCTGTTTTGTTGTTGTTGTTGTTGTTGTTGTTGTTTTTGCATGTGTGTTTTCCTTTAATTCTCGTCCCAAATGATCAATCTTTATCTTTTTTTATTTCTGTCTTTCTCCCCCCTCGCTTTCGTTGCACACTTCCATCGTCTGTGTGTGTCGCTGCTTTATGTTTGCCGGGGATTAAAAATACAGCTCCCTGTCCCCAGATACAAGAAGGTAAGCCACTGGGGGGTGAAGCCATCCCTGACGAATCAATGCATAGCTCTAACCAACCACTATATCCACCTCCAACCCCTGTGAACTCCAGTCCTAACCGCAAACAAAACCCATAGCTCACCCTTTCTTCCTACCTCATGTTAACTATCAACGCTAACCTCTTTTTATCAACTGTGCGTTGATCAGCGCCGCCTGGGGCAAAGACAAAAAAAATCTGTGCCAACAAGAGCATTTCCTCTTGCGGTTGAAAAATGTGTTGCTTTTTTCTTGAGACATTTCATGATGTTTTTTCTTCTGCGTCTGTTTTTGTTTTTTTGTTTTTTTGTGTGTGTGTGTGTGTGTGTGCGTGTTTTGTTTAAGCAAATATGTTGAAAGCACCGTAACCGTTATACACAATAATCACAGTATTTTTCACTATACCGCTCTCCCAAAGTCAGCAAAGCACACAGAAGCCCATTAGTCGCCGCCTCACATCGCAAATCAAACACGCTCCACGACGTTTTTCGCAACGAATCAAAGACGCTAATGGACTCGGCGTTGACGAATGACTCGTTCCCGCGCGTGCGGACAGTGACCCGACCCCCCCTACGCCCCATCGACACACCTCTGATGATGCATTATATGCATGGGTTTTTAAACAAGCCCCATGTGAAAGCTCCACAGACGGCCAACCCCATCATCTGCAGCATTGACATTCAACGCCGGTGAAACAGCTCCCATCAATCGGTCGTCTGACCTGCCTACCTCCATCATTTCATTGTTCATTCCTCCTGCCTTGTTCCTGGAAAGTAGCCTTGATCCCTGGAGAGGGCCATTGATCCCACGTGGCCCCCTGCAGAGTTACCACTACTTAAACATCACTGCGGGTCAGCTCCCTCCGGATGAGGCGGCCGCCCCCATCTCATCCATTCCGTTATGTTCTGCTCCCGGTGATTGATGCTTCCCCTGCCTCCGTGTCACTCGGCAAGTCCAATATGGTAATGAAGACGTATGGCTTGAACTGTCATTTCAAAACCGAAAGGCCAGCGAAAAGACAGATACTACTCGGTGGAAAAACACCTTAATACTATAACGGAGCCTTGACAAAGAGTAGAGAAACGAGTGCCTCGTTGGATTTATTATTTCTGAAAGGAATAATATATTCCTTTTGGCTGAGGACCTGCACTAAAATGTTACCTCTGTGTTCGCCTAGTGGACCCAATTCCAAGTAGTTCTTAGTTATTTCTGGTCTCACATTTTTAGAATAGGGCTGTTTTCCACTGCGACAACAGCACCGCAGTGTTACTCCCCTCAGTTGAATTTAGTGATAATCCCTGTGGGTGCGAGAGTGTATTTCATCAGAAGCTACAGGGGTTAATAATAACAACAGCAGATATTTCCACCGGCTCTCCCGGGCCAATAACGTTCTAAATTCCCTGGCCCTGCCGTCGCTGGCACGAACCCTGAGATCATTTGTCATTTCAATATTATTTTAACATCAAATCATTTTTCTCCCCCCGTCTTAAGTTGTTTCTTACGTGTGTATGTGTCTGGAGGTGGCAGATGACATGAACTAAGAACTTATAGGAATTTGACCAGGAATAGGGGGTTTTTCAACCATTTTAACAGCGGTATGTCATACCTAACGTGAAATTCAAATCACAATCTTTTCTTATTCCTTGCGCTGCCCGTACCATCGCAGCCACCCAGATTTTTTTTAGACCTGAACTCTGTAGCACAGTTGCTTTATCTACTGGCTCGGAGGGGGGCGGTTACAAATATACCATCGGGCCCGTGCTTATGTCGAGCCCTGTGTTAATACCCTGTGCGGTTTTAACCCCATACACGTTCATAGACACCTCTCTCTCCAATGACACTGCGGCTTGTCATAACGTTCCCAGACATCTCATGAATGATCCGAGGTGTGTGGAAGCACTGATCCATGCTACCCATCTGCCTTTTGCAGTGGTCATTTTTCTCTCCGCCTTTCCCCCCCTCGGTAATTATGATCAAGCGACTATTCACAGTGAGCTCACCCAATCAGTGCCGCCGTGCAGCTGTCTTCTCACTTCGCACACAGCACCTGTAATGCATTTTTGTTTTGAAATTATAGCTGAACCGTTGGTCAAAGGGAATAATGGACGCAGATCGATTTATCGCATAAGATCCTGTTTCAGCTTTCAACTTTTTTTTTTGTGTAAATGCTCTCAAAATCTGAGGATTTAGCCAGCAGGTAGTAAAAGGTTTCTCAGTAAAAAAACTGAACGCTGCAATATATTTGGAATATATACCCTCCTTCTGGCTTTAACCTTATGGAGGGAACATACTGTACATACATAACATATTGATACTTTAATATATGGGTCTATTATATGTATATCCATTTTTATAAATATACTGTATATAATATGCTAAATTGAAAATGCATTTTAATTTATGGAATTTATTTATGGATAATTTATGACCTAGAATGTCAATGTCGTATATCCCCACACATGGAAAACATATTTCTGTATTTCTGTTCTGTGTAAAGGTGAAGATGTGGTCTCCACTCACGTTTTCTGCACTGAACTGTTTATATATATTTTTTTATCTCAGGGGGACATGGGCCACATGTTTAATATAGCATCTAGATTGATTCAGATGGATAGAATCAGCAGATTCAGGGTTTTTTTTTTTTTTTTCAATCTGTTTGGGCCGGTTCAACTTGGGTTCACCCGCAATAAAGGAATACAGAACAGAAGCCTCGATTGGAGAGAACAGGTCAAGGCTTGACGTAAGATTGGGGTTGCCACTAAATGTCGAGTGCGTTTTTTCGTTGGCCTATTTTTATAAAGCACTGTAGACAGCAAAATGTTCACTGCCTCCATGGTTTGCCTTACCTGGATGAGCATCGACGCACTTACTCACTCACTGCATTAAGGCCATAGAGGAGTTAAAGTCGAAACAGCTCGATTGCTCAAAGAAATGACTTAAATGCTTCTCCACTGTCCCCAGTTGGTGTACTTTACTCCGTTCAGTAAATAGAAATGAAAAGTAATTTATATTTCAGGAGCACAATCAATTTCACCCATGAACCCCTCGCAGCATACCAGCGTATTTAAAGGGTGTAGGAGCTACTAATACTGTACGTAGGGGCCACCAATACAAGAAACCTACAAATACACAACGAAAGGTAATCACACATCAAATTTTTCATTAATAAAGAGTTCATTGCCATTGCTCAGAGTAATTAACTAAAGCCCACACAAGCACTAAATTAATCCAATAATATCCTGACCCATTACCTTTTTTCATGACCAACAATGAAGGTTTAATACCAATGTTGTTTTCAATCCAAAATGGTTAACAAAGAGTGTAACAAAGCTTTTGTTACATTACATTACAATACATTACTGTATTTTACACACTGTTTCAACAACAAAAAATAATAATAATCAGGGACCCTGAGCTGGTAACAAGTTGAAGATCTTTGCCCCAACAGAATGTAGTTGAATAGCCCTGTAATATGTTGTGAGAGGTCTTTATTTTTGAATAGCATCAAGGACACGGCTATTTGAAAAATGCACTTACATCTTTTAGTTTCCCACAGATAGTGAATTGTTGCAGTTGAGTATAATATAAAAATAAAAATAAATTATATTACACAAAGAGAATGTACTAGAACATTGAATCATGAATTGCATTGTGTTAAGAAGTCTTTTGACATCAACAATCCCCTGAAAACATTAACTTCATTCCTTCCGCCGCTTTTATTTGTTCATCTGACAAACAGTGAAGATTGAATTGAAAAAGGATGGACGGCGCTAAAAGCTTTAAAGTGCATTCCTTTCTAATTTGCGTTGCTTGAATCAATAGCTGCACAACCCTGCTCACCACATACCCCACATATTCCCCTATGGCCGAATCTCGGCCACGTGACAGTATCACAGAATGTGAAATGGCTTTTAGACATTTTAGAGTTCAATAAATAGCAGTTCCTTCCTACTGTAATTACGTCAGCTAACAACTTCATCGACACTTATAACCTACAAAACGTGTTTATTTGTCCCCGTTGTTCATTTCCATCTTTTCATTTCCAGACCGTAATTGAACTGACAACAACAACAGTAATAATGATTGTGAAAATAGAACAGAAAAAAATATTTTAACCAACAAACAAAAGAAAAAAAACTTGAGTAAAGACAACTGCCCCTTAGCCTGATAGATGAATTCCTGCAGGCCACTCACCTTGTGCAGTATACCTGCCAGAGGGTCCACTGGGAAGATGGGGAGAGAGAGAGAGAGAGAGAGAGAGAGAGAGAGAGAGAGAGAGAGAGAGAGAGAGAGAGAGAGAGAGAGAGAGAGAGAGAGAGAGAGAGAGAGAGAGAGAGAGAGAGAGAGAGAGAGAGAGAGAACATAGGTTTTGGGAGGAGGAATGTGGCCACTGCAGAGAAGGGTTCTCGTGAGATTTCGACCTGACCAGCCCTCCAAACCAGATGGAGCTCAGCACTGCGCTACCCACTGGGCGCACTGGACAGCACCAGCGGATGACTAGTATAGTGTTTCCTCCCACTGAAACCCCCACTTTCTCGTTTCCTTTTGCTGGGTTTGTTCAGGTAGATGACAGCGTTTCTTTTTTTTTCTTTTTAATGCCCCCCGGTGCCCATGGTTTTATTTGGTTGCTTTGTCGAGTGTGACCTTTGTGTTCATTCACTCTGCGAGACGCATTGATTTACTGTGAAACGTCCCACTTCCTTTTCTTTTTTGACCACAGTCACATGCATACAGAGAACAACAGGGATATTACCATTATACGCGGTGCACTCTCCTGTTTCAATCTCTCTCGACGGAGTGACTCTCAAACTGATGAATGGTTTCGCATTTCATGGGGGGACTGACTTCTCCACCCTAGAGCTAGATTTCTTTTTTTGCCTTTTTTTGTTCAAAATGGCTCTTCCAACCGAATAGAAATGCAAAACCACCAAAAACTTGTGTGTGTGTGTTGGTGGGGTTGTATTATTTTTGGCAACCATGTCATTCCTTTTCATATTACCGTTTCTTTAACCTATACTTTTCTGTTCCTTCCTTCCATGAAAGTTCCCCCGGTTCAGTTGTTCGTTGTGTAGTCGGCTCTGGGCAGTGTCACACGGCTTTGGAAATCACAAAAGCAATAATGGTAGCCCGGGTTTTAATCTTGGCATGTCTGCTTCTTTCAATCTCTTTCTCAAGGGGCTCAAACCGATGGACCACAATGGACTCTCAGATCCCTACGTCAAGTTACACCTCCTGCCTGGTGCCAGCAAGGTATGAACATCGTGTTTTTTCTCCCAGTTTCTCTGTGGGAAAAAAAGGTTAAAATTCCTGCCAGATTTTTTTTTTACGTTCAATGAACGATGAAATGATGATGATGGGGGCAGTGGCTCAGGAGGGAGAGCAGGTCGTCTAGTCACCGGAAGATTGCTGTTTCCATCCCAGGCTTCTCCTGGTAGCGTGCTGATGTGCCCCCCGACTGCTCCCCGGGTGCTGCTATATAGCAGCCCACTGCTCCTAGATACATCAGATACTAGGATGGTAAACTGCAGAGAAATGCATTTCGTCGCCTCAGTATTTGTTTTCTGTGCAATGACAATTAGTTGAAACTAATCTAAAAAATGAATGAATGATGACTATACACACACTGACATATGCACACACACACACACTAGGGATGCATGGTATGGAATACAAAATGCAATGCGCTTGTTTGATTGTTGCATTAACGATATGATTAAATAACTATTAAATAAAGGAGAGGGAAGTTATTTAAAATAGTGACTCAACCCTTTCACCTCCCCCTCCAAATGAAATAGGCTTCTTTTCATCATTTCATCAATGCCTTTTTTCAATGATTACATTTCTCAAGCACTCCAAAACATGTAGGCCTTCTTTTGTGTGAAGAACAATAAACCAGCAGAGCTGACATTGCAGCCTTTACAATGTATATTATGGCACATTCTTTATGTTGTAATGACAATAAAGAAAAATATACACCGATTAGCCACAACATTAAAAGCATCTGCCTAATATTGTGTAGGCCCCCCTCGTGTCTACAAAACAGCTCTGACCCGTTGAGGCATGGACTCCACAAGACCCATTGAAGGTGTCCTGTGTGTGGCTGTTCGCATTGTTTTTTAAAATATGGCCAATTTCAGATTCCAGTGTGAACGGGTCACGGTCCTGAACTGACCCACATGCGCAGAAGTAACAAAGACTTCACGCAGAACGCTGTCGTACGGAAGTAAACATGACAGGCAAATGCGCGGTGGTTGTCAGGCGGCTTGGGACCATGTACTTCGGCTCGAGCTCACGGATGAACTCCAGAAAGGGGCACAGTGTTTTTTCTTATTTCATTCAATAAGGAAATTTTGTCAAATAATAAAGTGGCCCAATTCCGAATTGAAAAGATCAGATTGCAGGTGATTTGTGCTGTTCACACTGTCGTGAAAAAAACAGATCTGAGTCACCTCTGCCACCCTCTTCTTATAATCCACAACAACAGGGAGATGATGTTTTCACTGAGAAGTGAAATTTCTTGCGCCTGGTGTTTATTTGTTGTTGTTGCGTTAAAACATTGTTTACTAAAGTGACGTCAGCTGTTCTTTTTCCTGTCCTCTGAGGCGGCGTCAGCACAACAGTTTTTTTTCACACAAAGACCCGGTGTTGTCCGGCAGGCACATGCAGGGGAGGGGGGGCACCTGCCCCTTTGCCCCATGGTGCCCAGTTTATCAGGCGCATTCTTTTTTTTTTTTATGGGTGAATGGGTCGAGGTAGCAGATTGTCTGGGCAAGACATATTCATGAGGAACGTGTCCTCGGCACGCCCGCGATGTGCACACAGCGGAGCGCAGATCACGGGTGCTCGATGCGCACCATCGCGGTCGCACGTGGTCTTTGCACTTTGTATTTCCTTATGCAGCGAAACAAAACACAAACACAATCCATGTGCTTTTTCTTTTGTTTTGAGCACCTGCTCCTATTAACATCTCTGCACGGGCCTGTTGTCTGGGTTGATTTATAACCTTCTTTAATCAAAACAGTTTCACTTTCTGACTTCATATAATTTGGAATATGGAAGGATTATCTTGATCTGCATATTTTCACCAAAGGGAACCGTAAGATCGGCGTTTGTGCTGTTTCAGCAAGTTGATGAATGACTTTTTTTCCCCTGCGAAATGCTGTGGATCTAAGTATCCTCAGCTTTTTAATGTTAATATAATATTTAGTAATCAAACTCTGTTTTGAAATAACGTTGAGGGATCGAAAACAACTTGAGGAACATAAATCTGCTATAATCTCACTGATTTCCAATGTTTTTTACATCTAACCAAAGTAGGCTGGCCCAAAATGTGCCGGGTTAGCATGTGGTCGGTCAATTAAAATTCAAATGTTTGTGTTTGTGGTTAAGCGCTAACTTGAGTAGGAGTGTGTAAGGAAATATTGAGACTCTGAGAAATGAGAATAGGGTTCGCTTTTTTAGGAGGTGTAGACAATGATCGACGATATTGACACAAAAAAAAACCATAAGATTACTCGTCTCATCTTTTAACAGACGACATAATAGAAACTGCCCCTTGCACATTGTCTGCGTGTTGCAAATTGTTGTAAGAATAGCCAGCGTCTGCAGTTTCTCTGGCACCCAGCGGTTTCTCTGATGAAGATTGGGCCAAAATAATGTGCAATAACCAGTAATGTGGGAACACCCCCACAGCCAACGTAACACTCCATCAAGGCACCGCAGGAAGACTGGCCCGCACTGTTCCCATAATGCCTGAACATTTGTCTGCGGCTACACAGCTACGGCGCTTGACAAGCCAATGCCACAGGATTATAAAGGAAGACACAACAACACCGGAAAAACGAGGGGTCTGTAAACGGAATGAGGAAGCAGGCGGGAAGCTGTTGTGGAAACGGTGAAAAGGAGAAAAAAAAACATGTTGAGCGGATGCAAGAGGAACCCTGTGATGTATCACGTAGAGATCTCACAGTAAAGTCAAGTTCCAAAAGAAATACTCATATCAGCTTCGGCATCATTTAAGTCAGAGGTTGTCAACCTTCTTTGGCTCATGGTCCATCCTATCATTTTTACTAGAGAAAAGAACTAGGGGATGACGGTTTTCTTTCTTTTGTCTATTATTATTATTATTGTTATTATTTCGAATCCAGCACTACTAATTTAATGCATTACAATTCACATTTAGGCTTTAAGAAACAGATGCTATATAATAATCTTTATTACTGGACTTGCAAAGATAACATTACTAGTCAAAGTGCACATTACATATTAGGCATCTGTTTGATTTAAAACCTGCATTTGATTATCACACCGGCTACTTTTATACTGACCGTGGGGTCACAACTCCAAGGTTGACAATGTCTGATCTACTTTATGATGGCTTGGGGAAGCTCTAGCTGTTCCCTTTATTTAGTGACCATTTTTCAAAAACTAAGCAACACCCCAGTTTGAATCAATTTGATGAAACCTTAAATTGCTGAAAATAATGTTTACTCACGACGCGCCTAATGGATATGCAGCAGCCTGAGCTAGGCTGTTGGGTTATGCAGTAGGTTCTTGCCATCTATTATCTTGTGTGCTGTGCCTTTTCATCTCATTAGCTGCATGGACAGACACACTGGTACGTGGCAACAGAAAAATAATCGATTTTGTGATTAAGGAAGCATCAAAGTTTTGATATGCCAGTGAGTTCGTTATCACCACTTACCGAAGAAACACTTCACGCTCAAAGACCTTTGCCTGAAATCATCATGGTGAAAGCCATGTGTTGGGTCTGCTAAGTCCCTTAAATAGATCTACTCCAAGGGAGACATATCTAATGGTCTATGGCGTGAGAGCCGCACTTTTTTTCCTATTATTCAAAAGGTGTGAAACACGGCTGATTTTGTCACAGCGGAAACAAAGGCTAGTGTTTTTTACGTAGACGGGTCCTTGCAGCGACATTAGTAGAATCCAGGTTTGTCTTTCTATCCAAATCAAGTGGAAACAAATCACAAAATGGTGTTTAGGTGTGAATAGGTGAGAAGATTCTTGTGTTGGCTTGTATTAGAGAGTGGGTCTTCTGTTAATTCTCTGTCATCACAGTCTGCCAATCTGCACTGGATTACCTTATTTTATGGAACTCTACCTATTTGAACTCTGGTGACACTGGGGCTGCGACGACAACCAAATTACCACAATACCACAGTGACATGACATCACCGCGGTATTGAGCTCATTACCGTTGTCACCTCAAATAATATTGTGGGAGTCTCTGCCCACAGGTAGGGGTTTGAGGAGGGAGACAGAGTCTTTCTTGCAGTGGGTTGCCAACATGGTGAGAGTTTTGTTATGCAAATTGAACAAAAAAGCTTGCTGGCCAAAAGGATAATAGATAAAGAATAATGAGTTTGGGCACAGGAGTAATGACATTCCAGTCCGGCTCGTGGTCGGCTGACGAGCCCATGCTCTGATCCCCTCTGCAAGACGGACTAATCAGTGCCGCATAGGCGCTGATTGAGCTGTGCGGTTGCGGGGAAGGAAGCCTTGTTGCAGCTTAACCACGCCCCTTGGTACGCCACATAACCACGGGGTGACCTGGACGTTGGTGTCCTTCATGCAGTGGAACCACTGCAGCGGGGCGTGATCTGGACAGAGGGTGAAAGGGCGCCCCAGGAGCTTATAGTGGAGGGAGCTGACGGCCCACTTAATCACCAGACACTCCTTCTCAACTGCGCTGTACCTCGACTCCTACTCTGAAATTTTGCCACTGAGGTACAGCACCGGCTGCTCAGTACCCTTCATCTCCTGGGACAAGACCGTTCTGTCCGACGCATCGGTCTGTAGACAAAAATGGAGAGAGAAGTTAGGGTTAAACAGCACTGACTTCCCCCAGAGAGCTGACTTTACCCTTGCTAATGCCTGTTGGCACTTCTCTGACCACTGGACCGGATCTGGAGCACCCTTTCAAGTTGAGTCAGACAAGGGGCTGGTTAGCTCCAAAAAGATGGGTACAAACCTCCTATAGTAGCTGGCCAGCCCCAAGAACTGCTTCACCTCCTTCTTGGTCTTGGGTCTCGGCGTGTTTGTGACCACAGCGGTATTATCAAGCTGGGGTCGGACCAGGCTTTCACCCAAGTGGTACCCCAGATACTGTACCTCCCTCCGTCCCACGGCACACTTTTTTAGGTTGGCGGTGAGCCGCGCCTGCCTCAGAGACTCAAGCACTACGGCCACATGCTGCATATGCCTCTCCCAGGTGTCGCTGTAAATGATTAGGTCATCTAGGTAAGCAGCGGCGTATGCTACATGTGGATGCAGGACGCGGCCTGAGTCTGCGAAAGTGGTATAACTAGAGTGGAGAATGCCGATTTTTCCTTGGACTCCTGAGACAAGGGAATCTGCAAGTAGCCCTTGGTTAAATCCAGTGTCGTGAAAAAACAAACTGTACCTAACCGGTCGAGAAGTTCATCAATCTGGGGCATCGGATAGGTGTCAAACTCTGACTTTGAACGTTCACCCTTAGGTAGTCTACGCAGAACCGGACCGACCGGACCGGCTTATCCACCAACATGATGGGGCTAGACCGCTTGTGGACTCCTTTATCACCTCCATGTCAAGCATGGCCTGAAATTCCACCTGCACAATCTTGCATTTATGTTCGGGCAGGTGATACCGCTGAGAGCGCACCTTTACCGGAGAGAGATGGTCATTAAACAGGGCCGCGGTATGATCGGCCGCATTTGTAACCTCCGGCCCCAACTGGCCATGGCCAGAGCCCCTCTCTTCCTCCCTCCATTCTTTTAAGAGGATCAGGTGATGAATCTGTGTCCCCCTGCCTGTCAGACCATTCAACCTCATAATCAACCTCTCCAACCTGCCATTTGACCACAAATGCCCTTGCCACTTCGCAAGCAATTTAGAGCTGGACCTAGGGAGCAACACTTGTCTCCTGGTGCAAATTGTCTGAGCCAAGCCCCCCTGTCGTATAAGAGGCGCTGACATTCCTGAGACCGGAGCAAATTCTCCCATGATAACGGCTGAATCAGCGCGTGTAACTTTGCTCTCAGGTCCCTTAATATACTGTATCTCGTTTTTACTTGTGCTAGGACCTTCCTCCCAGTTTTCTTTAATTAGGTCTAGCACCTTCTGGGGTCTCCTGCCAAAGAGGAGTTCCAAGGAAGAAAATCCTGTAGAGGCCTTGGGAACCTCCAGCACCGCACACAACAGGGGCTCTAACCACTTGTCCCAATTACGGCTATCGTCATAAACTAACTTCTGAATCATGTTTTTCAAGGTTTTATTAAAGCCCTCCATCAGACCATCGGTCTGGGGATGATAAACTCTCGTCCAAATTGAGCAGACGCCTAGTAACTCGTAAAGTTCCCGAAGTGTATGTGACATAAAGGTAGTGCCCTGGTCGGTCAGGATTTCCACCGGAATCTCAACTTGGGAGATGACCTGAAATAGTACCTGCGCCACATTTTTGGCTGAATTACTGTGCAATGATACTGCCTCGTGGTACTGGGTTGCATTATCAACTAGGACTAACACAAAATGATACCCACGGGCCTCAACTGCGATCTTGGCATAGCCGGAGGGTTGACTAACTGGCACTCAGGACATGCGGTGCACCATTAACGCACATCTGCCCAAATGCCCGTCCAATAGAAGCGGGCCATTGTCCGCTGTCGTGTTTTATCGTGACCGGCCATCGGGTTATGGAGAGCTGCCTGGAAGAGCATTTCCCTGTGGCTCTTTGGCACTAACAACTGGGTTGTGTCCTCTCCTGTCAGAGTGTCACAGCTCACTTGATACATTCCAGTCTGGCGCCTGGTCGGCTGATGAGCCCATGCGCCGATCCACTCTGCAAGATAGACAAACACTAACAACTAACAAAACTCCCTGCTCCGGACCAATCAGAGCCGCAAGGACGCCAATTTGATGGACGCGGGGCAGCTGTGCGGTCATGGGGAAGGAAGCCATGCTGCCGTCTGCTGCCGCAGCTTAACCACGCCCCTTGGTCCGCTACATACAGTGGGGCAAAAAAGTATTTAGTCAGCCACCAATTGTGCAAGTTCTCCCACTTAAAAAGATGAGAGAGGCCTGTAATTTTCATCATAGGTACACTTCGACTATGAGAGACAGAATGGGGGGAAAGAATCCAGGAAATCACATTGTACGATTTTTAATGAATTCATTGGTAAGTTCCTCGGTAAAATAAGTATTTGGTCACCTACAAACAAGCAAGATTTCTGCCTTAGTTACAGACCTGTAACTTTTTCTTTAAGAGGCTCCTCTGTCCTCCACTCGTTACCTGTATTAATGGCACCTGTTTGAACTCGTTATCAGTATAAAAGACACCTGTCCACAACCTCAAACAGTCACACTCCAAACTCCACTATGGCCAAGACCAAAGAGCTGTCAAAGGACACCAGAAACAAAATTGTAGACCTGCACCAGGCTGGGAAGACTGAATCTGCAATAGGTAAGCAGCTTGTTGTGAAGAAATCAACTGTGGGAGCATTTATTAGAAAATGGAAGACATGCAAGACAACTGATAATCTCCCTCGATCTGGGGCTCCACGCAAGATCTCACCCGGTGGGGTCAAAATGATCACAAGAACCGTGAGCAAACATCCCAGAACCACACGGGTTGATCTAGTGAATGACCTGCAGAGAGCTGGGACCAAAGTAACAAAGGCTACCATCAGTAACACACTACGCCGCCAGGGACTCAAATCCTGCAGTGCCAGACGTGTCCCCCTGCTTAAGCCAGTACATGTCCAGGCCCGTCTGAAGTTTGCTAGAGAGCATATGGATGATCCAGAAGAGGATTGGGAGAATGTCATATGGTCAGATGAAACCAAAATTGAACTTTTTGGTAAAAACTGAACTTGTCGTGTTTGGAGGAGAAAGAAAGCTGAGTTGCATCCAAAGAACACCATACCTACTGTGAAGCATAGGGGTGGAAACATCATGCTTTGGGGCTGTTTTTCTGCAAAGGGACCAGGACGACTGATCCGTGTAAAGGAGAGAATGAATAGGGCCATGTATCGTGAGATTTTGAGTGAAAACCTCCTTCCAACAGCAAGGGCATTGAAGATGAAACGTGGCTGGGTCTTTCAGCATGACAATGATCCCAAACACACCGCCCGGGCAACAAAGGAGTGGCTTCGTAGGAAGCATTTCAAGGTCCCGGAGTGGCCTAGCCAGTCTCCAGATCTCAACCCCATAGAAAATCTTTGGAGGGAGTTGAAAGTCTGTGTTGCCTAGCGACAGCCCCAAAACATCCCTGCTCTAGAGGAGATCTGCATGGAGGAATGGGCCAAAATACCAGCAACAGTGTGTGAAAACCTTGTGAAGACTTACAGAACGTTTGACCTCTGTCATTGCAAACAAAGGTTATATAACAAAGTATTGAGATGAACTTCTGTTATTGACCAAATACTTATTTTCCACCATAATTTGCAAATAAATTCTTTAAAAATCAGACAGTGATTTTCTGTTTTTTTTAATCTCATTTTGTCTCTCATAGTTGAGGTATACCTATGATGAAAATAACAGGCCTCTCTCATATTTTGAAGTGGGAGAACTTGCACAATTGGTGGCTGACTAAATACTTTTTTGCCCCACTGTATATATAAATAAATAAATATATATATATATATATATATATGTATATGTATATATATGTATATATATATATATATATTTATTTTGTGTTTACATTTTTTGCTGGTGAAAGTAACAGGAGGATATAAAATATAAACACAATAATCACTGCTTAGTTATCATCATTGACTGTCTATGCTATGTTCAAGGACTTCTGGACAAACTTTTCAGTTACTCCGCTCCCACTCGTCACTTCAGCTTGCGTGCCATGCCGGAGAGAGAGAGTCCATTAAACATATGGGTAAGAATGAAATAACAGAAAATCAATAAAACAGAAAGGAAATGCATTAACTGGTAAATAAAAATATATCTTATTTGGCAGTAACGGAGAGAGTGTGTGATTATGGATTTATTAAAGGGACCAAGAGATTTAATACAGTTCTAAGTTTTAATCTTAAAGGTTTCAACTCTCCTTAGACACCAACTCTCATCAAAGGCACTGCAGAAGACTTGCCCAGTGAGGGTCTGCTCTGTTAACTGCTGGAAGCCCTCAAGTCGTCGCTTGTTCCGTCCCAGGACACGATACCTTCCGGCAGGGTACATCCACTCTAGTGTAGAGTCTTAGGTTCGGAGGGATGCAGCCATGTTAGGGCTCCCTTTATCCTGTTCCGGGGCAGCATGCGGAGGTGGCGTTACGGCAAAGCTGGATGGTGGTACGTGTATGTAGAGGCACCGGTTGGATCCATTGGGATGGATCGGAGAGTGGTTCGGATTAACTGCTGCTGGGGGATTTTTTTTTTTTTTAATAACTTGCAAGTAACGTCGTTGGCCATTCGGTGAAATTTACGAAGTTATTATTAACGTGAGAAATCGGGTTGCTGAATAACAAAACTTTGGTGGTTATAAAAATCTAAACAGAAAAGTAAACTCACGGCGGGCCTTTGCAGGTCCAGGAGGTTTTAAGTAAATCAGGAAAATAAAAGTAAATAACCAAATAAAATGACTTTAAAGGATAGACTCTGGGAATATAAAATTAACGTAAGAAGAGATGCCCAGGAAGGCCCATCGACAAAGGGGCGTCCGCCGGTTTTGTCACGGGTGAGAATGGGGCGTGTCTTCGAGCCAGTCCCTCGTGGTGACGTCATCTCTCTCAGCTGTGGGCTGTTTTTAATTTTACAATCCTATTTTATACAACTATTTAAGTTTGTATTCTACATGGATGTTTCACACATTCCTTCCATCACCATGTCCCAAAATTAAATAATTTTTGAAAACATCAGGTCTTCGTGAATAACAACTTGGCTAACAAATTAATACTTGTACTATTAATGAGAGGAAAATATATGGAAACACAACACTTAATTTAAGGAAAGAAAATACACATTATGGGAATCCGACACTTTATGTCGGTACTTCTTATCTTCTGCCACTTGATGGAAGCAAAAGTCCATGACAGAAATACATTTTAATCAGGGTATCGCCGTCTCCGTCATTCATCGGTGTAGGACAACAGGGTTTTAGTCAACTTGGATACAAACATGTGTAGCTTAAACATAGTTTGGTCACAGATTGACTTAATGAAGAACTCATGTTGATACAGTTCTTGTTTAACACAGAGGAAGATTGTAGGAAGGCCGTAAGTATTGCGTACCTTATTTCATCGTCGCTTGCCTAGGCGAGTTCACACCCCAGTGTGACTTCAGTGAGAGACAATAGGAAGGCAATGTGTGTGTTTGCGTTTGTGTGTGTGTTTGTATTTTCAGAGGGGCAGCCGGGTTACAACAATAAAGATTGTGATGTCGCCCTGTTGTCTCACAGGGTTTCCAGACTTAGCGTCTGTGGTTGTCCCTTTGAAGTGTTTTTTGCATGCCAGTCAGAGTGAGACGGGGAGAGAGAGGGGGTTGAGTTCGTTGTAGAGTTTGTGGCCCTCCTGTGGATCACTTGAGGGGTTTCACGTTTAGTTGTAATTGCTTTTCCAGACCTGGTGGCCAGGCTGGAGCCAGTGACCTGACCACAGTTCAGAAACACATGCTTTCACATCTGTTCCTCTTTCCAGTAGGCGGGCGTTAATCAACAGTCCTGGAGTAAAATCCCGAGTTATGAAGGACTGTTCACTACACAACTCATAATTTTGTCAGTGGAATCGGATTCGGTTGTTCAATGCCAATATGAACGGTGCACAGCTATACATTAATAATCCCCCTTCATTGAAATGTTATGCCTGTGCATTTTTGTGAGCTTCTATCTGTTTTATCCTGTTATTGTAACTGACTTTCAAAAAAAAATGACATCAAGTATACCACAATACTGCGTAGTGGTGTGGGGATGGTCTGGTTGAGCAGCCACACCTGACCTGGATCTAGGTGATTGGGTCAGAGTGGCTGCATACCTGTTGCTCGTTGGTTGGTCTAATGAGCAACAGGTGAAACTGCCATCCCCACACTCACTCAGGATAGGAGCCTTGTCATGACAGTTTCGATCTGCTCCTGGCTAATTCCACTAGCTTCCTCTCTACAATAAACTGGTGTCTACAACCCATCGTCTTCTGTGTCTCTGTGCTGGAGGGCCCTGAAAATGTCACTTGGGTGGGGTGTGGCAGGCGGCAGTGCCACGGTGGCACCTGTACAGGGATTCTCTGGCACGGGTAGGGGAACAGAGGGGCCGTCCGAAGACGCGCTGGACCCACCAGCGGGTCAACGGGCGGCCCCAGCACCACCCATCTCCCGACTGGCAGCAGCACACCCAGGGGTCTGGCGGAGGACCGGGATAAAAGCAGCCGCAGCAACCACGACGGGTAACCGTCTGCAGCTTGCTCCTCTGGCCCAACACCCACCGCCGGGACCATCCAGCAGCCCGGCAGCCAGGCCACCCCTCCAAGCAGCCCCCGCAACAGCCAAGTCCGGCCACGCCTTGGCTGTTCAGTCTGGTCAGACTGGTCAGTATGTCGGTCAGTCTGTCGGTCAGTCTGTCTGAGCACTTGGATCTTGGCAGGCAGAACTGCCACATACGGTTATACGTTGCTTTTCAGGAGAACACCAGCAAACAGTAGGCCTGTATTACAATCTATTGTGTAATTATTTGCGTTCAAAGAGTAAATCACCAAAGCAATACAATAACTGTATAATAACAATCCTCTTATTATAGGATGTGGGACAAAAATAGGCTTTGGCAGGACTTCCAGCTGTCATACTGGAGATTTTAAGGATTTTAACGTAATTTAAGTTTGCAATACAAAATTAATAGTAAGCTGCATTTATATAGCTACATCCATTCCTAAAAGTTTTATATATGATAACAGATAACACAAATAACACAAAATAATTTCGTTTAATATATCTTATTGGAGTCTTTGTACATCACCATAGCAACATATCGTCACATTTTGCCATTTTGCCACCCCATCGCCTGTCTCTCTCTGTCGGATGGCCCTGAAAACGCAACTCGAGTAGCGTGTGGCAGGCGGAACTCCACAGATGTGTTAACCGATATATATATATATATAATTTTTTTTTTTTAGATATAAGAGGTGTCAAGATTCGATTTGTCTTTCAATTTAAAGGTCACAATTCCATTTTCGGTTTAAAGATATTTTTTTGTCAGCACTGACGCCATGTCAGACTACTGAGTTTTGATTCGTAAAGAAAAACAGTCATTCCTCGGTAAGTAAAAGTTAGTGAATAATAACAATTTTTAATAATAAAAGAAATGAGAATATTTAAATGACACCCAAACAGTAAAGGACTTTATCAAAACTTTATCTTTATTTACCTCAAAATAAACACTTATAAACTTGGATTCTTTTTTTGTTCGGAGACACGGTACACACAGTGGACCAGAGAATGCTCTCTCTGCATTATGCAACCCACTGACATGATCCAAGGCAAAACTTCCCTTACTTTAAAATGTTCCTTGTATCATACAACTAGAAACTAACAAAAACAACAGATCTGAAGTTAAAAAACAGTAAAACCAGCGCAGGAACCGCACGACATGCGTGGTGCAAGCAGCGCGCTCGGAGCGCGGTGCAGCGCTGGAGGAGAAACACGGACACGCACGCACACACACACACACACACACACACACACACACACACACACACACACACACACACACACACACACACACACACACACACACACACACACACGTTGACTGAGTTTCAGCCTTGTTTACCGGTTTTTATTTGAGCCCCGGTTTATATTTGAGGAGCTACAGTATATATAATACATGCTTCAAATGTTGTCGCTCCAGAAAAGAAACAATCTTATTGAACCAGGAAAAGGGAGGAGGTTGAGCGACCCATGAAGGGAGGTTGAAGTCCGTCCCCTGCCAGGATGCAACGGCTTGTGGACCAATCGCGACCCGGTGAGGTCTCAGAACGAGAGAAAGACGAAAGACAAAGTTTGCCTCGGGGCGTGCGCAAAGAACACAGCAAGAACCCACAAAACTGCATCAGTTTGTTCTGATCATGCTCTGAACATGTCTTTTTGGTCAAAAACTTCTACTTCTTTTTAAGTGTACCTCCAACTTAACTCTGGGAACTGGAGTGGAGTTTTCTCTCCTCTAAACAGCAGTGTGCCGTACACACCGCACCAGCTTTCCTGGGTTTATTTTAGATGTATTTATTTACATTTGTTTCCTACTTGTTTTATTTTTTTAACCTGTGCTGTCAGCATGCTGGTCATACAACACAGTATTTGTATGCCATTGCATCTAGGACAGAGTTAGTCTGCAAGTAGAGTTCAAGTTCTCAACCTGCAATGCAACTCTTTATTAATTCTTAAATCATCATGAAACGCTGCAATAACTCTGTCCTGTGGATGCCCTGTAGAATGACAAGAGCACAGTTTTTGGTTATAGAGAACCACCACCAACCCCCCTCTTTGGAGAACTATTTATAATGTTTGGGTCTATAAACAACTGATCACTACTCCAAGAGGGAGAGAATCACCACAGGTGAGACAAATAAACATACACTGCTCAAAAAAGGGAAAAGGGAACACTTAAACAACACACCCTAGATCTCGATGAATTAAATATTCCAGTTGAAAATCTTTATTCATTACATAGTGGAATGCGTTGAGAACAAAATAACATAACAATGATCAATGGAAATCAAAATCATTAACCCATGGAGGTCTGGATTCAGAATCATACTCAAAATAAAAGTGGAAAAAACAGATCACAGGCTGATCCACCTTTTGTGAAAATTCCTCAAGACAATTCAAAATGCTCAGTAGTGTGTGTGGCCTCCACGTGCCTGTATGCACTCCCTACAACGTCTGGGCATGCTCCTGATGAGACGATGGACGTTCTCCTGAGGGATTTCCTCCCAGGCCTGGATCAGGGCATCACTCAACTCCTGGTCAGTCTGTGGTGCAACGTGGCGTCACTGGATGGAACGAGACATGACTTCCCAGAGGTGCTCGATTGGATTCAGGTCTGGGGAACGGGCAGGCCAGTCCATAGTTCAATGCTTTCGTCATGCAGGAACTGCTGACACACTCCAGCCACATGAGGCCGAGCATTGGCATGCATCAGAAGGAACCCAGGGCTCACTGCACCAGCATATGGTCTGACAATGGGTCTGAGGATCTCATCCCGGTACCTAATGGCAGTCAGGGTACCTCTGGCTAGCACATGGAGGTCTGTGCGGCCCTCTAAGGATATGCCTCCCCAGACCATCACTGACCCACCGCCAAACTGGTCATGCTGGAGGATGTTGCAGGGAGCAGAACGTTCTCCACAGCGTCTCCAGACTCTGTCACGTCTGTCACATGTGCTCAGTGTGAACCTGCTTTCATCCGTGAAGAGCACAGGGCGCCAATGCTGAATCTGCCAATCCTGGTGTTCTCTGGCAAATGCCAATCGGGTTGCACGGTGTTGGGCTGTGAGCACAGGCCCCGCTTGTACATGACTTATCTCCATTGGTACTGGTGTAGAAGGTTGATATTATGTCGCAGCGCCTCCAAGCAGCAGAAGGGGCCGCGAAGCCCCCCTGAACTCCGCAGCCCTGTAGACACTCTACGGCTGCAGGAAAGCCCAGAGTACCCTGCCCTGCGGCCACAGAAGACCACCAGGCCCCCAGAGAAGCCAGAGGGCCGTGGAGCAACCCCCACGCCCAGCCCAGAGGAGCATGACCCAGTCCTAGGGAGCGGGAGGAGACCCCGCACCCCAGGGGCGCACACATACAGCCAACCCCCAGGTGCAGGCACAAGACGCAGCCGCCGGCAAAGAACCCGAGCCACGGGCGCAAGGCACGGACCCCGGATCCCGACCCCACGGCGACAGACCAACACCCCACCCGAGCCACCCGCCTCACGGGCGAGCCGGCAGGACTCCCATGCCCAGCCACGCCCCGCACAAGGGGGAGGCCCGCCCCACAGCCGACCAGACGCCCCTCCCGGCGTGAGTGCCAAGTGCCCACACACGTAGCAGCGTGTGCCCAGCGCGGGCACCTCGATGTTACCACCCCCGCGCCGATGCCGGCAGGCCACCAGGTATAGGAGAGGCCGAGCGGCAGAAGCAAAAGGCCAACAGTTACCAACAGTGCAGTTGGTAATTGCAGTTAAAATTTCAGGGTTGGGGGTGCGAGTCCTTCAGGCAAGTCGAACCCGAATCACTCCCACCCCTCCTGCCCCGCAGACCCTGGTCTAATGGAGTGTTGTTCGGAGTAGGATTGGTGTGCGAGTGTGTGTGTTCTAAGCTAATGTGAGTGGGATTAAAATGGGATGGGATGGATGAGAAGCACACTTGGGCAGGAGCATGACAGGCAAGATGGCAGCTTCCCGCCACA
Organism: Zeus faber; assembly: GCF_960531495.2. Taxonomy (NCBI): domain Eukaryota; kingdom Metazoa; phylum Chordata; class Actinopteri; order Zeiformes; family Zeidae; genus Zeus; species Zeus faber. The sequence goes on from NC_137200.1 coordinate 12,035,263, forward strand.
TCCCCACCCACATAGCCTGCAGCCTGCCCATCCCGCAAGCCCTCGGGCTATTGTGTGGTGTATGTGCTGAGTATGAGTTTTGGCACTGGGAGGGATAGGCGAGTCGCGACCGGATTGATCAGCAGTGCAGCCTGTTGTTGTGGCTTCTTCTCAGTGTTTCGAACTTTAATGTGACGATGTTGGCGCACGTATGAGTACTTCCGTGTGCGCAGAGGACATCTGCTGAGTAGATGATCCTTCAATGTGGCCCAAGACAAATTTGCGTACCCACTGCTAAAAGAATGTGGCTATAGGCGGCCCAGACCACCTCCGAATGTGGTCTGAGCGATCGGATCTCAGTGTGTTTTGGGTGCGTTCACACCTCTACTTAGAGCCATGTTGATCACCTTGTTCATTGGGAAAGGATTAGGAAAATGTAAGGGTTGGAGAGATGAAATAGCAACACCACGGTATTGCGTTCTTTCATCGCTTGGGGCGGCATTGTTGAGGTTGGAATCGAAAGCTGCTTTCACAAAATTCAAGGAAATTTAGATTGATTGTGAACTCCAACCTCCATCATACACGTTATTTTCCGATAAATTATTTAACAGTGGTATTTATTTGTGCCCTGTCCTTGCAGAAAATTCTGAAATTGTCTATTTTGTCCAAAGGATTTATTTTATTCCCAACCAAAAGAAAGCAACCAACAAAAAATGTGAGTCAATGCATTCTTAAGGTGTGTTTGTTAATATCAAGTGCAAGTCTCTCATAGTGTCATGACTTCATCAAATCATTTGTGGAGACAATTGGCTGTTTTTATGCCACCCAGTCCTTCCGGGCATAAACCACTGTCAATCAGGCCACGGTGTAATTCATGGAATTGACGGGTTTGCCTTTTCCCATCCTGCCAACAATCCACTTTGCGACAGCCAAGAAGGTTTTTGTTTTTTTTGTTTCTAAACAAGCAAGGTGTCCCACCGCAGTTGGGAGCTCCTTGAACTCCGTGAAGTGTCATTGCTCCACTTCAGACTCGTATTAGATAATTGAGGGGGCCCAGACTCTGGTATATAGTTTTGTGAAGAAATAATGTTAAAACACAGTGTTTGCGTTAAGGCGGGGATGTCCGCTGATCCTTGTGTAGGATGGACGATGTTCTGTATTTTGGGAGGGGGCTGGATTGGACAGTATTCTTTTTATTCCTCTTCCTGGGCTCAATTGGCGATGCTACATCCATTTGCTGTTTTATTACATTGTGGATGTGCCTGTGCGTTTGTGTGTGGTTGTGTTGTCAATCAGTTCATCAGTCCCTGATTGTGAGAAAGAAACACAATCAGCCAGTAGCTCACCGCTGACAACACTTCCATCAGGCTTGCAAATAACCACGCCAGCCTCAGTAATTGATTAGACTCAACAGAATCAGGAATCATAATCACAACATAATATGACCTTCCCCTTGCCTCGTTCAAGCATGTGCTGTGATGGAACCTCGAGACTTCCCAAGGCAATATTTGCTCATAAAGCCAATGCAAGTGAGAGACGCCACCGACAAATTAACAGTGGGGGGGGGGGGGGGGGTGCTGAGCCTGGAAACGTGGCAGTGCTTATCGATGCGTGCCCTTCTAATCATCTAATCAAGCCTCTCATAGGACGAGCTGATTCATTTATTTTCATCTTGTCACATCACCCGTGAATGGTTACAGACAGATGGCCACATTTACACCATAGAGTAAAATATCCATTTACTGTATATATACTGTATACCATCGCTGTTGGCAGGGGTGGACTGTTAATCTGGCATGCCGGGCCAATATAATTTTTAATAATTGGTTTAAAATAATTAAAATAATTGGCCCATTCATTTTCTATTCTGACACTGCGCCTGCCCAATCACATCTCTTACCCGGCCCCACGCCTCTCTCTCTGTCTTCTGTTTCTCGTGTCAGACGCCATGGCTCAGACCTCCGCACGGCTCCGCAGCGCAAACAGAGTGATTTTTAACAGGGAGACTTTGTCAGTCACACTCTCACCCCATGTGTGTCTTCTCTTCTGTGTGTGTGTGAGCTTCAAAGATGCCACAGATCAGTCATCCAATCTTTTTTTGCTTTTTGGTGTCGCTTTTCCAAGGAGCGTTTCTGCTTTCTGCACCATAACTGAGCGAGCGAGCGTTCCGCCAGGTTGCACGCCTGACGCACTGAGATGTTGGTCTCCAATCCGGACTGCACGCACTGTGCACGCCTCCGGCATGGGCTGGAAGAGGGAATTACTGAGAGAAGCACAGGGGGGATGCTCCGAAATAATATTTTTAACCTGCGTGCGTACGTGTAAAACCCCGTGTCCAGGAGCCATCCCCGCCCGATAATAATGAAGTTATGAAAAGGTCCACTCATTATTGCTTTATGTGCATGGACAATCCAACCAGTTCAATCACTCAAGTCAGTAAACTCAATGGACATGGACAATGGACGCCATGAGTCTCTCCATGAAACCTTGTGTGTCCTACACCAAAGCAGCCGAGATCTCCAGGGTGGACGCGTCCGGGTTTGACAACCCGTTCAGCGGACTGGAGCGGTCCGCTGAACGTGTCCGCTGAATCCGATCCAATACTTTTGTCTTGAAAGAATTTTCAAATCTTTGCCTGGGGCCTCCAAATCACAAAAACTACCCCCCGGGCCAAAATTGCCAGGGCCAGTTTTTTATCCCAGTACAGCCCTGGCTGTTGGAGGCTGCCATGACCACTTCATGTCACAATGTTCACACTCTGTTATCGGTTATCAACTCAAGTTCATTGAGCAAGTTTGCCACGTTAATTTGGTTCGCTTATTAAACTCCATGCCACGCTTTGATTTGTTTCTGTTGTTGTTCTATATAAATGAAACACCTCCTGTTTGTGCGCTGTCTCTGCCACCGTTTTTGATATGCAAGAGTTGGCTCGCGTTTGCATGCGAAGTGTCAAAACATCCGCACCTTGACGAAAGCTTTCCAAAGATGCCCTGACCCGCGTTAGAAAATATCAATCAATCGGTGTGGGGAACCGGCCCCTCGCACCGTCATTATGCGCTGTTGCGCTCACCGTCTGACACCCTTTCCCCCCTTACATTTGTCTCTCAGGCAAATAAGCTTCGAACGAAGACCCTACGCAACACACTCAACCCTGTCTGGAGCGAGACCCTGACCTACTACGGCATCACGGACGAGGATATGGTCCGAAAAACGCTCAGGTACACCAACCCTTAATCACACAGCAAGAATCTCCTTTCCTGTCCCTGACCCAAAAGCACTGTGGTTTCCGCCGCCATTTGTTGCATTTCCAACCCTTTTTTGCATAGAGTTTTCCTCCGTTTTAGTGGGGGTTAAAAGAAATTGACAATTGGTCCAATTGTGTAAAAACGCTTAGCGTATTATTCCACAGAAGCCTCTCGAGAGAACAAACTGGTCTTCTTCGCTATTGTGTATTCTCTTTGTTAAGTTCCCTTAAAAGGTTCACAATGGAGCTCTGGGGGCCATGGCCAAATCTGAATTCCTTCTTTAGTCAGCAGACAGTCCCGGGGGAAGGGTGGGGGGGGGGGGCTGTTCCTCCTCCTAAGATAAACCCAAAACACTAAAAACACACTGGGAGAATAGTCCCATCTTTGCTCAGTGATATCAGTTTCCCCGGCAACCCACTCGAATAGAACTATAACCTGGGACCCAGCCGCGACCATCCAATAATAAATATGAGTGTTATGCGAATACAATGTGAATTCAATAACTTTTTTGTCTCACTTGTAAACCCCACAAAGGTAAGGCTATGCTATAGGCTTGTATTGACTTTTATATTGTTTCCAACAGCATTGTCACTGAAGTGTTGAAAGTAGGTAATGGAATCAGACAGATTTGTGTCTGTTGTTGACTCCATTCTCTCCCTTATTCAACTCTATTATTGCTTCAGTGTATATACTGTCTACCAGTGAATATACTCTGTATCTGTATACATCCAAATATACACATATGCCTCTTGAATTAATTGAAATTGAATTTGGCCTTTGAGTGTCTCATATTTTTTCTAATAGGATAATTATCTGAGAATATCTAACAAAATGTTTTTCCCTTTCCAGTAGGTGATGGTGATTTTCTAGTTTTAACTATTGTTTTGTGTTTATGAGCCGGTTCATGTATATAGACTAGTGAGGAGTTGACCGTTTATGCGCCCTGATCTGCAGCCTTCTGCCAAGTGCCGAGAGCTGCCAGATTTTTTCGGGCAGTATTCCAGGTGAGGCAGAATATATAAGCCTCCCACAATGCTGATTTGCTGTCTACTGGGCAGAATACCACCGTGCCTTACACCGGTCAGCCACAACATTAGAACAACTGACATGTGAAGCGAATGACATTGCTTATCTTATTCCAATGGCGCCTGTCAAGGGATGGGATGTATATAGGCAGCAAGTGCTTTGTTTTAATCATGAAATTTTTATTGGTTGTAGATATTTTAGCACTTTTACAAGCATCAATACATGATAAAAGTAATGGAGTTGAAACAGCTAGCGGTATCTGTGCATCCCTAAAAGTAGTATTCAGAATTTCAATTTCTCCATGACTGGTAATCTGTGCTTTGGTTCACTCAGATGTCAGTGTCGCTGTGTAGGTGTAGGTCTCGGTATATGACTCAATCCTTCCTCAAAAAAAAATGGTGAAGGCCAAACCTGTACACACACACACACACACACACACACACACACACACACAATGGAGCAAACAGCTTTGCGCGCTGTAAAATGGGAGGTAATTTAATAGTTTGAATGACAGCACCCTGGAAGAAGGCGATGCAGGTTCATTGGGTTCAGTCCTATTCAGAAGAAACCGATTCATTGAGTAAACATCCTGCATTGGCCGCTATATGTACATGTAAGACAAGTTGTTACTTTCATATTGGTAATATGAAATATCATATATACAGGTAAATCACTTCTAGTTTAGTACATGTCAAAAGCATTTTATTTACATCTTGTATTTACAACACCACCTTGCTGCAAAGCTAGATAATGATGTTACCAGGGTAACTTTGTGCCTTGGCTTTATGCTGAACTTCCTGGGGCAGCACAGTGGTACACTTTTAATTGGGTAGAATACCATGGTGCCTTATGTGACACACCAGTGGCTTTTATTGAGTCATCACCTCAATGCTAATTCCTATTTTGGCCTTTCTTGCACTTCATTGAATATGAAATTGTTATAAAATACCCCAAATTATAATTAATATGGAATTGGGACCACTGTATATCATAATTATATGCAGCATATCTTGCATCACCCCCGCTGTCTTGGGGTGCTTGAAGTCTCCCCTTAAGCCTTCATTCCATGCTGTTTGTGTATGTGTGCATCAATATATTCAGCCGGTGTTATGACTATGTCAGAATGTAGTGTACAGTAAAACTTGCATCAAAATGCAGAAGAACTAAGGAAAAAAGAGGCAGTATTTGAAAAGGGAACGGGTCGGTCTTTGCTGTGGCTGTGCTGGATATTGATTTGCTTGTTAAAAAAAGGCTTTAGAAGTACACGTTATGTTGTGGCAAGCTGTGAGTGGAACTTCTGACTGAAATATATATATATATATATATATATAAAGAGGAATCAATACTATCTGTACAGCCAAATAATCAGTTTTCTCAAGTTGTACCTGTAGGGCAGAAACTATAATTTGCATGCTAACTTTGATGGTATTTAGGGACACACAATTACATTATGCACAACCAATGCATCAACAAAAAAATTGCCCTTTTTATGTCACAATTGTGCCTCAATTTAGAAAAGACAAAGGCTTCTCCGATTTCCAGGAAACTATACAGTATTTTGCATACAATATTATTAGATCATATATATACTGTATATATATATATATATTTAAAAAAAAAAGTATATATATATATATACAGTATATATATATATATATACCGATCAGCCACAACATTAAAAGCACCTGCCTAATATTGTGTAGCTCCCCCCCATGCCGGGAAAACAGCTCTGACTCATCGAGGCATGGACTCCACAAGACCTCTGAAGGTGTCCTGTGGTATCTGGCAACTTCAACAACTGACAGGCTACTTGCTTCCTAATATATCCCATGCCTTGACAGGTGCCGTTGGAAGGTGATGAGCAATGTCATTCACTTCACCTGTCAGTGGTTTTAATGTGGTGGCTGAGTGGTGAATATGTACAGTATGTATCCCCTTGACAAGTCATCAATGCATGAAGAAAAACACTTTAAACGACAATAATCCTCCACCTAGGCTTGAATGGGCGCATAAGTGTGAATCGTGTAATATTAGTGCCGAGGGGGACTTGCAATCAGGTCCTGTTAAAACACATGCTATGCTTTGATTGAAGACAGGGCTGAGAGCTCTGTTGTCACGCACCAACGATTGCCTTTCCTTTTACAGTTAATGAACTACTGTATGGAAGCATGTACCTCCAGAGCGGGTGGAAAGTGAAATACGCGGCTGGGGGGAGATATGTACACCTGCTGGTTTTGAATTACTTAACGGCGCTGCTCGTCGACCTTGTTCATTATCTTTTTTAAGGTCTTTGTGTGAGGGGAAACAGCTACTGTATGTCAGAAAAGCATGACGCACACTCAATGGTTTTGTATTTAGTAGTGCCGGAAGTAGGAATTCCTCATACTGCTTTTTCCATACAAAGCCTTATGCCCTCCTCACCCCTCATGACCCCATTCCTCTGTTGTTTCAGGATTTCTGTTTGTGACGAGGACAAGTTCCGCCACAATGAGTTCATCGGCGAGACGCGAATCCCGCTAAAAAAGCTCAAACCCAACCAAACCAAGAACTTCTACAACTGCCTGGAGAAACAGTTACCTGTGAGTCACTTCCACTCAGTACTTTCCAAATGCTGAAAATATGCTTCAATGTGTCCGCTTGATCAATGGTTAATGGGGAATTCGATTTTAATTACAATATGAGTGTTTGTGTCCAAGTAGCAAACAACTGGTTATCTCATCACTGCAAAATTTAATTAAATCTACATCTTCAAGGTCCATCCTTTATACATAGACATTTTATGTTTATAAAAATGTGTTATAGTTACTAGGAACTCGACAGAGAACCAAAATATGAATGTGAACTATCATATGATTAATAGATGATGATCAATAGATATTATTATTATATATTTTATTCAAATTTTTATTTATATATTACATTTTATTCCCTGCATAAATCCTGAATTGAAGTAAGGCGAATGAATGAATGAATGAATGAATGAATGAATGGATTAATGAATGGATCAATGAATGGATCAATGAATTAATGAATTTAGTGGTTAGGTACTATTTATTAGCTTATTAGGTAATACTTATTGTAACATTGAAAATGAATCACTGAGAAAAGAATGAGGACTTTGATGGGATCTGTGCATCCCTTGATTGACGCACAGATCCCCTTCTGTCACATCTGCAAGATTTAAAACTAAAAAACATCAACGCAAGAAGACATCCAGAAACATCCTTCTAAATTGTGTGAACCCTGGTAATAAATCCTCTTTGTTGAAATTCATTGAATTTATTGGATTGAACATTATGTCTATCCAGGTTTGAATTTCACTTGAAAAACTGAAAGTCAAACCGCATATCGAACACAACCCGACACCAAACCTCCGAACGACTTACCTTGTTGTGCACCTTTTACCTTTGACGCTTCTCCAAGCAAAGTTACCTCACAATAGCGTCTGGATTCTCTAACCTCTGGTTACATTCGGTAATTGCGCAGTCCAGGCCAAGCAGGCAGGGGCAAATTGTATGTGCACATAGACAGGCACGGATATAACAGGAAGAATGCTATTGAGTGTGTGTGAATGGTACGTGCACGCGCTCATGTGTGCATGCGGGTGACCAGTCACTGACGTGAACACTTGCGTGCATGCAAATTGTCAAGTGTTAACAGTGAGTTTGGAGTGCTTCTACTACACGGTCATAGGGGTTTTGCGCTGGGTTGAGCACATGCTGCACCTCTGAAATGATCAGATTAAGAATTCCTACAATCCAGCCGCCCGCCGTGTGCTCTGACTACAGAGCGTCCAACTTTAACGCTCATGCATACAGAATTATAAGTGCTCATGTACACCTCACAAAATTAACCTCCAGAGGTTGCCCTCGTAGGCTGCAACAAAGAGCCATACTAGCATGTCAAAATAGCCTCACTTGAGAGCTATAATCTTAAATCTTGGAAAAGATCTTGCCACAGGTGGGATAATTACACTGTATGCCGTCGGTTGCCAAGGAAATATTGTAAATATCCCCATGCAAGATGAGAAAAAAAAAATATTATGAATATAGAATACTTTCTAAAATGGAGTTTTCAGTTGGTGAGCATGTGCCAAAACACTTGCCAAACACTTTGCTCATGTTGAGGACCTAGAGTTTTCATCAACTCAGTGGCAGTTTCCCAGCATCCACCACAAAAGAAAGCACCTCCGCAATCCCCACCAAGACCATCAAAGCTGAAATTTCACATGCATCCGGTGAAATCAGCAACGGTGCTTTCACTCTGACGGAGTGTCTGAAGTTTAAGATATGAATAAAAAACCGGGAGGACAGCTCTTCTCTTTAAAAGCTTGTGTTCCTGGCAGTTGCGTGTGCCACCATGCATATATCCCAGCTGGATGCATTTCCTCTGATGCTATAATTTACCCCCTTATGGTGATTGGAGGCATATTTGTCCATTTGTGAACCCCTTGCTCCCCCTTGGAACACGTCAGCCTCCTGCGGTTCGAAGCATTGGTGCAGCTGTTGGTAGCGAAAGTCATGATGAGGCCAATGTTGTTGAGGTGCTGTGTCTAAAGTTCGGGAATTCATTCCCATTTGTTATTCCGGATCAACGCTCACCTTGAGAGTCCTTGGAGAGCCGGGCGGCACAGTGTTGTCTTTGTGTGAGTTGAATCCAGAGGTGCAGAGCATTGAGTTCCAACTGCTGTTGTTGTGGTGCTTAAGTACGATTTCAACTGTAAAGGGCGGCTATTTACAATTGTGGTAACCGTTACAGTGGCGCAGTGCATTGGTCTTGGGTTCGATTCCCGCCTGGGGCGCTGTTGGCACCATGCTCCGGCGGGTTATCTCCCAAATAGGAGCCTTTCTGTGTGGAGTTTGCATGTTCTCCCCCCCTGCTCACATGGGGTTTCCTCCACCTCACGTCAGTAAGGACCCCCCCCAAAAAAAAACATGCACACATCATCGTCTGACCAGCGATGGACACTCATCACCTGGTCCCCGGGCGCGTCCACGTATGCTGCCCACTGCTCCTGGCTGTGCCCCCGGAGGAAGGACAAGCCAGGATGGGTTAAACGCAGCTTTAACCCATGGCTGTTCTTCTTAATATTTCACCTCAATACACGTATACTCAAATCGGATTTTCTCTCAAAGTTTGGGATCCGGTGACGTCCCGTGAAATGAAAGAACTCAACTCAACGAGAACTCAAGTAATTTTCCTCCTCCCTTCTTCTACTTGCACTCAAGTTAATCGTCTCTGCAGCACCCTTGCTTAAGAAAGTATCCAGAGGCACTCTGCCTCCGGATGATTCTTTCACTGCCGCCGTGATTTATCAGATGAAACTGTATTGTCTTGGGCTGGTGCACGCAATGAAGTGCCACAAGGGCCAAATGAAGACAGAGGGATAGCTTTTGTGTTTTGGGTTCTTCTCGAAGTCTCTCCTGCACACGTCTTACCGGGAAGGGCGACCAGCTCCGCCTACAGATTTGTGCTAAGCAGCGCTATTAGCAGACATTAAGCCCCAGCGATGATACATGGCTCCGAAACAGCCGGCGCCTTAATCTGACAATGAATCTTGTCTGTTGCGCGATCGATTTCCAACACGTCGGTATCACTTAGCGATACGTTTTTTTCTGTCGCTCTCATGTAAGCGATTTGACGAAAATGCAGCGCGGGCAGGGCGTTGTCGGTCCGAAAGAGCTCAGGGTGTACAAGTCTGTGTATACACGTCTGTCTGGGAAGTTCTTTTTGGGGTGTGATTGATTCGGCTAGGTCGCAGAACGGCACATGAAGGGCGATCCATCCCGGTTCTTCCGCCCTTCCTTTTGTCCGATGCTTAACCCCACCTAATCCTAATCCTCTCTGCTTATCAGTTATCTCTGTCTCTCTCTCATTCTTTCTCTCCCTTTTTTGTCGCCTCAAATAACTGACAAGCTCATATGAGTCATTACTGAGGGTAAAAAAACTAGTATTGTGTGTGTGTGTGCGTGTGTGCGTGCGTGCGTGCGTGCATGCGTGCGTGCATGCGTGAGAGCGACAGCAGGTCGAGGCATGGTGTTCAGGAACACATTGCCTTTCTCCTTAATTCTGTGCGTCAGTCAGCTGTAACGACCGAGAAATTAAGCCCCTAATGCCTTTTGGGACATTCGCAGAACTGTGCTAAGGTGCTCGTGTCTTGACCCCCTCTTTGCGTCGCACAGAGTTCCATCCTTGTGGGGCCACACACACACACACACACACACACACACACACACACACAAGTAAATGATTTAACAGCCAATTAGTCCATGGGTGGTCTGAATGACAAATCCATTAGTCTGTCCTCACAAAAATCCAAAATTGCGTGTAAATTATTTTGTGCTGGACGAAATAATTTAATGTTTTTCTTTCAACTGACATAGACTAGCAATTTAAAAGTGAACAAAACAACCTCTACAACGGTGATGTCTAAATAATAGACTGTAGGGCTATCAAGCATAGGCCTTGGCTTGATACATTAAAGTGCAAAATACTTTTCAGATAGTCAACACTTACCCTTACAAATGATGAATCAACTAGTTTGACGTCTCTAACACGCGCACGCACACACGCAAGTGCCTCCCACACGCTGTTGCTTAAATCCAGTCTCAAGGTTCCACCGGTGACGTGCGTTTCCAAACAGCAGCAGCCACCCAATGCCCTGCAAGGTTTACCAGGATTTATTCCATTAGGCGATAAATAAAAGACACTCTTCTTTAATTAAGGCCCTTTTTGAGTTGAGCGTCAATGCGACTGCATTGTGGCCGCGCAACGTCGCTCGCTCTTGCGGTCTGTATTTGTGGTCCACGGAGGTCAAAGGTCAGCAGACGCCGACTGCTCTCCCTCGGTTATTCACTTCAGCGAAGATGCGCCGCGAAGGACTGCTGCGAAGGACTGCTGCGAAGGATTGCTGCGAAGGACTGCTGCGAAGGACGACTGCTGGCTCGACACATCCGGTTCCATTATGTCCTGAGGGCGACTGAAAGAATACACTGTACTGTAGTTGAGTTTAAAAGAATTGTTTTTCTTCTCTTTGATTACTAGGCGTTTCCGCTTCCATTAACGGCCTTAATGGATACGTTCGCCATTTTTCAATCCTGGCGTTTGTAAATGTTCCCATCATTTATAGCTGTTCGTAGCACAACCTGGCTGAACGCGTTGCTATGGAGAAGAAACGGTTTATCGACACACTCCCACAAAATCAGCTCTTTTTCTACATCCACACTCACGTAGGAGACTAGAAACAGGAAGTTGTGCCACTTCCTACTGGCAACCGACTGTAGCTAATGTTACGCTTGGGGCGTACTGCAGCAATTACAAAAAGTAAATTTAAAATAAAATTGAGTAGTACTCTACAAAACATGGAGAACATACGCGAAGACAAGCGTGACTCTCATGCGAGTTTCCCATTTTCAAAAAGGAGATGAGACTTTTTTAAAGCTTTCCTCTGTGGGACCCGGTGAGGTTGTGCAATGAACAGTAATAAATCAAACCAACATAGTGAACCTATTCTTTAAGTTAATGGCGGACTGAGGAATCAGCTGAGAATTGTTGAGAGGGGACAGGTGTCTTGAAGAATAAACCTTGGGAAGGACTGGGCTCATGCTACACAGTTAAAATTCAGAGGGCTCCGACATAAACATTTCAATTCCTAGTGGCAGCAAGGGAGGAGGATTTATTTATGTACTTGTTTGTTGTTTTTTTTAACATTGCTGGCATGCATTCACATAATTAACATACCCCTTGCAGTGGCCTCTCGCAATCATGTCAAAATGCCCGTGAAATTCTATTTAAAAGCCCATTAATAAACGCTGTCGCTCCTTGTTATATTGTGGCGTAGTTATTGCATCTTTAAAAGAGAGTTATCAATGCAAACAGTGTACTTATATTCGTGTATACTTGTCAGGCTACAAATCGAGCTGGCAGCATAAAGAAGAATCTATTTTTATTATGTTTCACCTTCACAACATTTAGACAGTGTTTTCCAATGAAGTTTACTGGTGTTTTGGCTGGAACACTGTTATTAAGGAACGCTGTTTCGCCTCCACCGCTACCTCTCTCTCACTTGATGTCTATGGATGGATGGAAAGATGGATAGCGAGGAAGAGAGCAGGAGAGGGAGAAATGGGCACGGCCAAGGGGAATGATAAGTGAAAGTGGTTTCTGTAAATCAACTTGTGGGAATGTCAAGTAGTCCTGGTTACCGTCCACTCAGCACGCCGTCAGCACTTCCTTCCCTCCAGGACTGCCTTCATCCTGCCGTGTTTCTCCTCCGTCACCCTCGCGCTTTCTCGAAAAGAAAAACGAACGTTGAGACGGCCGCCTCCCCCCGAGCTTGGCCATTTCAATTTCAAAAAAACTTTTTGATAAGCTTGAAAGTCATTTAGCCTCCTCTGCATCGGTGTGGCGATAAGGACAACCTTGTATGTGCTGTCAAAAAAAAATGCTGAGTTTTTGGAATGCCTAATGTGTATTTACCCAACCAGCAACAGCATGAGCGTGTGCCGGTAAATTGCATTTCCAAGTAAACTTACAGCATACAAAAGGGGGAATAGAGGAAAGGGGGATGGACAGAAGGCCCATCCTGGATCTGGCATGTCTACATGTCTCCATTTTAGGATCTCACTTTTCGATGCATTTATTTTGTATGGCAATATGGATTTGTAGAACATTTGACGGTGTACGCCACCACACTTTCACCGATAGCTTCTGCGCTCGCACTGCGGAGAACGACAGTTTTCTGTTTCCCACTCTCTATTGACGTCTCAAAAACATACTTCCGGCTTAAATGTGAAGGAGGTTGAAACAATTCAATGACGGTATGTCAAAAAAATGTTTCTGTAGTACAACCCAGGGTATCACTTATCAATGATTTTCGATAGGGAGTGTTTCTTAAAACGGCGGAAGGCCTCTAGCTACAGTAGAAGTTTCTTTGTTGGAAAAATAGTCCTGTTAACGATGATTAATAACCTACACTGTGCTAGGGAGCCTTTTTTTTTTTGTTTTATTCTCAAATGTTCTGCAAAACTTACATGAATGAGGCGTAGCTTGTGGAGCTAGCTCTGCCGGCTCTTGACGGCGCCACGCGCTTCCACGCCCTTATGGGCCGTCCTATTAAAGCAGCCGGTCCCTCTTGCCCTTCCTGCTTTGCTTCCTGCTTTGCTTCCTGCTTTGTTTGCTGAGTGGCTCCCTCCACCTCCCCTGCGGTGGAGGGAGCCTGTTGGGTTCTACTCTTCTATCCAATGGAGGGGATTCGAGCTCATCACCCCAGTATTTCCAGCTCATTAAGCATGCTTGTGTTTTTCTGTACAACTCACCGGGAGTGATGAGCAGTAGAGCCCGGACACCCAAACTCAAACGATGCAAAATAAATAAAGGTAATTTGAGGGATGAAAGAAAGCGAAAGGTGACGCCCGCATGATGGGGCAAATGATCACAACGATGTCCGCACGCCAACAAATACGGTGTGTTCGGGCGGCTCCGCGGTGGACTGCCTTTGTCCACCCATGCACACTCAAAGTCGGCAGCAGAGTGACGTCACTAGCTATAGTTCTTCAGAGTGGAAGAGAGCGCCGGATTTTTCCAGCGGAGTCCACAAAAGCTAGAACAACCCCATACATCCGTGCAAAAAGATGATTCAGCCGCTGAATCATCCGCAACAAAAGAACTCGCCTGCTTTTATCTCCTCTTATTATAGAGCTAAGAATCTTTTTTTCTTTTTTTTTTTTCCGCCGCATCTGCAATACAGTAAGGTCATCTTGAAATGGGCGAGCGCTCCAAAATGTTCCGCGCTGAATTCAGTTTAGCGTGTGTCCAAATGTGCCCTTCTTCTTCAAAGCAGCAGTATGTTTTTTCAGATGTCAACTCAGTACTCCACAGTAATTTCCTTCATATACACAAAAAGGCTCTTAGCTACATTGCTTGTGAAGGTCAGCAAATGAGGCAAATATGTGGGAGGAGGTAGGCATCAGCTCACTGACTGACAATTACGTTTTTATTTTTTCGGTTGTGTTTTTTGTTTTTGTTTTTTGTTTTTTTTATCCCTACTCTTGGTGTAACTTCTAACAAATCCATGAAATGTTCTGTCAAATGTCAATTTCACATGGTCTCTCCAAGGCATTTTCAAGTATATCTCATTTGGACACTGGCCAAAATCTTTTTCTGCTGTGTGATACACAGTCGCAACTAGCAGTGGATCACCAATACCCCTTTTAATCTCATCTCGCAGATGCTCACTTGGATTCAACCGAAGCAGCATGTGGCTAGGTTTGTTTGGCATTTATCCAGCATAGCTCCTCAAGATGTCTTCACCAATTGAGGAGCGAGCTCTCGGGAGATCTGCTTTTAGTTCTCCTCCTCCGTCTGCATTTGTGTTCTATTCCTAGCTCGGCAGCGATACCTTTTTTTAGGTGGCTGATTTACGTATGGCTCCGCTTAAAATGGCAGTCCAATTTTTGGTATTTCAACCAAAAATTGGACTGCCGTTTTGAGCGAAACCATACACGAGCCAGCTATCCTGAGAGTTATCCAATTCAATAAATCAGCAACAATATCGACGGAAAAAAAAAAATTGTTACCGACCTTTTTTCTGCAAACATTCTGCAAAATCGAAATGTTATCAAAACAACATAGACTAATTCATTGTGTTATTTATGCCGTCATATGTTTCCACTATAGTCACGTGGAAAACGACTCCAAATGTGCAATGATGATCACCAATCAATGATCAATGAACACCGATCGACACTAAAAACATCTTGTTGAGGTGGAGCTTTCGCCTGACCCCGCTTCTGCCTCCACTGAACCCCAGGTCAACAAGACGGAGGACAAGTCCCTGGAGGAGCGGGGACGAATCATGATCTCCCTCAAGTACAACTCCCAGAAATCCTGCCTGGTCGTGGGCATCGTGCGCTGCGCCCACCTCGCCGCCATGGACGCCAACGGCTTCTCCGACCCCTACGTCAAAACGTGAGTGTCGTTCGCGGAGTCGGTGACCTTTAATGCGCAAAAAAAGGAGGCGATAATTGATCGATCAGCGATTGACCGCGAGCGTGAACATCATCCTGAAGTAAGATTTTCTTCAGTATCCTGATGAAGACGTGTGATATGATCATCCTGTTCTGTTCTACCTGTATATATGAAGATGTACTATGATATATAAGACTTAATTCTGTTTGTCTCGTCGGCATCAACACGTGGTGTGAAACTGAGACTGTGTAGCTTTTCCAAGTTGTTATCGTCGATAGTTGAAAAACCACACAATCTGTGGCAGACCGTGTGTCAAGAAGACGTTTTGTATCAGAATCAAATGACCGTATTCAAGAGTTCAGCAAGAGTTATTTTAGTATGAAAGGCTGTTTCTCCTTATATTCCTTTTTTTTTTCTTTTTTTTTTATACCCCCCGAAACTGTGTATGATGGCGTGTTTGATGAAATGTACTCGGGTAGCGATATCTTCCTCGTCGATCTCTTCCTTCTCGACAAAGTCGCCCCTTTTTCTTTTTTTTTCGTCTTAGTACACCAGAGGGCTAATAACTCGAGCATTGTGAGCAAACAACAGCAGGAGATTGCTCAAATCAAACGCTCGGCGGAAGCTGTTGCAAAGTGGATTAGCCGGCTGTGCTAACATTCCGGCTGGGAGAAAAAAAACGCAGGCTGGCTCGGCTGCGATTATCAGCTGTCGCGCGGCGCACCGGGCGTCCGGAGGGTTGCAATTTGAACAAGTGTTCTATTTATCGCACCTGAACATTTTCCTCGAGTCTTTCATCTGGCCGAGCAATGAGAGAGCAATTAATTTCTGACTCCGCACCCCCAAGAATAAAAGCCCGAGTCGTTTGAAAGAGTGGGGGCTGGAAAACTGTTTTCCCCGCGTTTCGGCTTCGGAGAAGGAAATCGAGAAAAAAAAACAACCTCCGTGAAGATTGAAGGACATGCAGACAGATAATGGATTCCCTAGCTGGCTCTTATGAGAGGGAACGAAAGGAAAACGCATTCTCAGTCAGAACAAAAAAATCAAACGGGGACGCGAGATTCTCCCCTCCGTGGACGAACAACTTCCGAAGCCTCTCCCCGCGCCGAGCCCCGCCGAGGTCCGGCGAACGCCGTCGCGGTCGAGCCCGCCTCCGAGATCCACCGGGTGTCTTCTCCTTGGGACCGAAAGCAAAGGAAAAAAGGGAGAATCACTGTTGTGAAATATGGACGTATGCTGCTGAGAAAATATCAAATACGAAGAGCAGTGCATAGCCAAGGCTTGTGCAACAGCCATCTCCTGCTACGGCGTAAAGACCAGGGTGGATTAATTGAAATAGATCAGCCTCCCTTGAGGACTGTCATAAATGATATATGGCTTACCGCCCGAATTGCCTTCGATTCACCAAAGCACCGGGACAATCCGTCTGCGGCGAAAACAATACGTTTCGCCTAACGAGCCGGGAACACTTTGTCATCGATGGGCTTTGATGGACTGTGCATCGGCTGTGCAGTCACATTGGACCACGCCGAAAGAAAGCCTCTTTTCTTTTTTTGTTACGTTTCTTCGATTCGCACGGCGCATCTCTCGGCACGGGGAACTTGCACGTGTTGCCCCCCGATGTCAACGGTAATTAGCGTAATACAGCGTTCTTCTGCATTTGAAGGCTGATGAAGGGTGTGTGTGTGTGTGTGTGTGTGCAGAGGGGTATTTGCTGACTGAAGTGTAGCAGTCCCCGTGTACCTGATATGGGCTGTAGGGCAGTGCCACGGCGCCCTCTGGGGGTGGAAGCTGTAAAACGCCCATGTACAGATTTCCTTATTTTTTTGTTATGCGGCAACAGGTTGAGATGCCACGTGTCGGCGGACTGTATTTTCCTGGGAGGCAATTGGCTGTCCCAGCTCCGGTAGCGTTTTGAAAAAAAGCTCCTGAAAGACGGAAGCGCGCAGATTAAAGTACCGCTCCTTGGCGCCGTGATCATTCGTTCAACATGCGATCTCTCCTCGACTCCAGGTACCTGAAGCCCGACGAGAACAAAAAGTCAAAGCACAAGACCGCCGTGAAGAAGAAGACGCTCAACCCGGAGTTCAACGAGGTACAGGGACGCCTGGGGGCCCCGCGATATTTGGGCCAACATCACATAATAACATGAGGACCAACAAAGCCCATTCACACTCAGGGGTTTGCTTTGTGTGGGATCTGGCTTCATCTCTATTTACAGAAGTTGAATTGAATAGACAGCACCTCTCTCCCCCTATGCATCTATCTCTCACACACTGTCTATACCCAGATATGCTTCCCACCTTTTACTGGACACAGTAGTTATCTCAGAAAAACATGAGCTGAGATGTTCTCACAAAGCAAAGTAGCTGTTGCCTCTTTGGAAGGTCAAAGAAAAACGTAAAGGAAATGTTTTTGAAGGGGCCGGGGAGAGACAAACATCCTGTTTTCTACCCTAGGTTCTACATTATAGAGTTTTATTTAATTGAAAAAGTGTCCTTCAAGATAATCATTTGTCTTGAGACGCTGGGATGGATTTCGCCTGGCTACGGAGAAAAAAAACAACATATATATATATATCAGGGATCGAGTTCCAAGTACTCACTTCTCAGGAATTGATTTCACAATGGGGTCCCTTCGGCGCTTCGGTGCTGAAGGGAGACAAGGCAGACAGCCTCCACTGTGGGGACATACGTACGTACCCCCATCTGGGTTGGGGACATACGTAGGTACCCCCATCTGGGTGAACGGAGCCTTCTGGAACACACACACACACACACACAAGCACGCACGCACACACACACACACAAACACACACAGGCCAGTGACTTGACATTTGCTTTGACATTTTTTTTTCTACTCATATTCATTTCGTCACCTCCTGCCCTTTTCCATTAGAGGCAAACGCCGGGGCCTTCATTCATATTAGGAAACAATTTGTTTTATTACTGGGAATGAAAATAGCCCCCCCCCCGCTTTTATGAGGTTGGAAATGGATGTCATGAAAGATGTTCATTCAGTGGGAATGGGATATTGTCGTAGTTGGAAGCGGTTCATCGCGTCTCGGGTGCGCGTAATTACCACTGAGCTCTTCTGAGAAAAAAAAAAAAGAAAAAAAAAGACAAGGGAGGCTGGAGAGATACATGCGGAA
Source organism: Zeus faber (assembly GCF_960531495.2). Classification (NCBI taxonomy): domain Eukaryota; kingdom Metazoa; phylum Chordata; class Actinopteri; order Zeiformes; family Zeidae; genus Zeus; species Zeus faber. The sequence continues at coordinate 12,053,632 of NC_137200.1, forward strand.
GCTGTCGAAAGGTAATCAAAATTTTCCAGGTTTTTCTGTAAGGATCCGATAGTGAATTAATTGGATATTGTCGGGTGCACAAGCCAATCTTTTTTTTCTTTTTCTTTTTTTTTTTTTTTTAGTGCTACATATTCACTCATAGTCACTCATACATATATTCACTCTTTTTATTCAGATCGAGAGCGAACTTAGCATATTTAATGGGTCCATTCCGGTCCATTGTCCGGAATTATGAAGTTTTAATTGTGACGCACAGAGGAGCAAAGGTATTTTGCGGGGTTATTAAAATGTTCACTTGGACAGTTGAGGTGTGGGCTCAGTACATTTAGCATGAAAATGGAACGATTCCCAGATCTCCTTTCTAGGAGTCCTGGAATGGTACTGGTGGCGGTTTATCGGTCCTATCCCCGGCCAAAAAAATTATCAAACTTTACTGTCCACAGAAGAGGAAATTTTACCTTTGGCTTCACAGGTTGGTTAGAAATACAACACGATGACAATCCAGAATAAAAATAAACAAACGGGGTATCCGTATCAGAGCATCACCCCCGGCACAAACATCCAAGGATGGCCATGTCAAACGTGAAAAAAAGGAAGTCAATGTCTCTAACACAGAAAGATGGATTATAAATCAACCATTACGTTCTAACTATGTTCTAGCCCCGAGCCAGTCCGTCCCGGATTCTGCCATTATGTGACGGCATAAATTATCACAAATTCAGCTAATCTCTGCGAAAAATGCATCAGCACACATTAGCAATGTTTCTGCATATTTTGAATCAAATATTTGAATAAGATGTTATAGGGTCAATTCCATTATTTCGTGGCATTTGAAATTATTATTTTAAATATAAATAACACAAATTAACAGTACAATACTGTTACAGCCACAGAATAATGCTTTTTTTTACCGCTGGATTTTCACAGTCTAAAGAGAAAGATTATTTTTTCTAAAAGAAGAAGGTTTCATTGCACTTTTTGAGAAAGCTTTGGCAAATTGGGAAATACGGTAGCTGTGGTACAATATGTAAGTGAAAGTAGGTAAAGGTCGCCGCAATTTTCAGGGGACTTCCAAACTAGGCATACAGTTCAGTGAAATGAATGCATTGGTATCAGTAATGATAAAGTGGTATCAGTCCATCTCTCGTCAGAACCAAACTGAAATAGAAAACAAAGGATTTAATACAACCAACCACGTTGCACTGAATTATATTGAAGTATGATCAGTGAAGGCGTTAAGATGTAACTCTCGAGGACTAAACAAGCTGAAAAGCCAACATCAGCAGCGTATTTGTCGCATAAATAGGTCAAAACATTGCACACGGTGAGATATCGCGTAACAACCTGCAGTGCAACTCTGGCACAAATCCACTCCAACGTCTGTCTTGCTGTGAAAGGAGCGCTCGCAAACCTCTTTTTTCCTCATTGTCCCTCTCTCTGCCACTCTGCCTCGTGCAGGAGTTCTCCTACGACATCAAATATGCAGACCTCACCAAGAAGACCCTGGAGGTGACCGTGTGGGACTATGACATCGGCAAGTCCAACGATTTCATAGGTGAGTGCAGGTGCGCCGCCGCGTCAGACCCGCTTCTCATCAGGCGCGCCGCCAAAGAAAGGGGGGGGGGGGGGGGAAACGACCGAGGCGCGCATGAAATCCACCCACGTCAGCGGCGAGTCCAGGCCGCGACCCGAGTCACCCCCTGCCCCTGTTCCACTGGTGCTGGTCGCCCGCCCCACCCCCACCCCCACCCCCTTCCCTTCCAGCTGAGTCTACCATCTGGCCGCCCAAGGCTGGAGTGCGGAGTGCTCACTAACCAAACGGCGGTGCTATATTTGAACACGCCAAATTTGCCACGCCATGGCAACCGGTGGTAAACAGAGCAGGCTCTCACGCTAGGCTACGAATTGGCGTCGATCATGGAGAGAAAGTGGAAGTAGCGAGCGCTCCGGCAAAAGTTTCGTCGGCGGATTTCCTCGGTAACTCACCCAGCAAGCATTTGAGCCGAAAGAATGTTAGTTGCCCGGTCACGCGGGGTCGGCGCGAAGAAACGGTTTGATTTGTCGGGGGGGGGGGGTAACCGCAGCCTTTTTCTCGTCTTGTGAGTAACGTTTTGACTTGGAAAAAACAGTGACGTTGTGGGCCTGGAATTTTGTCGAAAGCTCTGAAGTCGGCGTGTTTTCGAGCGGGCAGCGCCATAGAGACGCGTGAAACAGCTTGAAAACGCCCCAAATAATCCTGGAGGTGCTCTCCTTCGCTGAAGCAGAGCTGGGCGGGGGCTTAATGTGGTCACACAGATGTCTGTCTTACGGGTCCCCTCTGCTTGCGCCCCGTGTACGCAGGTGGCGTCTCCCTGGGCATCAATGCAAACGGAGAGCGGCTCAAGCACTGGTTCGACTGCCTCAAAAACAAGGACAAGAAAATCGAGCGATGGCACACGCTGACCAACGAGCTGCCCGGTTCCGCCTTCAACGACTGAAGTCCCCAGCGGCGAAACGGATCAGCGTTCCTGCCTCAATCCCCCTCCTCCGTCCGTCCTATCTCGTCTCTCGCGTCTCCTTCACCGGGTCGCGACTTAAATGGTTCCTCCCTCGTTTAAAAAAATATAAATAAATAAATAAAAAGGAAAGAAGGGGGGGGGGGGAGAAAATCGATCTCAAATAGGGCTTGTTTGAATCAGCAACAAAGATAAACTGCGACAACCACGACAAACCTGTCACGTGCACGGTAGGGGGTTGCACAACAACAGCGTTTTTTCTTTTGTTTTTTGGTTTTTATTTTTTTATTTTTCAAGTGCTGATGGAGATACAGCATCAGCGTCTCGTCCAATCAGATCAGTTCGAGCAGCTGCCTCCTTTGGATCAAACGCCCTGTAAAAGCCTTTAAATCTATCCACCAGTGGCCAATCAAAAAAAATTGCTGATTCCGCAATTTCATTCGTTTTGGCGGTTGAGAGATCGGACCGAAAAAAGTACAATAATAAAACTGACCGGACAGAGGTCCGCAAATCCCCAGAAGTTCCGAACTCTGCGGAGGAAAAAGAAATTGACCAAGCGCTCTTATCCCAGTTCACTCGCAAACAACGGAAATTCGGCTCATTGGACTCCATAAGTGCAGTGCTGTGGAAACCAATAAAACAGAGCATCAAAATAAACATTGCAGTTGGCAAAGATTGCAAAAAGCGAATAACTATGAGATTGCTGATGACATAGCATCGCTGCACCTCCAATAGCAAAACCCGTGTTTACATTCCAATTTTTTTTTGCGCACCGCGCATAAAGTTGGTGGGGCGCGCCAAGACTCTACGGCCGGCCGGCTGGCGCACCCGGAGCGTGTGCCGTCAACACACATTCATTCGCCGCCCGCGAGAGGCCAACTTCCTGCGTCCGTTTGCGAGGGAAGCGACAGGAGCGGAGTCGGCTCGCCTGACCCGATAGTTCTGCGCAACCCCGCACACGGGATGTAGCCACGCGTGGCGGCCGCCGGGCGCCGAGTCTCGAGGTTTCAACCTTACCGGCCGAAAGCGCTCGGAATTTGAACATGGAAAGTTTACGTCAGACTCAGAAATAATAACTAATAATAGTGGGGGAAAAAATCAAATAAATAAGCATGCATTGTTTACAAGGGCCTACATTCGCTGAATGTCAAGATCGTCCAGTCGCGACATGCAGGCTGTGCCAAGAGGGGCACGGGCCACAAGGGGGATTTCTTTTTTGTACAGATATATATATATATATATATATAATCATAGTATGTTGTTAAATATGTCGCCTTTTTTTAAATGTACGCCGCCCCCCCCCCACTACGAATGTATACTAACAAACGGAATGTACGTGTTTCGGTCCCCCCCCCCCCGTCCCCCCCAGCCACCCTGTAAGAACGCACACCCTCTCCTCTTGTTTTTCTCCCCCCCACGTGCGGTTTGTGTTGTGTATTTCCGAATCTCCCGGTCTGCGTGGCATCCGCCGTGCGTATCTGGCAATGGAGGCGGCTGAGCGAGCGGCCCAGAGCGGCCAATTGTGCATGATGGACGATCTATTATTAATATTTGCTTTGTTTTCTCACCTTTTCAGCCCTGTTATGCTGTTACATGATTCATATTTGGTTGTTGTCTGTTTTCACCACAAGGTATATCAAAGATTTGAAACGATCCCTTTCTCCTCCCCAATTATGTGTGTAGCCTAACCCTGGAACGGTCCGATTAATGTCAAACAATATCAATAATAATAACTTTGGGAGGTGTGTGTCCATGTGGTGGTGTTTCCATAACGACAGGTTTAAAGTGGACACACGCGCGCAGCCACACACGCGCGCGCACACACACACACACACACACACACACACACACACACACACACACACACACACACACACACACACACTTCTTTTCCATGGTGCTAGACAGCACGTTTTCTCCCCTGTGTAACCTGCCAAAGTAGACCCTAGGGACTGGTTTTGCCTGTTTAAACGATAGTGTTATTGTGAACGTAGTGCTATTAGTTGTTTTAATATAGCGGTCATGATTTAAAAGTGACGTCACACGTACTTCTACGTATTTTCGAGAGAGTTACACTTCTTTACACAAAGGGTTTTTCGGTGGCATTAAGGCACTTGGTGGCATTTAAGATGTCTTATCACATCCCAACACGTCTCCCCGGGGAAACGCTGCGTCTGGTCCCTCGCCAGCGTTCCGATCTCTCCATGGTCATTGAATTGTGAGGCATGAACTGTCGACCCTGTCGGCGGTTATGATTATCCCTCTCCTCCCCGTAGCGGTGGTCCCTCCCCCTCTGACTGAATATACAACTTAATCCAATCGTGTGATATTTTGTATGCTGTCTGCCTTTGTACGCAAGCTCGATATTACAAAAGAAAACTGCATGTGTGTGTGTTCTTGGTTTGTCATGAGATGACTTTGACTAATGTTTGATACTGTTTTCTGTAAAAACAAAAGATAAGAGAAAAAAAACACCAAACTGTGGTTTGCTCTAAGATTATGCTACAAGTCGGTCTTTCTTCTGGACTATATTTTGTACCTTTGAACACTATTGCATTGCCTGTTTGGCTGCTGTATTGACTCTCTGGAAGTGTGACTTATTGTGAATTAAATCTCTCCTGCTTTTGTTCCTTTTGTTCCTTTTGTTCCTCCTATTGTACACACACAGACAATGTATGAATAGAAGGAATTACTTTATATTTATATATATATATATATATATATACTGTATGTACGTACATGTATAGATATACACCGATCAGCCACAACATTAAAACCACCTGCCTAAAAGTGTGTAGGTCCCCCTCATGCTTCCAAAACAGCTCTGACCAACCCTACAATGTTGAGGTAGGTGGTACGTGTCAAAGTATCATCCACATGAATGCCGGGGCCCAAGGTTTCCCAGCACAACATTTCACAGAACGCTGCCTCCTTCCCGTCGTGCGTCTCGGTGCCATTTCTTACCCAGGTGAACGACGCACGCGCTACCCAGTCATCCACATGATGTAGAAGAAGACGTGATTCATCAGACCCGGCCACCTTCTTCCATTGCCCCATGGTCCAGTTCCGACGCTCGCGTGCCCAATGTAGGCGCTGTCGTGGGTGGACAGGGGTCAGCGTGGGCACTCTGACCGGTCTGCGGCTACGCAGCCCCATGCGCAGCGAGCTGCGATGCACTGTGTGTTCTGACACCTTTCTATCAGAGCAGCATTCACTTTTTCACCAAATTTGTGCTGCAGTAGCTCTTCTGTGGGATCGCACCGGAAGGGCTGGACTTCACTCCCCACACGGTTCAATGAGGCCATGGGCGCCCATGACCCTGTCGCCAGTTCACCGGTTTTCCTTCCTTGGACCATTTTTGGTAGGTACTAACCACTGCAAACCTGGAAGACCCTACAAGACGCATCGTTTTGGAGGTGCTCTGACTTAGTGGTCTAGCCATCACAATTTGGCCCTCGTCAAAGTGGCTCAGATCCTTACGCTTGCCCATTTTTCCTGCTTCCAACACATCAACTTCAAGAACTGACTGTTCACTTGCTGCCTAATATATCCCACCACTCGACAGGTGCCATGGGAACAAGATGAGCAATGTTATTGACTTCACCTGTCAGTGGTTCAAGAAATAGACAGGCAGCAGTGGCGTCGTTAGGGTTGGGCAGTGGGAGCTTTAGTCCCCAGTGTTTTATGAATAGCCGCCAATCTAAAATAGCCCCGATCGCTCCCTCTCTGACGGTATTGACTGTGCCTACGGCGCGCCAGCGATAGTGTGGCCACTCTTCGGCGGTACCGACCGTCAGAAGGAGCCATCAGGGATGCAGAGCCGTCCTGCGCGGCTATTTTAGATTGGGGGCTATTCATAAAACATTGGGGGCTAAAGCTCCCACTGCCCACCCCCGAACCACGCCACTGCTGATTGTATATTTTTTCTTGAATCCAACATTAAAGGCTATTATTTTAAATGGGGGGCTATTCACATCACAGTGTATACAGCACCGTGCGTAATGGGGACACTTTCTCCGTCAAGCGGCCAAAATGGCCAGAGCCTGGTCAGGCTAAGCACCCGATGTGTTTGCATCCTAGCAACGCCCCAGATAATCAGTGTCCTAGTTTTTTTTCTTCCGCGGTTTATTACAATGAAATAATCCCAGGACACACACCATTATCCAGTTAGCCACTAAAAACAAGAACATGTACAGCTTTCATTGTGAAACTCAAGCTTGTTCTGATCAACACAGCTGGTGTCCTGGTTGGAATCTGGCAAATAAGTGCAGCCTAGCAGTTTTGATCGTGCAACACAAGAGCTCATTTCCATTATTCTTATTATAATTATATATATATATATATATATATATATATAAATTTAAGTGGAATTTGAAAAATGTTTACAGCACGTTATTGTGCCAAGACAGTGGTTGGTCACAGTCCTAGACAATTACATACAAAAAATATATAATATTTTAAAAAGATGTTCCAATTCTAAAACAGTTCTAGTTTGCAAACCTGTAGGAGCAGAATAATTCACAATTCTGGTATTTTGTGTGTGTGTGTGTGTGTGTGTGTGTACATATAAAGCCCGGGTGTTTAGGCATGAGCCATAATATAGTGCACAAGGAACATCACTTTGTTGTATTTCTCTTTGTGTGCAGTGGAGCCAGAAGGCTTTATAAGATGTGAGCTGAGGGGTCGATCTTTGGATTTCACAGTGGTCACAGGAAAGAGATTAGGGCTTATCCCTGTCCGCAGTTCGATATGCCTTTTGTTGT